>NC_142026.1:82418604-82736937 GCF_982192425.1 Myodes glareolus | reverse complement strand
CCAGACCCAAAATAATCACACAGAGACTGTATTAGTTATTTTTAGTCTGGATGGCTGAGAATAAACAAATCTCCTACTACAGGAGTTAAAATAATAATTGATAAGTGGACTTTGTATAAACAGACATCAAATCGTTATTTATTTATTTATTTTTAATTTCCCATTGAATAATTTACACTTCCTCCCCTCCTCTCATTCCCCTTCCCCTGCCCCTCCCCCCTCCCTCCTTAAGAGATGACAGGGAATCCTGCCCTGTGGGAAGTCCAAGGCCCTCCCCACTACCTCCAGGCCAAGGTAGCTTTGCGTCCAAATAGACTAGGGTCTCATCAAGCTAGTACATGCAGTAGAAACAAATCCCAGTGTCTTTATCAATGTCCCCAGCTAGGTCCTTGGGCAGCAGAGTAGAGGGTGCATGAACTGGCCTTGCCCAACTATCACACTGATGATTATCTCAAATATATAAACCATAGAATCTTCGTCCCTCATCAAAGCAACGGACTGAGCCCCCAAAGTCCAGTTGAAGAGCAGAAGGAGGGAGAAGATGAGCGAGGGGTTGGTCCACCCACTGAGACAGTGTGCCTGTTCTAATGGGAGCTCACCAAATCCAGCTGGACCTGGACTGAATGAGCATGCGATCAAATCGTTATTTATAATGCAATGCTGCCACTTCATTCTCATTGTGTTATTTTGATTTGTGTTAATAAAATATTCTCCTTTTCAAACCTAAGGATGTTCATTTTTAATGACTGTTGTATCAATGACAGGTGTCTCCATGAAAAGAGAGCTTTTAGTTGGTGAATTTATATAAGGAGTTGTTTAATTTTAGAACAAATTGAGTTTCCCAGAGAAGAAATATATTGCTTCGTGTGACAGGCTGAAGTTTAACTCTGATGATCCCACAAGTAATTCTGAAGTAATCCTGTCATAATATTGCATTAATTTGGAAGCATAATGTATGTTAAATGCTTGGATGCAAAGGACTGCTTAGAAGCAAGGAGAAGTGTTGTTAGTTAATGAGGTGTGGATTCTGTTTTTTTTCTTTAACTATATTTGATCTGATCAAAATATAAAAATTCTACTGTAAGCCAGTATATCAAGAATTTAAGTATGAAGATTTTGACTTACATTTTCTGAAAATATGTTTCATGACCTGCTTAACCTATGAGAAATATACCAGTGCCACGTTTAAGGTAGTAAAAGTAATTTATATCTTTATACCATTGCTTTAATAATTATCAAACTTTTAAAAGCATTATTAATTTAAATTTATAAGTACCTTTCAATAAAATCAGGAAAATGCATTGATTAGAGAATAGTATTTGAATGTTGTGATGTAATTCAACTTATTTACAAAGTCAGATTTGCATTTGTGCACAAATAATGAAGTTAATGGTTGAAATAATACAATGTGATAATGCCTCTTTATGACATCACAGAATTAAGCCTTTCAACAAATCTAAAAATTATGCTCATATTCCATAAACCATCATCAAAATACTTCTCTTTGAGTAGCATTGCTGGACTTCTTATATCATAGATTTCACCCGTAATTTTTAAGTTTTAATATCATTGCAATATTTGTTCTTTGGTTTCTAGTAGCATTTACTGAAAGTTATTATCTGGATATTATTCTGAAATTTCAGGAATATCATAGTGTTGATTGTTAGATACTATTATCTATAAAAATGTATCTTTTAAACCATGTTAGTATTGCTACATATTAACTCTTCTCTGCTAGGAGACTTCTATGAATATAGCTTCTACAAACATTACTACTAGTATTAGTACTAGAAAATATTAGTGTATGTATCACATGCACATCCTCAATACACTGCCAGTTTTCCATAGTACTTTCACTGACTCATAGTCTCAACCGAGAAATATGAGCCTTTCAGAAGCCCCTTACCCTTTCCAACACTTAGTTCCATCCTGCTTTTAAGTTGTGTTATTCTGAGAATGTGTAATGACCTTACAGCTTGGTTTTATATGCTACACAGTTAGCAATGAAATGGAAGAAAGCAATACAATGAAAATAAAGTTATCTTCCCTGATGTTTTCTAAATGATTCAGCATCTTTTGGTATATTTCAGATTACTTTGGTATAAAATGTCTATATAAGTCTTTTCATCATTTTTCTATTATTTTGAGATTTTTTTAGTACCATTGAAAGATAATTTGTATAGTCTGAGTAGAATTCTTCTCCTATTTCTCAATATTGCTGACATCATTTCTTATTTAGAGATATATTCTTTCCATCTATTAATGCTGTCTCTTTAAAAGTAAATTATTAATTTTTAATGTAGTAAATTTTGTCAGTGTTTATCCATCATTTCTATTATTTTAACAGTATTCTTATTTGTTAAAAGTGTTTCTTTCATTTCAAGTATAACCTTTTCAAATAACATATTGCTGAATTTCCTTTAATACATAACACAACAAAGACAATTGTGGAGGGCCGGATCACATTCTCCATTGCTTCTAGGAACAAAGGTAGAGATTAACCTCTGTGACCCCAAGGTGTGGCGGCACACGCCTTTAGTCCTGATGCCTGGGCGGCAGAGGCAGATTGACCTCTGTGACCTCAAGGCGTGGTAGTATACGCCTTTGGTCCCAATGCCTGGGAGGCAGAGACAAGCAGATCTCTGTGAGTTCAAGGTGATGTAACACACGCCTTTAATCCCAGCGCACGTGCTTTGTAACTCTCTACCGCTGCGTCCCGAGGCATCATCTGGGATAATGGGCAGTGGACCAATCCAAGAGTGACACATCAGAAGCGAGGACTGTTTCCTTTATAAGGGCTGGGTTCCCCTCATTTGGGGTCTCCGCTTTGGAAGCTGATGCTCTCCCTCTCAAGAGGCATTAAAGCTTTACTGCAGAAGTATCCTAAGTGCCCCGCGTCGTTCTTGCTGGCGAGACCGTAGCGCGGGACAACTGGTGCCGAAACCCGGGACGCTGAGGGACCCTGACAACTGCTCGCACCACCGGAGACCCCTTGGACACAAGGAGGATTCAGAACTACAGGGTGTTTGCTCAGAGAGGTATGACTATTCTTGGACTTTTCGGTTTTGGGCTTGACTTGTTTCCGCATTGGGAAGGTTTCGTAGGGGCCTTGCTACCTCTTTTAGGAGTCCTCTTATATTTTGCCAAAAATTGCTTAAAAGATAAATCCTGCCAGGCTGTTGTTGCGGACGGACAAAATGTATTGGAAAAAGTCCAGGATAGCATATCAAAAACTGAGTACAGTGAGAGGTTAGGCGCGCCTACAAAAAAAAAAAATAAAAAAATTGGATCCCCCGGTGGTTCTGAGAAAATTAAAATGGGGGAGAAGATTGACCTACAAGGTCAAAAACTTTCTGATATCAATAATAATAAAAAAAAAACCAGTAGTTTATATCCTCTACAGGGGCTTAAAGCTCTGCAAATTAAAAGTGACCATGAAAATGAACACAAAAGTTCTGGCTCAGGAAAAGAGAAAGGAGAACTGGATACAGAGGAGGAAGTAAAATTAGCCAGCGGCAGGGCCATGAGGTCATCCCAAACGGCCCATCCGCCTCCTTACGAGCCGCGCCCTCCCCCAACTTCCCCTTCGGCGCCTCCTTATGAGGAACGCCTTGGGCCAAAGACCTTTTCATTTATGCCTGACAAGGTCAAAAAAAAGTTACACCTGGCCTTCCCTGTTTATAAAGGGGAAAATGGGTGAGTACATGCGCCTGTGGAGTACAACCAAATCAAGGAGTTAGCAGAGTCAGTCAGAAAGTATGGAGTAACGGCTAATTTTACCTTAGCCCAGTTGGACAGATTGGCCTCGTCTGCCATGACTCCAGCAGATTGGGAAGCAGTTACAAAAACGTCGCTCAACAACATGGGTCAATATTTAAAATGAAAAGCGCTGTGGCACGAGACAGCCCAAAAACAGGCCAGAGCTAACGCTCAGGCCTTAACTCCAAAACAACAGCAATGGACATTTGACCTCCTGACTGGGCGAGGGCACTATGCCGCTGCCCAGACAAACTACCCTTACGGTGCCTACCGCCAGATAGCCGATACAGCTGTAAGAGCATGGAAAGCCTTGACAAAAAAGGAAAAAGGGAGCACTCCGCTCACCAAGATTATACAAGGGACACAGGAGCCTTTTTCAGATTTTGTGACAAGAATGACTGAGGCAGCAGGACACATTTTTGGCGATACTGATATGGCCACACCCCTAATTGAGCAGCTTGTCTTTGAGCAAGCCACGCAGGAGTGCCGTGCCGCCATAGCCCCTAGAAAAAATAAAGGGCTACAGGACTGGCTCAGGGTCTGTAGAGAACTAGGAGGACCCCTGACGAATGCAGGTTTGGCTGCAGCCATCTTGTGGTCACAACAACGCCCTTTTAAAGGGCCGGACGCAAGAGTTTGCTTTAAATGCGGAAAGCCAGGACACTTAAAAAGGGACTGTAGGTCATCAGAAAAGGAGAGAGCGCCCCCTATGCTTTGCTCACGCTGTGGTAAAGGTTATCATAGGGCAGAGCTCTGCCGCTCCGTTAGGGACGCCCATGGTAAGATCCTCCCACCATTAGGAAACCCACAGATTGATGATCCAAAAAACGGGATGGCGGGCCCTCGGTCCCAGGGCCCCCAAAAATATGGGAACAAGTTCGTCAGGGCAACGACCGAGGGACCCTCGGAGGCAGAACAAGGATGGACTTGTGTGCCTCCACCGACTTCTTATTGATGCCTCAAATGGGGGTGCAGCCCGTCCCTGTGCAGCTGCCTGAGCCCCTACCCCCTGGAAGCGTGGGCCTGCTTTTTGGACGTGGCTCGCTTACCCTACAGGGATTAATCGTCCACCCAGGTCTCGTTGATAGTCAGCACACTGCTGAGATACAAGCCCTATGCTCCTGCCCTAGTGGAGTTTTTTCCATCAGTAAAGGAGACAGGATAGCTTAACTACTGCTTCTCCTGGCAGACATCCACCAGAGGCCGGAAAATAGATTAATGGGGTCAACAGGACAGGATTCAGCCTACTTGGTTGTTAGCCTTCACGATCGACCCAAACTGCCCCTTTGGGTCAATGGTAAATGCTTCAAAGGCATTTTGGACACCGGTGCGGACAAAAGTATTATCTCATCGCGCTGGTGGCCGCGGTCCTGGCCCATTACCGAGTCGTCTCATGCCCTACAGGGCTTGGGCTACAGTGCAAACCCCACCATTAGCTCCGCCAGATTAACCTGGAAAACAGACAAAGGGCAGTCGGGATATTTTACACCATATGTCCTCCCCCTGCCATTCAACTTGTGGGGAAGAGACGTGATACAGGGCATGGGATTGACCTTATCTAATACATATTCATCTCAGGCCCAAGATATTATGATCAAAATGGGTCATAGGCCAGGAAGGGGCTTGGGTCGCTCCCAGCAGGAAATACGGGAGCCAATAAATCCTAAACCTAATGTCGACAAACAGGGCCTGGGTTTTTCCTAGGCGCCACTGGGGCAGCACGGCCCATACCGTAAAAAACAGAGACCCCCGTATGGGTTCCCCAGTGGCCACTTACTTCTAAAAAACTAAAAGCAGTAAATCAGCTAATTAATGAGCAGTTGGCTCTGGGACACATAGAACCATCCACCTCTCCGTGAAATACACCCATTTTTGTCATTAGAAAGAAATCCGGAAGGTGGCGCTTGCTGCATGATTTGAGAGCCGTTAATGAACAAATACACCTCTTTGGGCCTGTACAGCGGGGACTCCCGGTGCTTTCAGCTTTGCCCAAAAATTGGAGTCTGGTAATAATAGATATTAAGGATTGTTTCTTTTCTATTCCATTGCATCCTGCTGATAGGCCTCGCTTTGCTTTTACTGTTCCTTCAATTAATCATATAGAGCCTGATAAACGTTTTCAATGGAAAAACCTACCTCAGGGTATGTGTCTCAGTCCGACTATTTGTCAGATGTTTGTGCAGGAGGCTCTTAAACTGCTTCGTGAACGGTTTCCATGTTTGCTCGTGGTTCATTATATGGATGATGTACTTATGTGTCATGAGGACTTACAGGTCCTAAAGGAAGCCTACCCACTGCTCGTTAAAAGTTTACAGCTATGGGGTCTTCAAATAGCCGCTAAAAAGGTCCAAATTGCAGACACTGGCCAATTTTTAGGTTCTGTTATTCTTCCTAAAAAGATTCTGCCTCAAAAAATAAAAATTTATAGGGATAATTTGCGAACGTTAAATGATTTCCAAAAGTTGTTAGGAGATATTAATTGGCTGCGACCATTTTTAAAAATCCCCTCTACTGATTTAAAGCCATTGTTTGATATCTTGGAAGGGGATACTCATATTACCTCCCCTCGGGCCTTGACGCCGGCAGCAGAGGCAGCCTTGCTGCTAGTGGAGAAATCCATTAAGGAGGCACAGCTGTGCCGTATTGATAAAACTCAACCATTTGCTCTATGCGTGTTTAAAACAAGAAAACTACCCACCGCTGTGCTATGGCAGGACGGACCGTTACTGTGGATCCATCCACATGCTTCTCCTAACAAAAGTATTGATTGGTACCCCGCCGCTATAGCTCAAATTGCCCTTAAAGGCCTTAAAATGTCTGTTAGTCATTTTGACAAGCACCCAGAGGTTATGATAATTCCCTATACCTCCTCTCAGGTACAAACTTTGGCCGCTGCCTCTGACGATTGGGCCATTTTGGTTACCACCTTTTCGGGGAAAATTGATAATCATTATCCTAAACACCCTCTACTGCAGTTCGCTGCATGTCATCCCATTGTGTTTCCCCGAGTTACATCTTTTGCTCCGTTAAAAGACGGGATGACGGTTTATACAGATGGCTCCAAGAATGGTGTGGGAGCCTATGTTGTCGGTTCTAAAACATATATAAAAAACTTTTCTGCCACCTCGCCTCAGGTGGTAAAATGTATGGTGGTTTTAGAGGTTCTTCAAAGATTTCCTTGTCCCCTTAATATTGTTTCTGATTCTGCCTATGTGGTTAACGCTGTTAAATTATTAAAAGCCGCTAAAATTATAAAACCTACTAGTACAGTAACAGCTCTCTTCCAAAGGATACAGGAGTGCTTACTAAGTAGGAGAGCTCCATTTTTTATCACACACATAAGGACACATTCGGGGCTTCCAGGCCCAATGAGTTTGGACAATGACCTGGCTGATCGTGCTACGCGGCTTGCTGCAGTAGCACTTGCCTCCCCGTTGCAGACTGCTAAAACCTTTCATGACAATTTTCATGTTACAGCTAAAACCCTGCGCAAACGTTTTTCTCTTACCAGAAAAGAGGCTCGCGATATTGTAACCCAATGTCACAGCTGTTGCCAGTTTCTTCCTATCAGACACACTGGCGTAAACCCCAGAGGGATTACGCCCTTACAAATATGACAGATGGACGTAACTCATATCACTGCCTTTGGAAAACTTCAGTATGTGCATGTGTCGATTGACACATGCTCTGGCATTATTCATGCCACACCGCTTACAGGAAAAAAAACCTCTTATGTCATTCAACATTGCCTTGAGGCATGGAGTGCTTGGGGCAAGCCCACATCTTTAAAAACGGATAATGGGCCTGCCTATACTTCTCAAAAGTTTAAACAGTTCTACGCACAGATACAGGTCACCCACATTACAGGCCTGCCTTATAACCCCCAAGGACAAGGTATCATAAAACGAGCGCATCACACCCTCAAATCTTATCTACTTAAACAAAAAGGGAAAATATTGACAGAGCTGCCCACGACGCCAAGGGTGGCCATCGCCATGGCTCTGTTCACCATAAATTTTTTAAATCTGGATGATAATGGCCAAAATGCTACAACACGACATTGTTCGGATCCACAGCGGCCCAAAGATTTGGTTAAGTGAAAAGATGTACTTTCTAATGAATAAAAAGGCCCGGATCCCATCTTATTGAGATCCAGGGGAGCTGTTTGTGTCTTCCCACAGGATCAAAAAAGCCCATTCTGGCTGCCAGAGCGATTGACCCAAACAGTAAAGAGTGATCCACAACACACGGATTCGCCTGAGGACCTGGCTGCTGTTCCTCCTGCCATTTTGCAAATGGATGACAAAGCACCAATGGAAAACACTCTCAGCCTTCCTAAAGCTGTTACCAGTCAACTATAGGATGGCGGTGTCTCCCCGATTTTTTACAACCAATAAGACTCTGGGCCCCCTCCCTACCGTCCTAGAGATGATTTATAAGCTTGGCCGTAGGACTCCAGTCCTGGGCCGTGTCTCTCATTCCCCTACTTCAAAGAATGGGTGGGGGTAAAAATGTTTTAAAATAGTCCTATGCTATGGATTAGTGTTTCTCCTCTAAATGGTCTGCTGACTCAAATCCCAAAATTGTAGGGACAAAGTGGTTATTACACAAGCGCTGGCTGCCCTAAAACAGGGGACCTCTACTGATGTGTGGTTATTTATGTTAAAACAGTAAGGTTTAAGCCAACCAGCTCCTACACCCCTAGGACTGTGGTCCATTACACAGGGTGGAGTGCTTGGCTTAGCTAGCCCTAAAGGTTGTCGAGCTAAAGAGCATCACACAAAAAATGGCCCTCTCTGAGAGATAAGTCGCTCTGCTTAAGAGTTTCCTGCCGTATATTCCCTTTCCCGAAAAATTGGCAGAGGACAGGCCAAATAGGTTCCAGGTGTCATGAGCCTAGGGATAGATTCCGTGTAAGCCCATTTTTATGTTTTCATTTTGGAAAGTGCGACCTCTATCTTTACCTTCCTAGGGAGTTGCCTTTCTGCAAAGAAGTAAAAAAAGGGGGATATGTGGAGGGCCGGACCACATTCTCCATTGCTTCTAGGAACAAAGGTAGAGAATAACCTCTGTGACCCCAAGGTGTGGCGGCACACGCCTTTAGTCCTGATGCCTGGGCGGCAGAGGCAGATTGACCTCTGTGACCTCAAGGCATGGTAGTATACGCCTTTGGTCCCAATGCCTGGGAGGCAGAGACAAGCAGATCTCTGTGAGTTCAAGGTGGGTTCCCCTCATTCGGGGTCTCCGCTTTGGAAGCTGATGCTCTCCCTCTCAAGAGGCATTAAAGCTTTACTACAAAAGTATCCTAAGTGCCCCGTGTCGTTCTTGCTGGCGAGACCGTAGCGCGGAACAGACAATAATAAATAGGTTCTTCAGATTGCTTTTCTTTTGAAAGTTAGAATCAATAAAAAACTTAAGGTTTCGTGGTGTTTCTCATATACGTGATTGTAAAATGACCATCTATTTATAATAATAGCAAATATATATATATATATATATATATATATAAAACTATACAGAATGATTTCCAAAAAGTTGTATTCTGAAATAATATACTTCTTCTTCCTTAAATATTGAAATAATAAATTCTTAAATTTTCTTTGAAGAATTACAGCTAACAGATAATCTTAATTTCAACATATGCTTTGTTATTTCAATTGTTAGCTGTATCATTAAACTTAGTAGACAAGTACCTGAAATTTAGAGTGTTCTATCTTATGCTAATCAAAATTAAATTTGGAATATATACATTATCCCAAGGAAAACCATTGTAAATTAAAGGTCTTGAATATGTTTGCACATCGAGCTCTCTTTTCTTTTCAGGAATGGCCTGAGGTAATGGTGTTGTACTCACCTTTTTCAGCTTAAGCTGGTTTATTCAAACAAATATATAAAGGCCTTTCTTATTTGATCAAGAGACTTTTGAAGATTTATTTCTTGTGTGCATTTGTATGAATTGAAAATTTGCTATGTATCTCCAATAATAAAACACATTTATAATCTGTCTATGTAATCTGTTAAATGTATCAAGAATTTGAACTTACTCTCCTGAGAACATCAGAGTCCTTTCTTGTTACTCCAGCAAGAATATCTTTGGTGTGTATCACTAATCCCTCAACAAACTCTCTGCAATGAAACACTTGGATTAATCTAAATGTTTGTATTCATGTTAGCCTGTAATATTGAGTTTGATTTTGGTATTTATCATAACAGAATATATGACTGAAGCTATTTCTTCAATTGTAATGGAATATTTATTTTATGTTAAATATCATCAAAGCAGTATTTGCGAAGGTCTAATTAGGGACACACACTTATTCCTTTATATTTTATATCTATTGTCTTTGCATGAAATGATTAAAAGACACGAGTTGTCCATTTGCACTGCATTTCTTTCACCTTGTCTGCCTAAGACACTTGAGTGATCTAATGAAGAGCTAAACGCTCACTAGCCAGGCAGACAAAGCATAGGCAGGGCTGGCAGGCAGAGAGAATTAATAGATGGAGAAATGTTGACTCGAGAAGAATGAGAAAAAAGAAGGAACGAATGAAGGACATGTCTGGGTCATGAAGTTAGGCATTCCAGCGGATAGAGAAGAGCAGTAAAAGTAAGATGTACAGAAGTAACCAAGGTAATAAGCCCCAAGGCAAAAAGTAAACAGAAACAGGTGAATTTAATTTAAAAGTACAAACCAGAAAATTGTCTAAGCTAGACAGGGCATTGAAACTAAGAATATCTCATTCTTGATTTCAGAGCTGGTTGGTGACCCAAAAGGAAAAGCATGTTAAATTCATTCTCTCAAGTAGTAGGCTTTATATTTTGCACAGATTTGGCTTAATTAAAATAGCTGAGCCCAGCAGGGTACAATAGGCAGTTTTGATACCCTGTTTTCTCCAAAAATGTAATAAGAGGCCACTTGCTTGTTCCAGGCTGCTCATCCCCAAAGCAATCACACAGAAACTATGTTATTTAAATCACTACTTGGCCCATTAGCTATAGATCTTCATTTGCTAACTCTTACATCTTAATTTAACTGATCTCCATTAATCTGTGCATAATCACAAGGTCGTGGCCTACCAGCAAAGTTTCGGTGTGTCTTTCTCTGCCAGAAGCTCATTACTTCTCCCTGACTCTGCCTCCTTTCTCCCAGCATTAAGTTTAGCTTTCTCCACCTACCTACATTCTACCCTGTGCAGGTCAAAGACAGTTTCTTTATTAATCAATGATATTCGCAGCATACAGAGGGGAATCCCATATCACCTCCCTTTTTCTGTTTAAATAAAAAGGAAGGTTTTTAATTTTAACATAGTAAACCTGAATATAACTAAACAGGTATTAAGAATTGCAGTTACAATATTTATATCTATTTTAATATCTATTTTATCTTTTATCATAACTAAGAAAAACTATAACTATAACTACATATTCTTCAACTCCATCAAAAATTTCAGAAGGATAAAATACCTAAGTAAACAGGAGGTTCATTGTAAGAAACTTCCAAAACTCTAGAATTGACAGAGACATCTTGCTACCTGGACAGTCACCCAAAGTTCTTCTCTACCATTGGGGCATTCATCTTCAGCCAACAGGCCCATAGTATCTGGCAAACTATTTCATAAAGCAGGAAATTTCAAAGGCAGTTCTGTCTATATTGGCAGTTTTTTAGTCACTTTCTTCTGTGTCCTGCAGAATGTCTTGCAAACTCTTTCATGAAGCAGGAACCCTAAAGAACATTCTCACCTTTAGACGAGTTCAACGGTCATTTCTCTATGAGATCTGTGTGTTCACTTCATAAGGCATACCATCAAACAGTCCAGGCAAGAGCAATTTCTTGCCCATAAGGCTAACCAACTTCATAAAGAGCAACTCTGATATACATCATCCTGTTTAAATAGACTGTTGCTGCCAAGAACAGATGTGCCTCACTGCCATAAAAGTCCTAAGTTCTTAAAACATTTTAAATACCATATTCTGAAGGTCTTTGAAAGACTTGAAGAATATCTATCTAACTGACATGTATCTCTATATATCTAAAAAGACCTAACTAACACGACTACAAGCTTGACTATTATCGATGACTCTCTATTAAACTATATTTCTTAATTATACATTATATTTCTAAATGAGCTGCATAAACACAATACCTTAATCAAGAGCAGATATATATATATATATATATATATATATATATATATATATATATACCTTAAATTTGTGCAAATAAACCAAGATCCGTACCAATGTAAATTATTCATATATATATATATATATATATATATATATATATATATATATATACATCACAAAAATAAACAGAAAAACCATACAATTAAATAGCATCATACATCAGATGACCATAACAGATACCAACTAAATAATACTTGTAAACAGCAAATAACGTACATCTTCTCAGCAGCCTGTGTGGCATTTCTTTAAACTAGATCACATATTGGGACCTAAAAATGCTGAACAAATACAGTACTCATTTCCCATAAATGTTCTGATAATTAACTTCAAAAATAATCCATAGAAATTATATTATATCATTACAATGAAGTATTATACTTTGTTTGACTGATCAATTGATGAATGAAGTAATCAAGAAAAAAATGAGCCTGGTGGTGGTAGTGCATGCCTTCAATCCCAGCACTCAGGAGGCAGAGCCAGTTGGATCTCTGTGAGTTTGAGGCCAGTCCGATCTACAAGAACTAGTTCCAAGACAGGCTCCAAAGCTATGGAGATATTATGTGTGGGAAAACCTACCCCAAAAAGAAAATTCTAAGAACTATAAGAACATGAAATTGAAATCCAACAAAAATTCTAGGACACATTAAAATTATCCCTAAAAGGAAATTTTGTTTGTCTAAGAACTTATGTTTTTTAAAAATTAATGACCTAAAGGTAAACTAAAGAATTTGGGATTTTGATGGGGATTGCATTGAATCTGTATATTGCTTTGGGTAAGATTTCCATTTTTACTATGCTAATTCTACTATCCTACAAGAGACATACATAGATCTAATCTACATGGGAAATAGAAAAAGACAAGATCTTCTGAGTAAATTGGGAGCATGGGTACCATGGAAGAAGATTGAAGAGGAGGGGAGAGGCAGGGATTGGAGCCCAGAAAAATGTAGAGCTCAATAAAATCAATAAAAAGTCAGAATTTGGAAAACAAAAAGTTCCACATCCAGTAGAAATGAAAAAGTCATTAAACTTAAAACCTAAGTAATGAACTAGAATTAACGGTACCAATACAAAGGACTTTTAATCTAAGTGTGGTAGTTCTTTGAAACCTTGAATAAGAGCTACAGATACTTAAACCAATTGCCTAAAAGAAAGAAGGTATCCAAATGAACAGAATTGTTAATGAATGGGGAAATATTAAATAGACACAAAAGGATTCAGAGCATTGTACAGAAATACTTTAAAAACCTATTCTTCACTAAATTAGAAAAACTAAAATAAGACACTTGCCCTGGTGAGGAACTGATCAGCCATGAGCTGTTTGGTGACAGAAAAACAGCTACAACTTCATTCCAGAACACTTTCCCTAGCTGAGCAGAGATTAACTACAAGCAGTCAGTCGTCTTTATGGTGAATGAGTAATTGGTAGAAAATGGGATAGGGGATAGCCAAAAATGTATGTGTACTGGAGAGAGAGAGAGGCAGATCTGAAAAGTCAAGGGCAGAGAAGAACCAACTGTCATAGGTTTTCTGCCTGCCACCTGGGGCCAAGTTGATATGCGGGCCTTGCTGCTGCCAGGAGCCATGTCTGGGTCCATGGCTCTGACACAGTCATGTTGGTCTATACTGAAGTCCAGGGCTCTTGTAACAACTGCGGGTCTTGCAGATGCTCAGAGACTGGGACCCTACCAGTAAAGATGTCGGTGTCCAAGACATGTTTCACCACAGCGGCCATGCCAATCTAAAAGGTTTATGTTGCCTACGAGTCCATGGTGACATCTGGCATAGAATACTGAAAAGAACCATGTCTGGGACTATGGTCCTTCTGCAACCAATCTCTGTGTTATCAGTGGTCCAGGATCTGGGACTCCAATTATGGCCAGATTGGGATTCAAGGACCATACAAATCTGAGCGGTATGAACTGACAATTGGGATCATGGTATTCTATGGACTAAGCAGCCAGGGCCATGACTGAGTCTGTGGTCCAGCCTTAGCCTTGGTCTGTGTTGATATCCATGGCTATTGTTACTATCAATGACAGTGAGGAGATCCACCCCTCACCAACTTCAGCCCTCAGGAGAGGAGGTCCATTACCTTGCATCGGCAAAATAGCAGAGCTGGTGGTATGAGTGTGGCTGAACCTGCCCCGAGAGCAGGAGAACCACCCTACTCCTTAATATAAACTGCAATGAAGAAACTATCAGAGGCACTGCTGGATTACTCACCTTGGTGTTGACGATGAAGGAAAGCTGGCAGTTTGAAAAATCCAGCTACCATCCAGGCACAGAAGCAGAGTATAAGTTGACTCACCCTAACATCCACCTCCTCAATGAACTACTGGAGCATGTGAAGGAGCCAGACTTACAGATCAAAAATATAGGAGCTCCATAACACAGGACAGCAAGAGGATATTCAAGAGGAGTCCCAGTGATGGCTTAGTATTGAGAATGTACCAGAAGCCAGAGGCCTCTAGGCAGACCAATGACTCAAAGCAATGAACATTTAAGAATAAAGATGTATGAACTAAAGGATACTGTGTGTGACTCACTGTGTCAAATTACAGCTTCCATGCAGAGACTTTTTTGTTGTTGTCTGTTTTTATTCTTACTCTTTATTTCATATTTTCCTTTTAAATATTATTTCATTTGTGGGGAGTATTGCAAAAGCAGAAAACAGATATGAAGGGATGGGGAGATGAATGGGATCTGGATGCATGATATGAAATGCAAAAGTGAATAAAATGTCTTAAAAAAAGAAAACTAAATACACAGATTTCAAGACTCATTGAAATCTTAAAATTTAAACCACGAAGCAATAAGAATTTTTAAAATTATAATATAATTCAATATTTTCTCTTCTCTTCTCTCCCTTCAAATTGTCACATAGACCCCTCCTTGCTGTCTTTCAAGCTCAAGACCTCAACATGAAATCAGAAATTAAATAAATCCATAACCAATAATAAAATTTAAATAATAATAAAATGCCTAGCAATCCAAAAAGAAAAACCTCAGGTCCAGATGGATTCACAGCAAAAATCTACCAATTTTCCAATGAACAATGGCAACAAATGTTTTAAAACTAAGTTTTAGAAGTAGAAGCAGAAAGACACCTTCCAATTCATTTTTATAATAAAAATTAAAACGAAAACAGACAAACAAAACAACAAAAGAAACAAAGCAAAAGGGCAGCAACCAAAATATACCTACAGGCCAATTTCCTTGACCAATATACTTGCAATAATCTTCAATGAAATACTTACACACACAAAATGGCCGCACAAGTAAAAAAGATAACGTAGCATCCTAATACTGGAAATACATGAATAATTAAGCATACATAAATAAATTAAAATAATAAAACTTGAATCAAAATCTCATGATGATTTTAATAGAAAAAAAATCCTTTGACAAAATTTAATATTTCTTCTTGTTAAAAGTCATAGAAAGAATAGCACTGCAGGAAAAATACCTCTATGAAATAAAAGCCATGCATGACAAATCCACAGCCATTATCTTCCTCACTTAGAAAACAACCCAACAATGTCCTTCGACTGTTGACTAGATAGTGAAAATGTACATGTACACAAGGGAATTCTAGGTGTAAAGAAAACTGCAATAATGAAATCAGCAGATAAGTTGATAGAATGGGAAAATTCTAAACAAATTAGATAATCCAGAGCCAAACACACAAATGCTGCATATGGTTATTGGCTTCAAATGTATAATCTTAAGTTTCCATAAATTCCAGGGAATTAGAAAGTATTGGGGTGTGTGTGTGTGTGTGTGTGTGTGTGTGTGTGTGTGTGTTTGATTTTTAGAAACAGGGTTTATCTGTGTAACTGCCCTCACTGTGCTGGAACTCACTTTCACCAAAAACTCACAGAGATTCACCTGCACCAACACTCCTGGGTTCTGAATAGGTAGTTAAATGAAGAAATACTGATCAGGGTAACAATGGATAACGCTTCCCCCAAGACTGCCTAATAAATGTACGTCACCAAATAAATTACAATACCTGACATAGGAAAGATTTTTTTTAAGGTGTTGGTCATTGACTCCTAATAGATTCCCAAGAATATATATATTCTTGCCATTTTCCTTGATTGCTGCCGAAAACTTGAAAATTAGGCTCTATGGATGATAGTACATATTTCAGACACAGGAGTTAGAGAAAGCCAAGTGGAAATTACCTGTAAACTTCATCTCTTAAGACTACTTCTCATAATATCAGAAAGTTATTATGATGCCTGTCAAGAAAGAAAATAAATGAATAATTCTACGTAGTTATAAATCTATGAACCCTCAGTAATGATTCCAACAAATCATCCTCATTGGTGAAAGAATAATTTTATCTTGGCAGTATTTAACAGCTATCTAATTTGACTCACTAGGAGGGAAATCAGGCTCAGTACTCTAACTGTTGCCAATTAATAGAGAATGGAGGGAAACAAGACCCTAGGAGAGATTCTAATTTTGATATTTTACTAAATAATATGATTTCTAACTTTATTCTTTAATTCTAATTATGATGCCTAATGATGAGTATAGCTCTTAAGCTTCATAGAAGCTTCTTTTTGTAAGATATGGTGATTAATAGAGAGTTCCACAATGGTCAAATTCAGATAATAAGAGACTGTGCATTGCCTAGCCAAAACTAAAACACCAACAGTACAACCTCTATATTTGTAGATCAATAGCTCAATAAAATCACAGAAAAGAAGGGTGGAAAACTCTAAGAGCCAAAGGACTAAGATCCTGTACTGTAAGACAGCATCTTCTAGAAATGACAGGGAAACTAGACTCAGAAAATATCATCAATGTGGTTGCCTAAACAAGTTCCATAAAATGACACCGTTTGACATGCCAGTGAGGTTTGAAAATCATTCCCACAAGTGTTTCAGTTTGTTAAATGTGAAAGAGCAATGTGTCAGCAATGGTGAGGAACCACTATGCCTTTTAGTGTAAAGAGCAACTGCAGCCATTGGTTCCTTAAAATCCTGCAGACACTGAAACTTTAAGCTGATTAAGGCTACAGTGTTCTAATCTTTACCACACCTGCATTTAAGCCATAAACTTAAAGATATTTTTCAATACAAATAATATTTCAGTGAAAGCAATATTAACTACTATTAGATATCATATTTGACCTTAAAAGGTGCTATTATCTGAGTTTATACAAATTATATAACTATGAGAAATCTAAGCTATTGTTTGGTGATAATCTTCTAATTGACCAGATGTCTATAAATGGAACTCAGTAAGAGGCAGAACATACTCGATAGCTATTAAAAGACACATGTAACATACCAGGAACTGTAGACAATAGTTTCTGTTCTATCCAGTTCCATAGCCATTCAGTTCCAAATAAACACAGAGAGATTTGTATAAACTGTTTGACCTATTGCATCTGGCTGTTGACTGTGTCTCTGCCTTTTCTCTTCCAAGAATTCTCCTACTCTGGTTGCCAGGAAATTGTGCTTGAATATGTTCACTGTCTATAATCTTTTTTTTAAAATCTTCATTAGGCTTTATAAGGAAATTATTGCCAAACATCGGGCAGGTTGCATGTGCAGCAGTAGATGGCAAACGAAAAACAAATTTAGTGACATCATTGGAGCTTCCTTGTCTCATAATGATATGTGGAGGCTAGTTTTTGCTTTAATTTTATCTCTGTTTTGTTTTTTATTTTATTATATATTTATATATTTTCTTTCCTTTTACACTGTGTGTCCTATGTGCATATGATATAGCTTCCAGTTTAGTGTAGTTATGAGGGGCTCTGTGTCTATGTATTTTTCTTCTTTTTCTTTGGCTCTTTTTGTTCTTTGGCTTGTTTTGTCCTATTCTGATATGATAGTTTTTGTTTTTATCTTACTATATTAAACTATATTATATCATATCATATCATGTCTTATTATATATTATTATCCTTAGAAGCCTGCTTACTTTCTACTGAAAGACAGAAAAGTGGTGGATTTTCATGGGAGGGTAGGTGGGGAGGAAGTGAGAATACTGGTATGGGAAACTGTAATTATAAGGTATGTGAGAAAAAAATCTATTTTTAATAAAAGAAAAAACTGAATTATTTCTGAATTTAAATGTCTTTGTATGGGGTTGAGATGACGAGACAGATCTGTAAAGCTTGTGGTATGAAGAAACATAAGAAGAAGAGTAATGGAGTCACAGTGACTACTACTTTCATGAAGGCAATGGTGGAAAATATTATCTGAAAGACTCCATGTGAAGATAATAGCAACAGTACAGAATTTATTAAATAAATAAATTGAGAAATTGAAATAGTAATTACAAACAAATATCTGCATTCTTTTATTGTTTTTATTGTTATTGTTGTTTGTTTTCTCTTTTTTATTTATTTATTTTTTTGAAATAGGGCTTCTCTATGTATCCCTGGCTGTCCTAGACAAGACTGTTTCTGTAGACATGGCTGGTTTAAAATTAGGTATCCACCTGCCTCTTTCTTCCAAAGCTGGGATTAAAGGTGTGTGCCATTAGCCATCACAGCCCTGTGAATATAACTATAATCTTAAAATCAGCTTTTTTTTCTTTTGATCTACTGTCATTTTTAGTTGTGTTTTGTATTGATTCTAACATGAGGTTTCAAATATACTAACAATAGACGTTGTGTTCTTCTTACTTCTGTAAGAAATTAACATTGTTGAATGGGAAACTGGCATTCTTGGGGTTTCTCATGGTTCTATTTCTTCTCTAAATGCTGGTAATGCAACAAAAGAAGTTTTTTCATTTTGCCAGGAGGAGAGAAAATGAAAACCAAGTTACACAAAGCTAAGCCTATAATATTCTTTTCATCTCTGAAAATGTTTTACTATGATTATTTTCTATATTTTTAAAATAAAACAGAATTACGTTTCTTTATCTTCTTCCAAAGCTCACTTCCCCTTCCAGGTAACTTCTTTTGATTCTCTCCCATATCCAAATTTCTCGTTAATAGATTCTTTCACAAACACATACATATGCATATGAATATTATATATGAAAAGAGGCTTTATTGCCAGTTGGTGATGGCACACGCATTTAATAGCAGCACTCAGGAGGCAGAGGCAGGTGGATCTCTGTGAGTTCCAGGCCAACCTGATCTACAGGAGCTAGTTTCCAGGACAGGCACCAAAGCTACACAGAAAACTTGTCTCAAAAAAACCAAAAAAAAAAAGAAAAGAAAAGAAAAAAAGAGACTTTATATATATATATATATATACATATATATATACATATACACACATATATATATATGTATATATATGTATATATGCATATGTTTGTATGTGTATATATGCACAATACATAGAAAGCAACCTGTTGAGTCTGTTATAATTGATTGTGTGTTTATGGTTTCAAGGTTGATCAATTTGCTTTAAAGGAACGGTAATAATCAATCTGTGAGAGCAGCTAATTCTACTTCCAGAACATGCTATTTTGCCTGTAGGTGTTTGTCTATGGTTGTTGTAGGTAGCAAGGTCTTTCCCTTTTCTTCCTTGGCGATTTGCAGGGCCCTGTGACCTCCGGCTCCCTGGAGATTCTGCACTAGCACTGGCTTGAGGGTATAGTTTACAAAGAACCTGGCTCTCTTTGTTATGGTGATTCCACCTGTAAACAAGGTTCTAGCAGTGGGCCCCATATGCCTGCCCCTCCCAGCTGATTCTGCCTGAGGCGCGGGAGGCCTTGCCCTTTTGGTCCCCCTTGCCCACTGGTATAAATACCCGACTTGAGTTTAATAAAGTGGCCATTTACTCTTTGGTAAGTGAGCAAGGTCTCTTTTGTGTGTGTCTGTTAAAACCCTCAGGACAATCGTCCATTCTCGTGGGCCCGAGTTCGGGAAAGCACGCGCCTGGATCAGGTGTGGGTATCCACAGAAAAGGCGGAGCCTTACAGTTGTAACACCTACATTAACATATCCACTGATATTGTTATTGTTTTTGGTCTTGTTTATGCAGTCACATTGCCATTTCTGGACAGATTGTTTCATAGAAACTTTCTGGTATTCTTACTCCTACAGTCTTTCTGTCCCCAGTCCACATTGTTTTAAAAATATAAATGCAGTAGCTTTGATGTGCGTATATCCATTTGGGCTAGGATCCTCGGGATTTGTTCATCTCTACATTGTGCCCATTTGTGGTTATCTGCAGTTATTGCTATCCTCTCTAAAGAAAGGCTTTTTGATGGGCAATGTTTACAACATTAATATGTAGTTATAAGGGTATGATTTAGAATAGTAAAGATTTATGCTAGTTTATGAAAGTGGCTGATGTAGGTTTTATTCTAAGGTCTATTATTTTAATAGTTTCATGTACCTAGCAAGGTTTGAAATTACCAAGCATGATTTTTCCACCTGTTGAGTGAGCCTTAAATCCAATAAGGCAATGAACACCACTTATTTCACTTTTTTGTATATCTAGCCATGCTGATCATTGCAATGGTTCATGGTTTTGGAGCTGGATGATATATTCTTTTAATAGTGACCAACCAGCCCTAACTAAGCACAATATGTTCTGCAATTATGGAGACTAGTCAGGAGAAAAGAGGCTTCCAGGTAAGATCTGGTTTGAATCACCCAAATTATGTGTCCTATTTGGGACATGTCTTTCACAATAAGAGCTCTCCCTTAACTTCTGGTAGACATTTGATAATTGCATTGATAATATACATAGTTTTGGTAGTCACTTGAAATCCCCTCTCCAACAATTCTAAACAGAATTTCTCCTACTTTGTTCTGGGAACTATTTGGTAACCTGTGGTTCTTGTGGGGAACATTGATATCAGATATCTTAATTTCCTTAAGATATGTGTATGTGTGTGTGTGTGTGTGTGTGTGTGTGTGTGTGTGTGTATAAACATATACATGTATTGTGTATAAATATAAATAATATTGTTTCTTGAACCTCTATGTAACAACCTTCATGATGCTTTCCCTCACAATTCCTTATGCTTTTGTATTGACTTCCCTTCTTCCTTCCTAGATTGATTTCCTTTTCTTTTAACACATTTTACTATTCATATCACTTAGTAACAGTTTCTTAGTAAAGTTTTCTTAGAAACAGAAATAAAAATTGCTAAGAAATATCTTAAAATTGTTGCTCTTTCTTAACAATAGATAAATGTAAATTAAAATAACTGTGGGATTCCCTCTCACTCTAGTTAGAATACCTGAGATCAACAAAACAAGTGACACCAAAAAGCTGGCAAGGCTGTGAGGAAAAGGGAACCCTAATTTATTATTTGAGGAAATAAAAATTGTTGTAATCTTGCTGGAGATCAATATGGAAATTTATCAGAAACCTAAAATTAAATCAAACATATAAGCCAGCTCAACTACTTCTCATCCAAAAGACACAATATGCTAAATGACAGATAATTACTTAACAATGTTCATTGTCACCCTATTCATATTTATAATATGAATAGGAAATGTTAATGACCTAATTGTCCTTCATCAGATAACCTGACAATGACAATGTGATATCTACACACTATGAAATACCATTCAGCTGTAAAGAAAAATGGAATCATGAATTTTTCATGATAAGTGGATGAATTTAGGAAGATTACATAGAGTGAGAAAACCAAGATCCAGAGAAGCAAATACCACATGTTCTTTCTTATATGTAATTTCTAACTCTGAATCTGATGTGAATATACAGCAGAGTAACTACAAAAAAAATAGGAAAGTATAAAAGGAACAGAGATGAGCAGACTTTAGGAACAGAAAAACATGACACAGGTTATGTGACATCTCTTAAAAAAATCTTTCTTGCTAACATGGAAAGCACATATTTGTTCATGGTTGTAGTCAAACAGCATTCAAAAATAAGAACAATACAATGTGTAAATATGTGCCTATCTATCTATCTATCTATCTATCTATCTATCTATCTATCTATCTACCTACCTATTTATCATATATCTATCTCTTGATGTACAATTAGTAAAAGCTCAGGAAGAGAAGTTGGGGCTCACCCTGAAGACCTCAAAAGCAAAGAAGCCAGCCACTGGTTTTTTACTCGACCTTAGTCTGAAAATGGTGATTCTGCCTCCAGGAATCTCAGAATGAGACTGTATCTGACAGCTATCCTCCTCATTTTATAATCCTCTCCTGGATTGTGATTAAGGGCGTGTACAGTACCACCTAGTTTCTAAGACAAACTAGTGTGTCTCTTGGGGTTAAAGGTGTGTGTTATTGATGCCTGATCTATAAGGCTAGCTAGTGTGACTTTTTTAATTTTCTGATCCTCAGGCAAGTTTTATTTATTAAAATACAAGTAAAATGCCACTACAATCTCTCTTCTAGTTTAAATACTCGTCTAAGTTCTATCTGAAAACAAAAGTTTAAGCATAAACAAAATTTTGTGCCCAATAGAGGATGTGGTTTGGAGACTAGAAGCTGAGGAAGAAATGGTACAAATGGTTGTGATAAATTCAAGTAATAAGAGGTGACCATGAATTCCCTGGCTATGTGCTTCTAAAAGGTTAACTCTCATCATAAAATTGAATTCAGTTATTAACAATTTCCAAATACCAATTTTTCTTGAGATGTTTTCTTGTTTATGACCTGGATATTTTGTTTGAATTCTGTCTGAGAGGTTCTGGCTATGACTAATATCATACTTTCATTAAATAAAATTTTTATGACTAGGACACTCATAAAGAGCCTATACACTTTAAAATTTATGCAGCATTTGATAGCTTCATATATGTATATAATATATTTGATCATATCCACCCCTAACTTTCTCTGAACATATTTCCTTCCAATTTCATGTCTACTTCCTTTTATTATTATAGTCTTAGTTGTTTCCTCATTATACATGAGTGTAGGGTTTTCCAATGCAGTGTGGTGAAACTACCACAAAAACTACAACCCTGAAGAAGAATGACCCTTTTAACCCTTGTAGAGATAACCCTTCTATAACATCTTCACTAGAAGTAGGGCTTCATTCCTCTCCACTATTACTTTCTTCATCACTCACCTAAACCAAAGAGCAATTAGAAGTGATTATTATTTCTACTATGTGTGAGTTCACTGTATTGACTATTATTATGGCAAGTAATCCCACCCATGTATGTAAGAAAAGTCAAACAAATAACTTACGCAGGAATTATATTGATCCAATAACAGTATTGAAGTTGCAGGTGAATTAACTGGTCAGAAAGCCCGAAAGAAACAGTAGCAAGCAGAGAACTGCCTCAGGAGAGATTTTCTAAGCTGCTTTTTGCTACAATTATAGAACATTGACCAAATAAAATTTATGGAAGGGAATTATTTACTTGACTTATAATTTACAGTGCACCATGGAGGGAAGTCAAGGCAGTAACTCAAGACAGGTCTCTGGATATAGGCACTAAAGCAAGGAGGATGAAGGAACACTAATTACTGGTTTGCATCCTGTTTGACTTTCAGTTGCTTTTCTTATACAACCCAGGAATGCCTGACCAGAAATCCCACCACCCATCATGGTCTAAAATCTTTTTCCTCCAAGATTTATTAATCAAGGATGTTCTCCTATTGATTTATCAATCAGAAAATGATTGATAATGTCCTCCAACAGGCCAATCTGATTGAAGAAATTTCTGGATAGAGGTTCTCTCTTCCTCAGTGTCTCTAGTTTATGTTAACCTCTTCAAGTTAACCCACACAAATGGATTGTGTTTGTTGGTGAAATGTAACTGAAGATAAAATTCCTTTTCATCAAAGAAAATCTCATAAGCGTAGAAGAGAAAAGGAAAAACAATCGGAGTGAATAACTATTAAATCAGAATTTAATCTGCATCACAGGCATTCTGCCAACACATTTTAAAGAGAGAAATCTGAGCTTTCTTAAAACTAAGCCATTATATCTAAGCTCTGAACATAAACACTAACAGTATCTCAAGAAGGAGGACTTGACAATGCCATTTGTTACACAGAATTCATTCTAAATTCATTTGATAGTTTGGATGAACATCTGTGATAATTAACTTTATACATAGGAAAGATGAATATCATATTTTATTATAGGAGGTATCATCTTGGTTTCAGAAAGAAACACTCCTGAGTTAGACTCCAACTTCACACAGAAATTTAACAATTGGAGCTCCATCTTCTGTTATCATTATATTTCAAAAGCAGATAAAAAACATTTATCATAGTTTTCTTTTTATTGATGTCATAAACACTAAGAATAAAAGCAATGTGTGAATGAAGAGGTTTGTTTTATCTTACACTTTATAGTAAATTGTGAATGGAAATCAGAGCAGGAACTCAAGACAGGAACCGGAAAAGAGAAAATGAAGGAGCACTGCTATTGGCTTGTCTATCTGTCTTGCTTAGATACGTTTATTACATAGCTCAAGATTATCTGCCTTGAGAAGGTATCCTGCACAGTTGGTTGGACCCTTCTATGTCAAACAGCAATTAAGAAAATGACAGCACAGATGAGTACACATATATAACTGATGCAGACATTCCTTGCTTGTTTCTTCTTCCAAGATAACTGTAACATGAGGGGCCGGCTTGTTGGGGTTTCTATCCCGCGCGGTACCCAACAGCTGGCAATTCCCAAACGTCAGGATAGAAACCCCAACAAGCCAGCCCTTCATGTTACAAATGGTGCCCAGACGTGGATAACTGAATCCACAGAAAGCTTTAGAAAGCTTGGGAAAGAATAGAGTAAAGCATATTCTCTTGGCAGCAGCAATTTCTCGGGTCTGCTCTGCTTGCTAGAGGCAAGCAAATGCTCTTAGATGCTTCCTGACTCAGCTTTAGCTGCAAAATTTTGTAGCTCCTTTAAGAGTTCCTGCCGTGAAACAAATAAACGGTGTTGATGAAAAGCTGAACGCATGCTTTTCGGTTTTCAGCCATAGCAGGAAAAAAGCTGCGCTGTTTTAAAATGCCGGCTTTCTGGTCTGTCCTGCCAGGGCAAACTCTGACTCTTTCAGGCAGGCAGTCCAACTAAAAGAGAGATATACAGTAAAGAGAGATTCAAAGAGGAAGAAAACCTCTAAATGGTTTACAGTGTGTTAGAAATATATGCAGGCTAAAGGTTAAAGTCATTAAAAATAAAAAAGAAAGAAAGGGAGAAATAGGGTGTGGTGGTATACACCTTTAATCCCAATGTCTGGGAGGCAGGGGCATATTGACCTCTGTGACTTCACGGGAGAGAGGTAGAGATTGACCTCTGTGACTTCAAGGTGTGGTAGCACACGCCTTTAATCCCAATACCTGGGAGGCAGAGGTATATTGACCTCTGAGACTTTAAGGGACAGAGGTAGTTGACCTCTGTGACTTCAAGGTGTGGTAACACACACCTTTAATCCCAATGCCTGGGAGGCAGAGACAGACAGATCTCTGAGTTCAAGGTGTGGTAGTACACACCTTTAATCCTAGCACTGGGAAAGCAGAGACAAGTGGATCTCTGTGAGTTCAAGGTGTGGTAGCAAACACCTTTGGGCCCAGTACTGGGGAGGCAGAGACAGAAGGATTTCTGTGAGTTCAAGGACAGCCTGATCTACAATGGTATTTCAGGACAAAGATATACAGAGAACCTGTCTCAAAAAGTAAAAGTAAAAATAAAAGAAATAGAGGTTAAAATAAAGATGGAAAATACACAGAGAATCTTGTTACTGTATGTTAATATGCTCTCTTTGATTTGTTTGAATGCTGAGGAAGGAGCAACAGTTGCTAAAAGACTTTTGTTTATAAATGTTGCTGAACTAACCCAAGATAGGTATTTTGAAAATACCTTGGCTTCAAAACTGAAGTCAACAGGTATGTTACTTTGGAGAAGAGATTTTGCTTTTGTTTCCACAGAAAATGAGAGGCTATGGATTCATTCTGAGTTAAGAAAAATCAGCTTTGATCAAGGGAGGCCAACTGAGAAATCTCCAACAAAAACAGATGGCCCAGATGACAGAATTCTACATCCGGAACAGATTCAATACTGCTGCCTGAGATAATCAAGACTCACAGGATACTTCAGTCAGGACTTGATTATAACTCTAAATTTTCTTTAGGTCCCGATAAGATTATTAGGGCCCCCAACCAGCAGGAAGTAGCCTGGAATACTACGCCCACATTCCCAACAAATGGATTATGGGTATTTTCCTTTGTTTAAAAAAAAAGAGGGAAATGGTGTGGGAGAATTGTCTGTATTCTGTCAATCATATTTTACTAAAACACTGATTGGCCAGGCAGGCAGTATAGGTGGGAAAGCCAGACAGGAAGTAGGGGTGGAGCAAAGAGACTGGGAGTATTCTGAAAGCAGAAGCTCCCTCAACCACTCCTGCGCAGACCACCGAAGGGGCAGCATGTAACTTGCCCAGCTGAGAAAGGTATGGAGCCATGTGGCTAATGTAGGTAAGGATTAATGGGGTAACATATGTTATAAGAGCTAATAAGTAGCCTGACTCAATGGGCCAATCAGTTTGTAACCTAATGTACACTCCGTGTTATTTTCTTTGGGAATTGCCGACTGTGGGGTACCGGGTGGGACAGATACCCCAACAAGCCAGCCCCCTCATGTTACAGATAACGCTAGACTGTATCTAATTGGAGAAAACAAACCATCACATCATTTCTGGATCTTAACACTTTTATGAATCATTTACCTTTTTCACAAAGATGTTTTATATATAGATTTTAGTTAGAGGTGGTAGGATTTGACAGCTACATGGGAAAGTGTTTGGTCACAGCCTGAATTCTAATTCCCAATATGGTGGAGCCATGAAAATATGTGTGTTTTTTGAGAAATGGAAGGGGTGTACTGACTTAAAAACAGTGTGTGCAATTAAGGACCTTTCTTAATGATTATATTATATCTTTATATTTTATGGACAAGATACAGTCAATTTGGTAAGAATGGTTATTGAGTTGTCAAATATCATTAAATTGCAGTCTTCCCTTTGCTGACTATGAGCTGTGGGGTGGTAGCTCCTCCAATAGGCCTTCCTTCCAAATAAATCTTACCAGGAAGTTGTATGGAGATGGGGGAGTTTCACAATCTCTCTCACAGTGCAGGCTTAGAAAAAGAAACTACTTAGGATGAATGCAAAACTCCCCTGAAGGGCTCTCCCATTATCACGGCAAAATAGAAGCCTTAATCTATGGTGAGAATGGGAAAATAAACAATCATGCTAACAATCAATACTTGGCTTTTGCAGGACTGTTACATTCCCTGGACATGGTGCTGCAACAGAGAACAAAGGAAAAGGCTAAACTGAATTCAGAAACCTCCTCACAGGTAACCCTAAGAAGGCATTAGGCTCTAGATTCAGGAACACAGTGAATGATCAAGACAGAGAATGTCTACCTAGACCATCTACTACCATCTCTTGAATTAATGTGTAATCCTATACCCACACCGTTCAGAGTCTCATCAGAAAGTAGAATGTGAAGTTGAGGCAGAGTGTACAGCACTTATTAAGAATAGAGACCTGCAGTAGATAAGGCTCTCACACACTGGCAGCCATTACAGGAATTTATGTCTGTGATGCCCTGGGAATACCAAAACAATATCAAACCATGGACACAACCCACATGCTCGTCACATTAACTCATCCTGGTACTTAGATCAAGCAGAAAGAAAGACATGTCTATTACCAGGCATAAACTATATTTACTGCAGTCTTTGTGGCCCTACACAAGAAGCTTTGCTCTCAATAAAACAGTACATATATTAAGAGACAAGCAAAGGAAACATTCCAGAAAGGCAAAGAAATAATCAGAAGCAAGTTCATCTGAAATAGGTATTAGAAGAGTTAGACAGGTAATTTAGAGTAATTATTATTTATATATTAAAGTTTCAGATAGAAAAGAAGCATGAGAACAATTTGATCCCTCAAGAAGAAATTTGGAATCTTTAATAAGCACCAATCAAAGAGAAACAATAAAAATGCAAAACAACAAAGTCAATAAAAACAAGTAGGAAGTAAAATGCCTCCAATGAATTTACTAGCTTATGACATAGCCGAACAAGAACCAGTGAGCATAAAGGTAGGTTTAATTTGGTTAGATTGAAAAACAGAAAATTAACTGAATGAAAGATATGAACATGTTAAGCTTGTAGGCTAAGAGTGAGGCATGCAACATAAGTGTCGGGCAAATCTGAGGATGAAAAAAGAAAATAAGGCTGGAGAAATATCTGATAAAATGCTGAATCACAGTATGTTCAATCAGAACCCTTTATATGACAAATAAATAACTAATCAGTTAGCTGATCAACTATATAAGTATTCTAAACACATAGCTAAAATTATCAAATCCAAATTCCTAAAAAGTAAAAAAAAAATGACAAAATGTAGGATCACTATTCACTTTATTTTTCTGTGTATTTTTTCAATAAGATGATAGGCACACATGTAGTCATCGTTCCTCATTATAATGTCAAAAAAAAAAAAAAAACGCTTGAGAGTATTTTTAAATAGGAATACCCCAAAACAAAAGAATGAAAAGTTCAACAAATCAAGTGCACCAGTATTCACATATTTCATTTTGCATAGAAATATTTTCTACTAAAAGTCAGTGCGGAGAACTATGCTGGAAACAATGACAACACAAAGTACAGTAAATCACACTGTGATTAACAAAGAGCTGAGTATACCACTGATGAATGAATACTAACCACACTGTCATGGTGCTTCCAGAAATGAAAGCTGATCTCAGAAGCATGTAAAGGAATTGATAGAGAAGAACACATAAAAGAGGACTACTTAAAAAAAAAAAACTTATTCAGTGCTTCATATACTTTAATATATATTTTAAATATTAAACCTTTTGGTACGTACTATACCTATGCCATTTTTATACCATTTTATTTATTTGCATTATATACATAGATAGTGCGAAAGTAAATACCTTAAGTGACATTTTTATTTCATTGATTATGATTTAATAGGATCTTTAAATCATCTCTTTGCTTTTCTGAGTAATATGCTTAGAGGTCAGTGTATCATGGAAAAAAGACACAGACATTGCTTTTACTTTAAACTTCTACTTAATTTCCATCATGACCACTGTTGTCATCCTATGTTTCACTTCTAAATAAATTTAAGAAATGATCATAAAGTTTATGTTTTGCTCCCAGGACATGAAGGCAATAAACTACAAACTGAAAATTAATAGAAAAATTTTCTGTTTGTTGAATTTTTAACACACAGAAATGCATAAACACACATGAGCGTGCAGGCGCATACACACACACACCACACATACATACACACACACACACACACACACACACTTCTCTGCTTTTCTGTGGCTGTTTGTTGATGGCCATTCTGACTATAAACCAATTACTTTTCCTCTATATCTGTTTCTTCATGTGTATAATGAAAAAATTTAATTAGATCATTCCTCTCCTTTCAATCACTTGGGTTTTAAATTCCAATTAAATGAGATGAAGAGCCACAACTGGATGAGAAATTTTTACCGTTTAAGCATAAAATTCATCTATAGTGTGCATCCTTTATTTTACAGAGAGAATAATTCCTCAACAAGTAAAAATATAACATAAATATTTGTATTCAATTGGCATATAGCTATGGTATGAACCCCTGTCATTTATAATAAAGGAATTATTATCAAACTTTCTGTGTCTTTTAATGAGTATGTAAAGATTTCATGAGTAAGCATTTTAATAAAGTTTTCCAGAGAGAAACATAAATTATGTTTGAAAGAATAGCACTTTTACTATACTTAACCTTCAAGTAAGACAGTAACTTATTAATAAATAGAAAGAAATTGTGATGAGGGTATAACAACAAATCTAGCTAACATACATCCCACATAATCAAAATAATTCTTCATTCTCTTCCCAACTAAGACTTAAAATCTCTCATGTTTTGTTAAGGGAGACTTAATATCTCCATCTGCTAATTGTATTTTTTACTTTTGCATCATTGTAGCGAAAATAGTCAAGAGAACAATCCAAGGATAGAAGGATTTATTGTGAATTATTGATTAAGACATTCAGTTCATTGCTAATAGTAATAAAAACAGCATGATTGTTACATAGACAAACTCATATCCATGGATTAGAATAGAGAATCCACACATGACACTGTAATTGTAAACATTTGGTTTTGGACGAAAGAATGCATAAATACACACTGGAGAAGAGAGAACCTAAAATATCTGATTGATGCTGGAAAAACTGGATGCTAAGAATATTCTTCTGTTCAGTGGTCAGCTTCCATAGGTGTGGAGAGAAGAAAGACGCAATATTTATCTAGCCAAAAAGAAGAAAACCTGATGATAAACACTCTGAAATAAACCCCAGCTGGACTGCCTTCAAATTATTTTTGTTGTTCTGTATTTGGTTTTTAGTTTTTGGTTTTTGTGAGAGGGCTTCCCATGTTTCCAAGGTCATCCTGGAACTTGCTCTATAGAGCAGGCTGACCTTGAACTAAAGGTATTCAGTGACAGATTGTTTTAGAAATTATTTTCTTAATCATAAAGTAGTTGTTACCAAATGTATGTAAGGAAAATAGCAATGACATTAAAAGTTCTTTATTATTAGATAAATTCTTTAAAAGTTTCCTTTTTTCAAAAGACATATCCTAAGAGAATGTAAACATAATCATAGATAATTACTATTCTTCATTTTTATTTTAGTGCTAAATAACACAAAACTAATACACATTTAAGCTTTAAAAGTAATCAGTAACTAAGTTATAATATAAGTTTTTCTTACATATATTTTAGAAAAAAATACATGGTTATTCTAAAATATGTGAAAATAAAATTAGAATCTAATTTTAATAGATTTATACCAAAAATCCAAATGAAAGAAAATTATAATTTTTGAAAAAGTGGTATCTGTGCATTATTGGTTGTATTTTGTGTAACAATGTATATTCATACTCATACATGCATGAACACATGTGTTTTTGCACTTATAAATCTGTGTCCATTTGATTTGTATTTTGGTTTATAAATGTATTTTAGATCAAAAAGTATGTTTTCTGAAACTTTAATTATCTAAAATTACCTATAATTCTATTATAATATAAATATTTCCTCATAATCATAGCAATATAAAATTAGTTTTAATGATGTATATTTATACAACATTGTTTTCCATATTTAAGAATTTTATATTACCATTGGAGAAATAATGACTTTAGTATTTACAAATTAATATTATAAGTGAAAACATTAACTCATATATGTCTGCAAAGATCATATCAAAGTTAGTTCTTTATATAGATTATGCAAAGATAATTTATATATGTGAAGTTTTTTTGTTATTGTTTTCTTATTTTTAGAGACAGGATTTCTTTGTAGTTTTTGAGCCTGTCCTGTGACTAGCTCTTATAAACCAGACTGGAAACGAACTCATAGAAATGTACCTGACTCTGCCTCCTGAGCTAGGGTTAAAGGCGAGTACCACTAATGCCCAGCATCAATATTTTATTATATCGAATGTTTAGTGTTTAAGCATATTGTTGGTGTTTCTCATCAGTTTGGACATTTATGTGCTATCATTAATAACAATAGTCATTTTTAGAAAGTAAAAGTAGTAAGTATGCAAAAATACTTATAATATCTTTCAAAGGAGTAGTGCCACTTCCCCTGGAAGATTCTTGGGATGCTCCCTAATTAGCTTGGGACTCTGGAGTTACTTTGGGGTTAGTCATGGACTCTAGCATTATCAATATTAGGATTCAAGCAAAGGGCACAGAATATTCAGCAATGAATTTCTTAACACCTAAAAGTTCCTTGTGTATTAAAAAACTTTGCTGAAATGTATGGGGTGGAGCTTCAGTCTAAAAACAATTCCATAAAACCTCTAAATTAATAACAAATCTCCTATTTTAAAAAAGTACAAAATGTCCCTCAATGTTCCTGTTTTACTATATGGTTAATTAAATTTTCTTACTGAGTCGTCAATTCTCAAATCCTACTCATCATTCTTTTTCCCAAGGCAAGAAGACCACAGCGAGACAATCTGTGTGGCACACAAGTGGAAAGAATGGGAAGCTATTTGAAATCATTGTTATTGAATTTATTACTGTGTAAAAGAATACAGGATGCCTGAACCAGCGACCTCAGCTAGAACAGATCCAAGGAAAGGACCCCACAAAAGCCGTCCTGAGCCAGTGACCTCTGTCAGAGCAGACCCACTTCAGCAACTTCCACAGAAGCAGGCTAGAGATGGCAACCTCCACTGAAGCAGGCCCAAGACAGTGACCTCCACAGCAGCATGCCTGAGCTAATGACTACTGCTGGAACAGGTCTGAGGCAGTAACCTCCACAGGACCAGGTACAATGGAGTGACCACTAAGAAAGCAGGCCCTAGCCAGAGACCTCTATGGCACTGGGCTCAAGTCAGGGATCTCCACAGAAGTGGGTCCAAGCCAGGGAAATCTGAACAGGCCTGAGCTAGTGATCTCTACTGGAGTAGGCCTGAGCCAGCAACCTCCAAGGGAGCAGGCTCAAGCCAGCAGTACTGAGCCAGTGATGTCTGCTAAAGCATGCCCAATACAGCGACCTCAGCGGGAACAGCCCTAAGAAAGGAACCTCTGTGGGAGCAGGCCCAAATGACCCCTGGGATTGCAGAGTGACCCCTGGGAGTCCTGAACAACCTCCAGGAACACCAAGTGACCTCAAGGTGAATAGAGTCTTGGTCCTGACAACACTACAAAGAACAACCATCTGAGCCTTGGATCCACTGGCTCCTGGATAACTGAATACTAGAGACACAGCCCCAACTACCCCAATCAGAGGAAAAGATGGATAGACAAGGTAAGAACACACTCAACACCACAAAGAATAACAAAGCACCAACAAAAACAAATGACCCTACAAGAGTAGACTTGAAGAGCAAAATATAGATGAAGCATAAGAAAATGACCTAAAAGCAATTTTAGGAGCATATTTGAGGTCCTTAAAGAGGAAATGAAAAATTCCCTCAAAGAAATGGAGAAAAAGACAAACAACAAATTAGAGGAAATCAACAAATTTTTTTAAAGAAAAAGAAGTAAAAGCAATCAAACAGATGAAAGAAACTATTCAAGACTTGAAAACTGAAATAGAGACAATAAATAAAACATAAACCAAGGGAATTATAAAAATGTAAATTAGAATAAGATGATCAGGAACCACAAATTCAAGCATAAATAGCAGAATATAAGAGATGGAAGAGAGACTTACAATCAATGAAGATACAATAGAAGAAGAGTCATCAGTCAAAGAAAAAATTAAATCTAATAAAAGCTTAACACAAAATATCTAGGAAATATGGCACATCATGAAAAGACAAAACCTAGGATAAATAGGGATAGAAGAAGGAGAAGTCAATCTCAATAGCACAGAAAATATATTCAACATTAATACAATAGAGGATATCTGAATTGCTCTCTGGAGCAAATCATCAATGATGATTTCCGATTCTTTGATGATGGTCGATTCTTTAAACTTTTAACATTGTCATTTTTGGACATAAATTTTCATATGAATATAAATAAAATTTTTGTTTCACTATATTAGCTTGTTGGAGAGTGGATTTTGGCTCTTGGCAATTTTATAAAAGTGAACTAACTCTGTAAAGTCATTAAAATGTTAAAAAAAGGGCCTAGAATCTTTGTGATGAAGTAAGAAGTCTAAAAATTCCTTGATATTGAACAAAATTTATGGAAGAATATAATTTTATAGCAGGTAAATTTATGATAAATAAATTTTACATAAAATTAGGTATTCTTAATTTCCATGACTCTGGCTCACTGTCTATAAAACCGTTTTACCTCTTGATTCATCACTGTGAGAACCATCTTGATGTATATATGTGTATTTTAGTATCCTTAGGAGATAAATCAGAATATTTTCTTAGTCATGTTACACATTTGATCCAAATTCTAATATGTTATAAATGATAAAATATGAAAAACTTGTTACCATGATAATTTTTGTATAAAACATATGCCAATCCTAAGTGCTTGTCTGATTATTATTACATGGAATAGACTATCTTGTTTCCCAGTTTTCTGCTGAGCTATGTCTCACACATATTTCTATATTTTATCTCTTGCTATTATATTTATTTAGGATATGTATGCACATATGCACATTGCCACAACAAAAATGTCATTTCTTTTTTGTTGCTGTTGTAGCTTGGTTGATTGGTCTTTGTTTTTTGGTGACAGACTTTCTCTGTACATTTCTAGTTGTCTTGAAACTATCTTTGTAGACCAACCTATCCTAGAACCAGAGATCTGCCTGTCTCTGCTTTTCATATGTGGGGATTCAAGGCATGTGCTACCACCACTAGCTAATGTCATTTCTATGTCTATATTTATAAGTACTTTATTGTGAATGGGTGTTTATAGTGTTAATCTCTACATCTAGTGATTTGCTAATGAGCTTTATAATTTTCCCTGTAGAAGGAACGGTGGGTTGCTTCCCACTGCCTGCCTCCCAGCTAGCTTTACCACTGAACTAATTACACGGAAACTGTATTCTTTTAAACACTGCTTGGCCCATTATCTGTAGCCTCTTATTAGCTAATTCTTACATATTGATCTAACCCATTTCTAATAATCTGTGTAGCACCACGAGGTGGTGGCTTACCAGGAGGATTCTAACCTGCAGCTGTCTCGGAGAGGAGAGTCATGGCAACTGCCTCACTTCTTTCTTCCTCCCAGCATTCTGTTCTGTCTACTCCACCTATCTAAGCTGCTGTCCTATCAAAAGCCAAGGCAGTTTCTTTATTAACCAATGAAAGTAACACATAGACAGTTAACCCTCCTCCATCATTCTGTGTGATTGATTTTCTCTGGGACTTGCTGGTTGTGGGGTACTGGGCGGGACAGATACCCCAACAAGCAGGCCCCTCATGTTACATATGGTGCCCATGTGGATAACTGAATTGACAGAAAGCTTGAGAAAGCTTAGAAAAGAATAGAGTACAGAATGTTTTCTTCATAGCAGCAATTTCTCAGTTCTGCTTTGCTTGCTAGAGGCAAGCAAGTGCTCTCATCTAAGAGAGGCTTCTTGACTCAGCTTTAGCTGCAAAAACCTGCAGCTCATTAAGAGGTCCTGCCACGAAAAACTTAAATGGTGTTGATGAAAAGCTGAACGCATGCCTTTCAGTTTTCAGCCGTAGCAGGAAAAAAGCTGTGCTGCTTTAAAATGCTGGCTTTCTGGGCCATCATGCCAGGGCAAACTCTGAGTCTTTCAGGCAGCCAGTCCAACTGAGTGTGGTATGTGAGCAGAATGATGCAGCTTGCTTGCTGGCAGGGACCTTGTTTACCCATTTCCAGATTTTATCCATTTCTGGATTTTAACAGGCAAGAGATTTTTCAAAACCGTCTTACCCTGTCTTGGTAAGATTGGACAATTCTGCTTATCCATTTCTAGATACCATGTATTTGTCAGTAGTTGAGGTATGGGCAGTTCCTTGCCCAGAGGCTGGTTTTGTCAAGAAGACAAGCTCCAAGTGCTCAACAATCTCTCGGGAATAGGTCGGTGTTGCCAGGAGTGATTGTGTCTCACTACACAGAACTCTAAGATTAAATTAAATGCCATTTTCTACAGGTCTTCGAAGAGGTTGAACACTATTTATATATAATCTATATGTATCTAAAGAACCTGATTAGTCTAACCATAAATATGACAGACATAGATAACTACTGATCTACAATTCTTAACATGTATCTAACTTAAAGACTAAGAGAATAAACAACTGTGCAATAAATGGGGACAATGACCTCCAAATGTAAACAATAAATATCAATACATAAACAATATATAAATATCTTAATCAGAGGTAGAAATGTACACTGTAATATGGTATACATATATCAATACAATATATATCAATACATAAAAATGTTTTAAAAAGGTAGAAGCATGCATACATACAATATTCAATATATGCTGATGTAATTATCTATAACCAATAACTCACAAATATCATTATTATCTATCCAAATATCCCCCTTTTTTGTTAAAGTTCTCAGAGTAAAAAAAAAAAAAAAAGACAGAAAAAACGAGTAGCCTGGGAGGCAGAGACAGACAGATCTCTGGGAGTTCAAAGATAGCCTGGTCTACAGAGCTATTCCAGGACAAAGATATGCAGAGAACCTGTCTCAAAAAGCCAAAAGTTAAAAGTAAAATTAAAAGAAATAAAGGTTAAAATAAAGCCACGTAAAGTTGGAAAATACACAGAGAATCTTGATACTGTATGCTATTATGCTCTCTTTAAATTGTTTAAGTGCTGAGAAAGGAGCAACAGCTGCTAAAAGATATTTGCTTATAAATGCTGCAGAATTAATCCAAGATAGGTATTTTGAAAATACCTTTGCTTCAAAATGAAGTCAAAAGGTATGCTACTTTGGAGAAGAGATTTTGCTTTTGTTTCCACAGAAAATGAGAGGCTCTGGATTTATTCAGAGTTAAGAAAAATCATCTTTGACCAAGAAAGACCACCTGAGCAATCTCCGATAGAAACAGATGGCCCGATATCAGAGTTCTTCATCCAGAGCAAATTCAATACTCCTGCCTGAGATGATCAAGACTCACAAGATACTTCAGTCAGGACTTGATCATAACTCTAAATTTTCTTTAGGTCCCCATAAGATTATCAGTGCCCCCAGCCAGCTAGAAGTAGCCTGGAATACTATGCCCACATTCCCAAAAAATGGACTATGGATATTTTCCTTTGTTTTTTTTTTTTTAAAAAAAAGAGGGGGGAAGTGGTGTGGGAGAATTGTCTGTGTTCTGACAATCATGTTTTAAATAAAACGCTGATTGGCCAGGCAAAAGGTGTAGGTGGGAAAACCAGACAGGAAGTGGAAATTATGCAAGGAGACCAGGAGGAATTCTAGGGTGGAGGAAGCTGATTCCCCCACTCCTGCCCAGGCCACCGATGCAGCAGGATGTGAGCTGCACCCATGAAAAAGGTACTGAGCCACATGGCTAAAATAGATCAGATAAATGGCTTAATCAAGATGTAAGAGTTAGCCAATAAGTAGCCTGACCTAATGGGCCAATCATCTTTATAACTTATGGAGTTCTCTGTGGTTGATTTTCTCTGGGACTAAACAACTGTGGGGTACTGGAAGGCACAAAACACACAAACAAGTAGGCCATGTCATGTTACAGTGAAGAGAAGAAAGGAAAGGAAAGGAGAGATCAAAGATCTAAACATGGGAAATCTGATGAACTTTACTTTTACATTTTGCATATCTGATACTGTTTTCACACACACAGGTATGTTATACAGAAGCCAAACTCACATATCAAGGCCATAGGCACCTATGGATTTTCCATTTGACTAAACACTGATATTTACACATGAGACTTCTTGACACAAATTATAGATATGGCTTCTCTTTTGCTTGTTTGAGTCATTCTCTATACCTGAAGTCTGGGTCCTGGGCCCTTGCCCAAGGATAGAGAGCAGTCTCCTTTGTACTGTTCTCTGAGTTTTGATGTGAAGAATTTTTGCAAGTGGGTAATTTACTTGTTTACTTTTAAAAATAACACTGATTTTTATAGTGATTTTTATGTAGCAATGCATATAGTTTGAACAAAAATTTTATCGCTTAGAAACAATTCATTTAAAAAAATTATGCAAACATCTTCTATAAAAAGTGCTCTTTTCACTCTAAACACAAGAAGACAGGGATTTTTGATCAGATATTTTTTCTATAGTAACACGTAAATTTTCTTATAGTCCAATTTTTTTCTTTTCTTTCTAAACTGCCTTTTATAAAAGCAGCCATACAGACTAAACTAAAATGTTGTTCTGTGTTAGATTTGTAAAAGTCTGGGTCAGAAACTAAATATGTCTGTTCAGTTTTCATTTCTTTCTCACTTGTTCCTCATCTTAATCATATTATAAACCGTTGAGCAGTTAACTAGCAACAGAAGTATGTTTTCTTTTAAAGTGTCTTTCCTATCTCTCTGTATCTAAAAGCAAAGATTATCTATTTTATTTTCCAGGAAAAGAGACTATGCTTCCAGTGAAAATACAAACTTTCATAAAACATCTCTTTCTTAAGCATCCAGTTTTACAGATGAACTAAAACGGTTTAGGAAAAGCATGATGCCTACCCAGTGTATATAAACATGTGTGAGTGAGTCCATAGGGGTTTGTAAAGAGTTGGAACTGTCCTTCAACTCAGAGAAGCAATAACTGTCAACATAGAGTTACTGCTGTGAGATTGTTATAAGATAATATTGTATTACACTTTTAGAGACTACTAAAAAGACCAGCATATAAGATGTGACATTTATTTCATAATTACCTGAAGAGAATATTAATGAAACATAGCAAGCTTGCTTTTAAAGTTCTTACTATGTGTATGCCCCCAGAATTTAGTAGCTAGTGAATGTGATTTAGAATTAGCCTTCACTCTTTTCACTTTATCATTTTTATATACTGTTCTTTCTTTTTTTCCTCCTTTTCTACTTTTTTAGTTTTTTTAAAGCAATGTAATTGCATATAATTCCTTTAATTGCTTCATTATGCTTTAGATACATTTTACTGCTTTATCCCGCTGCTGTTTTCAAATTTACCATCTTAAACAAAACTGTAAATCTGAAACTTCCTAAGGAAACTTTTTCCATTTTTCTCAAATGTAATTAAATAGTTTTGTTTTCAGCAGGGGTTCATGTTAAGTGTTCTTCCACAAATGGTAAAGCAAGCATGTTCCCTGCTTTTTATTCCTTCATAGACTCTGCTAAATTACCCTTAGCATCTCTTTGTTTAAGCACATTCCCATGGATCTAATAGAGTCTATTTTCAAGGAACATTTGACAAGAAGTATTCTTTAATGCTGTGCTTGCTTGTGTTTCTAGTGGTATTGATTATGAACTCCCACTGACCTACAAACTGTATTTCTTCAGGCAAAGTATTTTTTTCAAGTACTTCTCACTTAAAATGAAATAATTCAGGTATACAAAGACAGCAAATAGAGAAATATAAATGCACTAGGTAGTGATTCATGAACAAAAATTTGCATATACTTTAGGGAAATATTTTGACGTAAGAAAAAACATATTTGAGATATTTAGTGATTAAGGTATGACATCTGGGGTTAAACTTCTAATTAAAATTTATTAAAATGATTTGAATGTTATTTTAAAATAACACATTTTACTACTTCACAATTAATATCACCAAATTAGCTACTGCATGTATAATAACAATAAAGAAGTAGTTTTAATTTTCAGGAACCCTAAAGTACCACTAAGTCAGAGAATCTACACAGTTTTTTAGTGTATTAAAATAAGATTGTAAGTAATTTAATGGAAATATTTTTTATCGTACATACTGAATAATGGGCATCAAAAGGAATCAATCTCAAAATTGGGAACTGATTTTAGATTTGTTTGTTCATTCAATATTTTTTTTTTCTGAGTGAAGATTAGAAATCCATGTAGGCTTCACTTCTTTGTACATACTTTAATTAATGAAGAAAAGTTAAAGAGATGTTTTAGAGCATGGTTTAAATAAGAGCTGATATCACTAAAATCTACAATATTTAAAATATAGAGTAAAATGTTATTAGTTGAAACTTAGCAAATTAAATAAACTTTTATTTTCTTGTGACAATCCCAGAGTCTTACACTATGTAAAAAAACCACTATTTAATCTTTTTAGTAGAGGTTTCATAATGTTGGCCTATTTCATAATGTGAAAGCATTGCATCCTAATCTTTTTCTTCCCACTAAATTTGGAAAAAGGAGCAGAATATGTGAATATTAGACTGTGAACTAACGGAACAGAACTCCATTTAGCATTCTGCATTGGCTGGTTGACTGATTAGAATTTCAATGACCATAGAGAGGGTAGAACTCTGTAGATTCAGAGTATAACAATCTTGGAATTCAAGGTCCCTTGTGTAGCTCTAATAAAAATGTGTATGCATGACCAGACATCCTGAACAATTAAGAAAACCCTTTGCAAAGTGTGAAGAGACCCTCAGCTTCCACCAACTAAGTATGCAAAATCTAAGAATATTGTCAGTTATAGCATGCCTATAAGAGTTTCCCAATTTTCTGGCATACCCAAGTGTCTTTACAAAATTGCACTCACACTGAAATGAAAAAAGTATTTCCCTTGCTCCACATTCTTGCCAGCATGAGCTGTCACTTTTGTTTTTGATCTTAGCCAGTCTGACAGGTGTAAGATGGAATTTCAGAGTCATTTTGGTTTATAAAAAAATGGAACTCAATCTCCCTCAAGACCCATTTATATCAATTCTAATGGTATACCTAAAGGATACTCCATCCTGCCACAAGGACTATTTTCATAGTAGTTTTATTTGTAATAGACAGAAACAGGAAAAAAAAACATAGAAATCCCTTACCCCTCCCAAAAAAAGTTGAAGAAAATGTGGTACATTTACACAATTGAATATTACTTTACTGTTAGAAAATAACATCATGAAATTTGCAGACAAATGGATTGAAGTAGCAAAATTATCCTGAGAAAATAGAGTCAAAAAGATAATCATGGTATGTACTAACTTAAAAGTAAATCTTAGGAATAAAGTAAAAGACAATCATGTTACAATCCACAGACCTAAGTAACAAGGAGGGTTAAAGTAAGGAAACTCATGGATATCTCTGGTAAGGGAAAATAGAGTAGATTTTGCAGGTAGGTGGGGATGACTAGAGAGAGTTCTTGCTGTAATGAAGGGAATTGGGGGACTTTCTGGGACAAGTTAGAAACCTAGTGCATTGGAAACTCTAGCAGTGGGAGAATATGGGGGGACACAGAGTCTGAAAACACCATCTTATGTAACCAGATAAGGCTTGAAGTAGAAGGATTATGACACTAAATAAAATTTTTAACCTGCAGTTTATTTTGCTGGGTATGCTTGGGTGAAGTTGGAATAGAACTAGTGGGAGTGGCCAATCAATGCCTTTCCTACTTGAGAGCTATATCATGGGAGGGGTCCCACAACTGACACAATCTGGAGGGCCAGGTATCATAATCTTGATAGACCAGAGACGAAAGATCGAACCAAATAGGATTGAAAAAAATGTCAATTGAATGGAGCCAGAGTTAGGGATAACATATGTAATTTCTTTGGAACCAGATGTAGCTTGGTACTAAAGACTTCCTTGAAGGAGGGGTTGAGAAGGTGTGCATCAATGACATAGATTCCGGGACTCAGATGAATGAGTCATTTATTTAACAATAGGGAGAAACTTCTGTACCGTCCCAATACCCAGGCATTATGATCTGTTGATATGGCATGGTCACACCTCATTGGCTAGACATGATCAGGACCTCTGACAGTGCCAGGCAGACTCCAGGTTGGTTCATTTCAGTCTAGGAGGCCTTAAGCTCCTATATGTAATGATGCCTAATGATAATCTTCTATACTTGCTTACCAATGCATAGAATAATTATCATCAGATTGGTTTCATTCAGCAACTGATGGGAGCAGATGCTGAGAATCACTCTCAAACATTAGAGATTAGGAATCCTGCAAGAGAGGGCAGAAGAGTATTAGAGTAGCCATAGAAGTTAAGGACTTCACAAGAAAACCTACAAAATCAACTAACCTGAGATCACAGGGACTTACCGAGACTGAACCAACAACCACAGAGCCTTCATGAGACTGTTGCAGGTCCTCTGCATATTTATTATGGTTGTGTAGTTTGAGTTCATATTGAACTACTAACAGTGGGAGTAGAAGCTGTCTCTGACTCTCCTCCCTGATTTTGGGTCTCTTTTTCTCTTAGTGAGTTGTTTTGTTTAGTGTTAATATGAGAGTATGCATCTAGTCTTGTTGTAACTTTATATGGGATGTTTGGTTGGTATCCATGGAGTCCTGACCTTTCTGAAGGGAAATGGCAGAGACATGAATCTAGGGGAGAGAACAGGTTGCAGGGAGAGACTGAGAGGGGATGGGGAAGGGGAAACTATTGTCAGGATGCGATACATGAGAGAAAAAGAAAAAAAAACTTAAGAAACATGTAAATGGTTAAAAAAATAAGAGTTTGGTAACACTAATTTTAGACATCCACAAATACATTTTAATATGTTAATTTATGATTTTGTTTTAGCTGTTTTTCTCTAAAAATACTCTTGCAATTGTTATTGTATTGGAACATGATATTTGGGACAACCCAAATATGTATTTCAGAGAAATGGTTGTTCATATTTGGTTCTAAAGCAAATTATTCTTAATTTTTGTGGTGATGCTGTATTTCATATCATTGACATCAAAGGAAACCAACAAAAATAGATTAGAAAAACATTAGCAATGTGAACTTCTGTTGTTCTTGCCCCTTCAAGAAAAATAGTGATATAATACATATAAGAACCAGACAAACTATTTAAGAATAGTGCTTGAAAATATTTTAAGGAAATATTTTGTATTTTTTTAGAAATATAATATTCTGAGACACTAAAACTTTACATATATTTAAATGTGTTTAAATATTTTGTTTAAATTTTGAAAGATAATTATTATTGCACATGGTGTCACAATCTCTACCCCAAGAAATCAAATTTAGTTACTCCCATTGGAGAAATCAATCAAAGATCCAAATTAACTTTATAAAGCAGAAAAAGGGAATTTATTCATTATTTCCTCTTGAGATGATGGACAAAGAGTTCCACTGAACACCACGCCAAAACCAATGCATCTTTGGCAATCTTAATTGAGATTAAAAATTCGATAGAGATTCAAGGAGTCACTTGGCGGAGGTTTGGTTCTTCCCACCCTTGAACAACCATTGTCTGGCCTTCAGTCTGATTCATAAAATATTTTGACATGTTCTTAGAGTTGTGGGAATTTTTCTTTTTTTTCATTTATTTATTTATTTATTAAAAATTTCCACCTCCTCCCGGACTCCCTTTCCCCTCTCCCTCTTCACCTCCCCCCCCCTCTCGTCTTAAGAGCAGTCAGGGTTCCCTGCCCCGTGGGAAGTCCAAGGTCCTCCCAGCTCCATCCAGGTCTATAAAGGTGAGCATCCAAACAAACCATGCTCCCACAAAGTCAGTCCATGCAGCAGAATAAAAACCCAGTGCCATTGACCTTGGCCTCTCAGTCGGCCTCTCATTGCCAGCCACATTCAGAGTGTCCATTTTGATCATCACATGCTCTATCATTCCCAGTCCAGCTGGCCTTGGTGAGTTCCCATTAGATCTGTCTCACTGTCTCAGTGGGCGAACGCACCCCTCGTGATCCTGACTTCCTTGCTCATGTTATCCCTGCTTCTGCTCCTCATTTAGACCTTGAGAGCTAAGTCCAGTGCTCCAATGTGTGTCTCTGTCTCTATCTCCATCCATCGCCAGGGAATTTTCCCAGAAGAGAAGTTTCATCTCTAGCTGACACCTGTTCCTTCTCTCAGAATGAGACTTTTGGGAAATTTTCACTTCTGTTTTCTGTTGTTTTACTGTGTATAATAGTCAGATTAAGAAACACAATATCAGTCCGGTGCTCCAATGTGGGTCTCCGTCTGCATCGCCATCCATCGCCGGATGAAGGTTCCCTCTGATCTTGCCCTCCCTGCTCACGTTCTTCTTCCTGCTGCTTCTCGGTTGGACCTAGGGAGTTAAGTCCAGTGTTCCAACGTGGGACCCCATCTCTATCTCCATCTATTGCCAGATGAAGGATCTGGAACTCTTGTCCAAAGGAGGAGCAGAAAGAGAAAGAACATGAAAAAGCAAATCAGAAAGACAAGGGAAGCGATCACCCACTGATACAAGGCGACTGATCTAATGAGAGTTCACCAAGGCCAATTGACTGGGACTGAAGGAGTGCTTGATCCAACCAGATTCTCTGGAGGAGGCTGGATTCTCTGAATGTGGCTGGCCCGAAGTCTTTCTAAAAAGCCATTGACAATGACTCTGGGACTTGTTTCCTCTGCATATTCTGGATTTTTGGGGATCCAGTCTGAGTAGATACAAACCTTCATGGTCCTGGAGGGAGCGGGGAGGAACTTGTAATACCCACAGGGCAGGAAACCCTGACTGCTCTTAGGGATGGAGAGGGAAGAGGAGAGGGAGTGGGGGGAGTGGGAGGGTGTTGGGAGGAGGGGCGAAAATGGAAACTTTTATATTTTAATAAACTTTGAAAGAAAAAATAAAGTAAGGGAACTTCTTAGCAAAAATGTTTCAAGCCACTACCCATTAATTATCTTTTGAATATTTGGCAACACACAATTAAATTCTTTGCTTATGGAATTTTTTTCAGTTACAAGGAACATTTATGGTCACTACATTGTTGGACAAAAATAAAATTGATATTGTTTAGTATGCTGAAAAAAAAGAAACACAATATCCCTTTAGTATGTCTATTTTCCTGTCAAGGTAGTTACAGATTGATATGTTCATTAATGATTATTTGCTATAAAAGCATATTAAAACATGTTTAAAAATAACATTTGATTAAAAACTAAGATCTAGTAAGGTTTAAGATAGCACATAAAATAAGATTTTAGAATGACAGAGGAAAGCCTAATTTCACTCACAATGATGAATGTGCAGCATTTGTCTCCCATAAATATCCTAGCTAGAATTTAGAAGGCTTCTTTCAAGACTGCTTGGAACCTTGAAGATGAAATGGGGGGAAAATAAAGAGAATAATGACTTCTGAGTATAAATGAAATGTGGTTTAAATTTTAATTGATAACAACAACAAATAATTTTTAATAATTGTCTAATCTGAGTCACTTAAACTTAGCACTAACTATACTGGTTGCAAAATGCTTAATCTTGGTCACTGATGTGGCATGTACTCGCTTCTATAATATTTAATATTTGATGTGGTATGTTGCATCCACAATTTGTTTTATGTTTTTGGATCTTTGCTCCTGAGCTATCCTGTACGTGACAAACAACTTAGTAGGAATCTACAATGTTTTAATGTTTTTTTTCTTGAATATGTTCTCATCATTCTTCATTTTGTGACTTTCTTGTTGATACTTGTCAATACAAAAATAACTCACCTCAAAGGTAATAAGGAATAGTTCATTCTTGAACACATTAAAAGTGACCATGGCCATAGAAACAGATATATTTTACCAAAATTATGACTTCCAGTGTATTAATATTTTGATAAAGTTTTTAAAATTTATTTATTTGTAATTAATGTAAATAGGTGTTCTGCCTACATGAATGTAAAGTCTAAAATATGCCTTCTGTGCTTACAGAATCTAGCAGAGGCTGTAGATCACCTGGAATTGTATTTGTGGATAGTTTTAAGTCAACATTTGGATGCTGGGGATGTAACCCAGGTCACCTGTAAGAGCAGCAAGTGTTCTTAACCAATGAGAAGCTCTCTAGTCCCAGTCTGAGGGAAGTTTCTAGTGACAGAGCAAAGGTCAATAATTAAGCTTTATTTTTTTAAAGGTATTTTTGGGTTTTTCATAGCCTATGATTTAGAATAGGCTCAGCAGATAGTTTTAGGTATCAGATGTAAGACTACAAACAAGATTCTTTTATTTGAGGGGTGGATGGGGGTGAAAAGGCAGGGAGGACGGGGAAAACAGGTTGATATGTAAATTGAAAAGTAAATTTTAAATAAAAATATAAAACAAAAAAGAAATAAGATTCTTATATGATTTTCTACACTATAAATTAAAGTACAACTGCTTTATTTTCTTTAATTTTATGAACAGTGGTGAATGGCTACTTTAATGGAAGTAAAATACTTTCTAAAATGCTACACAAAATAGTTTTACATAGGAAGGATCTAGAAGCCATAGTGTCATAGTATGCATTTCTGGATTAGTGCAAAGTAGTGTGACCTTCCTCACACTCTTCTGTTTTCATTTTAGAGGCACTAAAGTCTCACTGAGGAAGCAAAGACTAAAGGACTTTCTCCTCCCATAGCTTCAGGGAGAATCAATTTCAATAAGAGATGGAAAAATGTAGCATTTGATTTGATTTAAAGTTGAGCCTGAGGGAAGTAAATTCAAGCCTCGTTTAGAGCCTCAAGTGGTTAAGGATTTATAGCGGGAACAAGAAGGTCATGAATACACACCATGCTCAGAGAAAGTGAGCATATTCTTTAAAATTTATTAGATGGTGTCATCCTTAGATGGGTCAAATGTTCTACAAAGGCACAGTGGGGCATTAGATACATCACGTAGGAGAAGGCTTACATTTGAAAAGGGTTATTTTATTAATCTAAACTGAAAAATTATCCAAAACCTCCAGAATTTAATAGGATTACTAAAATTAGGCTGAACATAGAGATATGAATTCGAAGAAGCCCCATGTCAGTATTGAGAATATTTATAACTATGAAATTATGCCTTGGCTTACATCCCCTCCTATACATATATATCACTTATTCTATTATCATTTGGCAAATACACATTTGCTAAATTAGAAACTTGTGATGGTTTGAATGAGAATGCCCCCAAAGACTCAAGAATGCTTGGGGGAATGAGAATGCCCCCAAAGACTCAAGAATGCTTGATTCCCAGTTAGTGAGCTGATTAGGAGGGCTTAGGAGATGTCGGTTTATTGGAGAAAGTGTGATCCTTTTAGCTTTGAGGTCTAAAAGTCCACACTAGGCCCAGCCTCTCCCTCTTTCTTTCTCTTGCTTGTATATTACATTTAAACTCTCAGGTACTGCTCCAATTCTATTCCAGCCTGGCAGTTGCCATGTTTCTGGCTTTAATAGTGATGGACTAGCTATCTATAACTGTAAAAAGCCACCCCTCCCCCAATTAAATGCCTTCATTGTAACTTGAGTAAATCATGTTGTCTCTTCACAGCAATAGAGAAGTAACTAAGAAAGAATGAGTATAGTATTAATAGAGCAATTTTCTGGATTCCTTGTGTAGTTTACATTTGTGCCAGGACAGAGTTATGATCTGCTAAACTGATATTAGTCTTACCAAGTGTTGATGAGATGTTTTAAAGAAAGAATCTTGACTTCTCAGTCTTTTATTTGTGAAATTTATAGAGTCTTGGATGAGAAAATAAAAGGAAGAAAGAGTAACTTCTGTTCAGCTGATGGTAATGAATGAGTATTGACAAACAAGAAAATAATAAGCATGAAACTTTTGGCAACACCTGGGGTCATTCCAGAGTGACCTGACACAAGGTAGGTACCTATTCAGGAACAAGACCAGATCTTGTCTTCCGCTGCTCTGGAAATTTTTGGAGGGAGAGGCAGCTGGACTAGGGTGTTATTACTTTTCTTTGACCCACACACTGGAATTTGTTGGATATATTATATCCAATACCAGCAAGGCATGGACATTTTAAAACTCTATTGAAGCAATATTTCTTCACACCATTTACAGACACAACACATTATTTTGAAGATGGATATCAGAAACCAGTAACTGAAGGATCCTTAAATAAGCAAGTCTTCACCTGTATCCAAACTGCAATAGGAGAGCCTTGTACACTTTGAAAGACCAGTGGAGGCAGAGATGTTTATTAGAAGTTATTAAAGTCAACTTCTGGTGGAGTTTTGTCTTGATATATGAAACAGCTTCAAAAACACTATAGAGTGCCCAAATCAGCAGCAGAAACAGTACATCCATCAACTCAAACTACCTTTCCCCACAAGAATGTTTATGGGTAATCGCTAAGTAAGATGCTGCCTAGGTTTTAGTTACAAATGTACTTTCAGTTTCCAGAGAAATTCAGGAGAGAACTATAGAAAACACAGCTGTAAATTTGAGAAAGCAGAGGAAAGTTATTCTAGAGTTTCAGAAATAATACTTGGGAAAATGAGAGATTTAAATAAAAATGCTTTAGGTCAGAGAAAAATGCATACACAACGAAAATGAAGACATATCAAGACAGCACAGTGAATTTTTCTTTGAAATAATGGGCTAATTAAATTTATGGTTTTTTTTCATTACATTTAAAAATTTGGGTGAAAAATGGCATTTGTTTCTGAAGTCCAGTTGGTAAAGTAGAACTATATTGGAATAAAATAGGTTAAATTTTATTCATTCGTCCATGATTTCATATGCTAGAGAACAGTATACATAAGAAGATATGAAAAAAGTCTACTCACTCCAAATAGAAATCCAGTGACAAATTAAAAGAGAATAATACTGAGTTTCATTTGGGTTACTTATAGGATTATGGTCAAGGATTACTATCAAAAGCTGAAAGAACTCACTTAGCTGTATTATGCAAAGTCCACTCTTAAAAGGGTGACAACTCACAGAACCTGGACACCTAGAGCATGCTGTACAGGTTGCAGGTGGTTCCTTAGGTTGGATAGTGAGTTCTCCATGCAGTTCAACTGTTCTGAGACTCTTTCTGTCATCTGTACTAAACTTGCCTTTTCTAGACACCTTGGATGTTTTTCCAGTCATCATACCATATGTTCCCTTTCAGCCATCCCATTAGCAGTTTGGGTGGTCTGAGAATGTCTCTTTTCAGTTCCCACTGATTCCATATACTTGAGAAATTTGCAGACTGGTGTCCTTGAACTGATTTCTGGGAATTCCTGAAGTCTTTGAGTTGTTTGCCCTTTTAACTTAAGGAGGTCCTCTGAAGGATGAAGTTACACTTCTCTTAAAGCAATCGGTGCTTTAGCTAGTTTTCTTCCAAGATGGAATGTTCTATCTCAAAGGAAATTGCTGCAGAATGTAGGTGGAGACTGCACTCTAGTTTCCTGGCTGCCCAGAGCCAAATAATCACACAGAACTATATTAATTACAACATTGTTTGGAAAATAACTTATGAGTATTACTAGATAGCTCTTGCATCATCTATTAACCCATTTCAATTAATCTGTGTATTTCCACAAGGCTGTGTCTTACCGGCAAGGTTTTGTCTGTCATCTTTGTCCATCTCTTTGACGTGGCATCTCTTTGACTCAGCCTACTCTCTCTATATATTTCTGTTTAAATTTTCTGACTAGCTTTTTTTCTGCTAAGCCATTGACTGAAACATCTTTATTCATCAATCAACAATAGCAACATATATACAGAAGGACATCCTACAACAACACAACACCATTGAGCTGCTCCTGTGACTACATCTATATAGTGAAGATATGTAGTTTATAGATAGACTGTCCGAGATGCCAATGATAATGCCAGGCAACAATATGATTTCTACAAGGATTAGGAAGACAATCTCTCAAGGAGTTGTTGACTGTGAAAAACTGATGGAAGAATATTCACCAAGGTTTATGAACTCTGTGAGATCATAGCATAGATAATGTGAAGAAAGACATACTTTCAGTTACATGGGGAAACAGTATGGACTATTGCATGAAATGGCAATCTATTGAATAAGTGATTTTCAAGGTCAAATTTCCTTACCAACAAATGCAGGGGAATACTTGTCAACAAGGGTTTGAATGGCCAGCTATTTTAGACATAAATTGGAAGGGAAGTGCTAAGAAAATGAAAGGTGCCAGGCCAATTTAAGACTCACCAAAAAAGGAACATGCACAGAAAGAAAGAAGTTCCTAATCAGATGGTGCAAAGAAACGCCAGTAAAACCTTTTGCCCAATGATTGACATTTCTTTTTTTCAGAACCTTAAAGGGTTCAATTGATTGACATTTCTGTAGCACTATCCATACTATTCATGCAAATACAACAAAGAAAGATTATGTTTTCATGAGTCTCAAGCCAAATCCACAGGCATGTGGCACAGAATCAGCTTTGCAAATTACTACGACATAAATTTATTTATACATATAATGCTATGTGATCATTAAGAGTCAATACTCAATTATAAAATGGTTTTGCTTCAGTTCTTTCAAGCTTCATAGTTTGATTTTTGAAGATGTTACTTGAAATTTCTGACTTATATTGAAAAATGGAAGATATCCTAAGTGTCTATACCTTTTATAATAATGTTTATAAATTAGAATAAAAGAAATATTAAGCTATTATACAATTATTTGCATAACACTTACTAGGGTCATTTATGCCTGCTGCCACTAGTAAATTGAATTAGTTCAAGTTTAAGAGTGAAAGCATATTTTCTTTCTTGATATTAATTCTTCTTTATCTTTAATTTGTAAGAACAAGGAATTGTTGAAATAAAAGTTTTTGTATTTATATATTATACATTACAGCAGGTATGATTTCTCTGAGTGAGACTATAAGTCTGGGTCTCTTTAATTTATATTTATTTTTATAACAACTCTGTTTCCATCCAGAGTGGAAACATAAAACACACAGTCATACTTACACACACATATGCACATAGAAAACCTCCTTTGTTCTACATAGTATTACATATTTCTGGGAATATATATGTTGTTCCCATGACTGGTCCTGGAGTGCCATGAAGCTTGCAATGATGATGACAGTAAGCATCTCAATTCATCACAGACATGTCCCTAACAGACTGGATGATGATTGAAATGTACTGGATTAAACAATGAGATTTCTCCCTTCCTTTATTTTATTTATTTCTTCAAAGCCTCAAGAATTATTTAAAGCTTGTGTAGATCTTATTAAGTTTTATGTGTGAGTATATCACTATTCATATCATTCTGTTTAAAATATCTGGAGCCAGGGATAACTAGTTCAGAGAGGACATGATTACAGCATGCACTGTTGCACTTATTTTAAGAGGCACGTTCTAAATGACTGGAGCTGAGTTTGTTTTTGGCACTATAATTAAATGTATCTATACACCTTGCCCAGAATTTTGGGGTAATTTGTTCTGATAGGCTTATTCATAAAATATAATAGCATTTGAAAATGTCAAATGTGCTTTGGAAGCAGCTTAGCAGAGTTGAGTTCAACATTTGCAAATTTTCTCTGAAGGAGTTCTCAGTCATTAAGCAAGCTTCCAGGGCTAACTGCTATTATCACTGAAAACACCATAAAGTACACAGTGGGTGCATTTCCCAGTGCTCCAAGCAAGCCAGTGCTGTGACTTGAGAAGATGCACTTCCACAAAAGGGCAACCTCCATGCACTCTTATGCTCAAAGCTCTCCTGGGGAAGTGGTTATGAAGCTGGCCTTACTTTCAGGGATTAACCTTTTGTTGGTCTGACTGCAATTTTATCTGTATGACAGGACATAACAAAGGTAAGCAAATAGACTTTGTCCGGTTTGGGAGCATGGGGCTTTTTGGAGCTACCTTCCAGCAGGCCTAATTCAAACAAGGTGACCAACACCCTAGCTTTACTATGCTCTAGGAAATCTTCCTTCAGCTGCCATCAAGTCTTCATCTTCATTTTCCTCACAAGCCATAGCTATACCCTGGCATACTAAATAAAGTACTTACAGCATGTTCATAAGAATCTGATAGTTACTATTGTAATTGTCTGTCCTGTCCCTTTAAGAGAAAAGTACATTTAGCATGTGCTTTCTCTGACCTGAAGGTGGCCTTAGGTTTTCTCCCCTTCTTTCTTTCCTCCTCCTCCTCCTCTTCCTCCTCCTCTTCCTCCTCCTCCTCCTCCTTTTCCTCCTCCTCCTCCTCTCTCTCTCTCTCTCTCTCTCTCTCTCTCTCTCTCTCTCTCTCTCTCTCTTTGTCTCTCACACTCTCTCCCTTCCCTTTCCTCTCATAACCCACTGAATAATCTATACCCAAACCCTCTCTCTGCATGATATACCTATCCATCTCTGTCTCTCACTTGCTGTGGCTCCTCAAGGGACCAACTTCTCCAAGGTCTCTCGTCTTCTGCCTCCCACCCACCTGGTACCCACAGAGGCCTCAGGTGGTGGCACCTGGCTGCCCCTTGTGGCCTGCCACTGCTGCCCCTTGGGTAACTGCATTGGTTTACTTAAACCATTACAAATATTTTTATGTTTTTTAGTTGGAATAACAGAAATGTTTAATGTGATACATTTTTGTCCTTGATTTAAGTTCTTTGTTATGTTGACTTTGCTGGCCTTATTCTTCTAGGGAATCATTTTCCTGCATCACTGATTCATCTGTGTCTAGTAAGTTGGCCAGTTTATACTCTACCAAAGCTCCAGACAGAGAGCTTACAGGAATTTATCTTTGAATTATTTTCTTCCTTAGTCAACCAGGTCAGCCACTAGGCCCTGGGTAAAATATGTGTCATGAAAGCACCTAAATTTTAAAATCTGACTTGGACAGTTTTTGAAATCTGGGTTCTTTACATGTTATCCTGTAAACTTAATTTGTTAAAGCACAAACAAAATATTGCCACAGTATCCAAAATACATATGTCGACCTTATCACGAAAGTCTCTTGGTTCTATAATATTTGTTAATTATTTTCTTATTATAATTACAGTACTTAGGGTCCTGTGAGAGGGAAAATTATTGCTTCCAGGCTAGCACGATTGCTGAAGGTGAACTTGTAAGTAAATAAATAATCATGTTTATAATTAAGCAAGCAAATAAATAATAAAAATGATTAATACATACAAAGAGACCTTAGTTTCTTTCAAGTCATTAGATAACACAAACATCATGAAAACCCACTAACTAAATTGCCAGAAATTAATATTTTCTTTCTCTGTTTTCTTTCTATTCTTAGTTCACTTATAATTTTTGTAGCACACCACTTTTTCAGATGTATTTCTATCAGGGGAAACTCATCTCCATCTTCAGCGTCACTATCTACTTCAGGTTCCTTTCTTTCTTCAAACTGTCACACTCTTGGGTCCTGGGTTCTACTATTTCTTGTCATTACCACTCCATCACAAGTTTTCCAAGTGAGAGAGATTTAAGACAGTAATATTTAAGATCAAAAATTCCATATTATAAAAATATAGAGATGCCAGGTATCTTTAGAAGGAAAATCAAGTGTAATAAGATGCTGGAGTATTCCAAGTGTCAGCGTTGGCAGAGATAGAATGAAACTGCAGAGCACTAGAGGGGTGAGCAATATCATTGTAACTTAGTGAGTAGTTCCAGAATCTAAGGCTGTGATATATGCCTGACTTTCAAGGTATTTTATCTTTTTTTCTCATCATTTTCCTTGTATTTCTTCCTCTTTTTCTTCCATTATTCCTTCTTTTTAGAATGTTCATTGACATTCATAAATTTTAGATCAGTTTATACAAACATATTTTATCAGACAAGCCAAAGTTGATGGAGAAAGAAGCCCTTGATGTCTTATTCCTACAGAAATAACTGTAGAAATAATAACAGAAATATCTCTACAGAATAATTACTCCAGGCAACTGAGAAAAGACTGGAGAAGAATAGTTGGTCTTTCCCAAGTCCATATGGATCCAAATGGCCAACACTGCAAGCATACATACAAGTAACATTATAAAGATTAAGCATATTGCATTTAGGGATATATATGAGAATATTTCTAGAAGACTGACACACATACACTAGAGTGTTTTTTGCAAACATATAGGCTAAGAATTACAGCCTGTATGAGTGAGTGAACAGGTTGAGAAGAAGATAGTTAGATATCAACATCTTCTGAAATCCATTCCCATTCAAAGGAAATTCTTTCTGAGTCCCAACTGTCTTAGAGAGAAGCTATAGACTTACCTTCTCGGGGTCCTATAAACATAGGTACAAGGATGGAGAGATTGCTCAGCAGTTAAGAGCACTTGTTGCTTTTTATGGAGTAGTTGTGTTAAATTCCTAGCACCCACATTGTGGCTCACTATTACCTATAATTCCAGTTTCAGGGCATTAATGCCTTTTCTGCCTTCTGCTAGTACCAAAGATGTAAATAAAGAACAGATATACATATAGGTAAATCATTTATGCACATAAAATTAAAAAAACATAAAATAAAGCTACATCTCAGTCATTTGTAATAAGCAATGCTAGACAGAGAGTCCCAGGATAAAATCCCATGTGGATTTTACAAAACAAATGGAAGAAAGCTGTGTCTTGTAATGGCACTTTTATCCAAGGATCTCAGCAAAGACATCTTTATTTCAGTCAGCAGAGAAGGATAAGTCATTGTCTGTCCATTGGGTGTACAGAAGATTTTTTGTCTGTGTCCATGACAAAACAAGTGATGACCTCACTATTAAGTCCGTGTTAACATTTGACATTACTGGTCAGACTTGTACAGTAGGTTTGGCTACATTGAATACTCTGGGTCTCTCTCTCTCTGTCTCTCTCTCTGTCTCTCTGTCTCTCTCTCTCTCTCCCTCTACTCTCTGCTCTCTTTCTCTCTCTTTCTACTCATTTTTAATTTCTTTTCTTTCTCCATAAATTACTTATCATTAACTATTATTATATGTAATTGAAACCAAGGTTCATTTTCTATAGTGTGGGGGCCAAAAATATGAGCCTATTTCCACATTGACCAAATAATTGGAACTTATCTCTATTCTTTCAAGGTTATTGTGCTTCTACATCAAACAAAAATCCAACCTAGAAGTGGTTCAGAGAGTTCTGCTCTCTCAAGGTTATTGTCCACAAGTGTGGCTAATAGCTAGACCTTAAACTCCAGAAATAGAAAAGAAGTAGCTATGCTCTTACCTCAAACAAAAGTCTAGGGAGCCAATTAAGTTCCAGTTCCTTTATGGAGAACTTTGGATTCCACCAAGGGAGTGGTTTGTCTATGGAATGTTTTGGTTTACAGTGTGTGAGTGACTTGCTTTGCTCTAGTAACAGAGTATTTACCTGTGGATGTAGCCCACAACCTTCAACTGGTCTCTTCACTTCTCTGTCTTTTGTTTTAATCTTTTGTTTCTGCAGTCTTTTTTTTTATTCTTATCTTCTGGGAACAGGGGTATTTTAAGCAATTGAAAATTAAAGACAGGCAAATTTCAGTACTCGCTGGAATTCCCTCACAATATTATCCTATATGTTTCTCCATTTTATCATTTTCTTTCACATCTTCATATTCTTTACTAATATTTTCTAAATCCCCATGACTCTACACTGTCAAGATAATTTTTTTTATTGTCTAGGTTGGTCTCTGACACTTTGGCATTTGTAAATAGCTGTACATGAATGACACTTAAGTAAATCTTAATCAAACATCTACTCATAATCGTTTATCCAAGTGAGTTTACTCACTGAAATATGGGATATGTAGGTATAATGGTTTAGACAAAAGCTGTGCAGTTCCCCAATGGACAACAGTGGGCAATGAGGGGCAGCTGGTCCCACCACACCACCTGAGGTCTCTGAGGGTCCAGGCAGGGGGAATGCAGCAGGTGAGAGACCTCAGTGTGTCAGCAAGACAGCCATGAAGAGAAAGTGGGTATAGTTTATTTAGTGGGTTATGGAAGGGAAATGGGAGAGGAAGGAAGAGAGTGAGAAAAGCAGAGAGAAGGAGGGAGAAGGGAGGAGCGAGAAGAAGAGGCAGCAGCCACCTCTTCTGAAAAGAGAGAGGACAGAAAGAGAAAAAGCACACTAGGGCAGAATATCTGTTTGCCCAGGAAGAAGTTGGGGAGTGGACAGAGCTTATCTTTCAAAGGGACAGTACAATAGAAAGAGTTATTTAAAATATTGAAAATATTCTACATTTTAGGAATAAATTATTATTTATATTTTATATAAATTATAAAATTTATAACATATATACTATATAAAATTATATAATAATAATTTTATAAAAAATAAAATTCATAGAATTGTTTAGAAATTATTAAGTGTGTGTGTCCATACTAATTAAAAGATTGCCTGAACAAAATAAAAATAAAAATCCCAACATTTTATTATTGATTGGGTAATAAGAAATTTTCTTACTTCTAAGGAACAAATTAGCAATATGTTTCTGCATTTTAAGCTAAGACTACCAAGAGAAAAAGAATAGTGAGAGTTATCTTTTATTGGCATTACATTCATTGTCCAGGCACTATTAAAACTCTAGGGGGTATCTGTGAACTTCGTGAATTGCTTCTGTGCATGTTACCCCTTTGAGCAGATTGACTGACTGAAGAGGATAACCATCTCTAATGTTAGTGGACTGGGCCACTTTGAATAATTTGAAGACCTGAAGAGAGTATAAAGCCCAAACTTAGACCACTTCTTTTCATAGCTTAGACTGATCCCTCCTGTCTGTGAGATCTGAGCTTTGGATTTGTTTCCTAGGAGCTACTTAGACTTGAATTAAAACCGTGGTTCTGTTGGGGTCTGTCTCAGTTAGAATTGCTATTGTGACAAAACACCATAACTAAAAGCAATTTGGGGAGAAAAAAAAAGAATTCTTTTACTTACAATTCCATGTAACATTTTATCATTAAAATCAGTGAAGGCAACAACTCTCATAGGAAAGGAACCCTGAGACGTGAGCTGGTGTAGAGACTACATAAACAGTTAAGGACACGACAAGTGTACAACATCCTGAGAGCTTGGTGCATATGTGTGAGCAGGCTACAGGGAATGCCAAACAGAATGACTAGGACATGAAGCCATGCAGTTCATTCTCTCGATGCATCCAGTTTTCAGTGTTTTGTTTCAGAATTTGAATTTTAAATTAAGAAATGGCATATCAGCACTTTTGATATCTATAGTTTATTTCAGAACATTTTACAGAAGTTTTTTGATATTTTGAGAAGTATAAATAACACATTAACACTTGTAATTGATCATTATAAAGCTCTTTGACTCCCAACCATAGTTTCCATTTACAAATTAAAATTGGGAAACAAATAAAAGTAAATAAAATGTGCAATTTCCAGAGTCCATTTGAACTTTGGGCATTAGTACTGTTATTTAAACAAATTTTGGTAGGTTTTAATTAGAAGGGAGTAATGTGAAAAGACCATTTTGGCATTCCTTCCTGGTGAAGGTTGTCTCTAGAAGACCTAGAAAATAGGTAAGAACAGGTTCGCAGTGTGCCTTTGATTGTGTTCAGGTTACTCTGCATTTACAACTATGTCAGAGTTTCAGTTATAGCCAGACAATGAAGTTACTCAGCAGAATGTTTTAAGACTTGCTCATCACTATATCCAAAAACCGGTTTTCTGATTTGACTTAGATCATGTTGCAATACCTTCTTTTAACAATAATTAAATACATATTAAATAACACACTATTTTTCAAACATTGAAACAAGACTCATTAAGCAAAACAAATGCATACATTTCCATAAATTGCATATATAGTTAGACCTTTCTGAAATTACCTGGTGCAAGTGAGAAGAAAACGCAGAACATGCAACAAACATGCGTAGGAGTTTATTGGGGGTGTACAGGCCTGGTGAGGTCAATGTGCAGAGAGAGAGAGCTGAAGATGGAATGTCTAGCACATGCACATAGGTGGATGACGTGGTTACGTCATACACAGATGATGCAGCACACACATGCGTGCAAGGGCTCACACAGCTACATCATATGTAGGTGATGCAAACATACCATGAGTGGGTCATGCCTGAGGGCTTGTCCACACATGCTTGGCCCAAGAACCCAGAAGTGTCAGCCATATTGTGGCTGCATCATAACATTCCACTCATTGTTTATTATAAAAATTTGGGCATTTGGGGTTTTTAATGGGTGGGAATGGGCAACAATTTGGGGGAGTTTGATGGGAGTGGGGCGTCGTAAAGTTTCTCATGACTATTCTGCTGATTTTGTGGGTGTTGGAGAGTTGAGATGCTTGACCATGTCTTGGGGTGGCTGATTACTTTTGTGTTTTTTCCGGGCTCTGTGGGACTGTTTGGCTGGCAGCTTGGACCTCACTAGATGCTGGAACGGCAAAAGAATTATATCTGGAAAAATTTTTTGTCCTGGTGATTAAGGGAAAGGAATCCTAAGAAGGAAGATAGAGTTCTTTGTTTGTTTGTTTGTTTTGTTTTGTTTTTCCTTTCTTTTTTTGTGGGTGGAGGAAGGAATTTCCCAGGGGTTCTCAAGACCAGGAATAATAAGGGAACAATTAAATGATACTTGTTCTGGGCAAGTCTGGTCTGTAGGAGAAGGACTCATTTGTTTGTCCTGGCCACCCAGCTAGCTTAGCCCCAAAATAACCACACATAAACTGTATTAATTATATTACTGCTTGACCCATTATTTATAGTTTCTTATTGGCTAATTCTTATATCTTAATTTAACCCATTTTTATTAATTTGTATATCACCTTTATAATGCTGGCCTACCAGCAAAGTTTTGGCATGTCTGACTCTGGTGGTGGCTCCATAGCATCTCTCTCTGCCTCTTCTTCCCAGCATTCTATTTATTTTGCCCCACCCAGCTCTGTTCCCCCATAGCTTTGCTATAGGCCCAGAGAGTTCCTTTATTAACTAATGAAAGCAACACATAGACAGTAGGACCTCCTACACCACTGGTCCATTTATATTGGTGCAATTGGCTCCCTGGAGCTTATGAAAAAAAAATGTTTGACAAGAAATAAATTTTAGTGAAGATCTTCTCCCAGTCGGAAGGTAGCTTTTTTGTCTTACTGACAGTGTCCTTTGATTTACAGAAGCTTCTCAGTTTCAGCAGGTCCCATTTATTAATTGATTCTCTTATTGTCTGTGCTACTGGGGTTCTACTTAGAAAGTGTTCTCCTGTGCCTATGTCTTATAGACTACTTCCCACTTTCTCTTCTATCTGGTCGAAAGTGGTCAGATTAATGTAGAGGTCTTTAATCCATTTGGACTTGAATTTTGTGCATGTTAATTGATATGGATCTACTTTCATTCTTCTACAGGTTGACATCAGTTATGCCAGCACCATTTGTTAAAGATGCTTTCCTTCCTCCGTTGTATACCTTTAGCTCCCTTGTCGAAAATCAGGTGTTCATAGGTTTGTGGGTTAATATCCGGGTCTTCTATTCGATTCCATAGGTCGACTTCTCTGTTGTTATGCCTAGACCAAGCTGTTTTCAATACTGTCGCTCTGTAATAGAGTTTGAAGTCAGGGATGGTAATGCCTCCAGAAGTTCCTTTATTGTATATGATTGTTTTGGCTATCCTGGTATTTTTGTTTTGCCATATAAACTTGATTATTGTTCTCTCAAGGTCTGTGAAGAATTTTGATGGGATTTTGATGGGGGTTGCATTGAATCTATAGATTGCTTTTGGTAGAACTGCAATTTTAACTTTAATTTTAAAATTTAATTTTAAAATTTAAAATTTAATTTTAATGTTGATTCTCCCAATCCAAGAGCAGGGGAGGTCTTTCCAATTTCTGGTATCCTCCTCAATTCCTTTTTTCAAAGACTTAAAGTTCTTGTCAAATAGGTCTTTCACTTCCTTGGTTAGAGTTATCCCAAGATATTTTATACTATTTGTGACTATCGTGAAAGGTGAAGTTTCTCTGATTTCCTTCTCTGCTTCTTTATACTTTGTGTATAGGAGAGCAACCAATTTTTGTAGTTCATCTTGTATCCTGACACATTACTAAAGGTGTTTATCAGCTGTAGGAGTTCTTTGGTAGAGTTTTTGTGGTCGATTATGTACACTATCATACCGTCTGCAAATAAGGAAAGTTTAACTTCATCCTTTCCAATTTGAATCCCCTTGATCCCCTTATGTTGTCTTATTGCTATTGCTAGAACTTCAAGCACTATATTGAAGAGGTATGGAGAGAGTGGACAGTCTTGTCGTGTTCCTGATCAGACAAAGGTCTGATCTCCAAAATATACAAATAACTCAAGAAACTAGACACTAAAACTCTAATTAACCCAATTAAAAAATGGGGTACTGAACTGAAAAGAGAATTCACAACAGATGAACTTCGGATGGCCAAAAGGCACTTAACGTCATGCTCAACCTCCTTAGCAATCAGGGAAATGCAAATCAAAACAACTTTGAGATACCATCTTACACCTGTCAGAATAGCTAAAATCAAAAACACCAATGACAGCCTATGCTGGAGAGGATGTGGAGTGAGGGGAACTCTCATCCATTGCTGGTGGGAATGCAAACTTGTGCAGCCACTGTGGAAATCAGTGAGGCAGTTTCTCAGGAAACTGGGAGTCAACCTCCCTCAGCACCTAGCAATTCCACTCTTGGGAATATACCCAAGAGATGTTCAACTATGTTGAACATAGTTGTAATAGCCAGAACCTGGAAACAACCTAGGTGCCCCTCAATAGAAGAATGGTTAAAAAAGGTGTGGAACATATACACATTAGAGTTTTACTCAGCAGTAAAATACAATGACATCTTGAATTTTGCATGCAAATGGATGGAAATAGAAAACGCTTTACTGAGTGAGGTAAGACAGACCCAAAAAGAGGAATATGGTATGTACTCACTCATAAGTGGATTCTAGCCATTGTAAAGGGCTTTGAGCCTATAATTCGTGATCCTAGAGAAGCTAAATAAGAAGGTGAACCTGAAGAAAATCATATAGTTATCCTCCTGGATATTGGAAGTAGACAAGATTGCCAGGCAAACTTGGGTGCACAGGGGGTGGGGGGTGAAAGTAAGGAGAGATGGTTAGAGAGAAGGGAGAGGGGGAGGATTGAGGATGGCTTGGGGGATTGGGATGGGGTAGGGAGGAAGATGGTTATGGGAGCAGGGAAGTATATATCTCAACTAAGGGAGCCATTTTAGTGTTTACAAGAGACTTGATTCTGGAGGGTTTCCCAGGCCCAAGGAGAGGTCCCCAGATTGTGCCCTGGGCAGCAGAGAAGAGGGTGCCTAAACTGGCCTTGGTCCATAACCATACTGATGAATATTTTGCATATCACCATAGAACATTCATCTGGCGATGGATGAAGATAGAGACGGAGACCGACATTGGAGCAGTGGACTGAGCCCCCAAGGTCCAAATGAGGAGCAGAAGGAGGGAGAACATGAAAAAGGAAATCAGGACCACGAGGGGTATGTTCACCCTCTGATACAAGGGGACTGATCTAATAAGAGCTCACCAAGGCCAGCTGGACTGAGACTGAATGAGCATTTGATCAAACCGTATTCTCTGAATGTGGCTGACATGGGGGCTGACTGAGAAGCCATTGACAGTGGCACTGGGTCTTGTTTTGTCTGCATGTACTGGATTTTTGGGATCCTAGTCTGTTTGGATACTCACCTTCCTAGACCTGGAGGGAGAGAGGAGGAACTTGAACTTCCCACAGGGCAGGAAACCCTGACTCTCTTAGGACTGGAGAGGGAGGAGGAGAGTGAGTGGGGGGAGGAGGAGAGGAAGTGGGGGGGGAGGAGAGGGAGTGAGTGGGGGGAATGGGAGCGTATGGGGAGGAGGTGATGAAGTGGAAATTTTTATAAACAAACAAACAAACAAATAAATAAATAAAAATAAAATGCAAAAAAGAAATAAATTTTAGAAGTATTCAAAGCTTATGATTACAATGTATACTGTTGAAATAGAAGACTGTGGGGAGGAGGGAGGAATATCTTGGGGTTACTCTAACCAAGGAAGTGAAAGACCTATTTGACAAAAACTTTAAGTCTTTGAAGAAAGAAATTGAGGAGGATACCAGAAAATGGAAAGACCTCCCCTGCTCTTGGATTGGGAGAATCAACATAGTAAAAATGGCAATTCTACCAAAAGCAATCTATAGATTCAATGCAATCCCCATCAAAATCCCATCAAACTTCTTCACAGACCTTGAGAGAACAATAATCAAGTTTATATGGCAAAACAAGAAACCCAGGATAGCCAAAACAATCTTATACAATAAAAGAACTTCTGGAGGCATTACCATCCCTGACTTCAAACTCTATTATAGAGCTACAGTATTGAAAACAGCATGGTATTGGCATAAGAACAGAGAAGTCGACCTATGGAATCGAATAGAAGACCCAGATATTAACCCACAAACTTATGAACACCTAATTTTCGACAAGGGAGCTAAAGGTATACAATGGAAGAAGGAAAGCATCTTTAACAAATGGTGCTGGCATAACTGGATGTCAACCTGTAAAAAAATGAAAGTAGATCCATATCTATCACCATGCACAAAAATCAAGTCCAAATGGATTAAAGACATCAACATTAATCCGTCCACTTTGAACCTGATAGAAGAGAAAGTGGGAAGTAGTCTACAAGATTTAGGCACAGGTGGCCTCTTCCTAAGTAGGACCCCAGCAGCACAGACAATAAGAGAAACAATGAATAAATGGGATCTACTGAAACTGGGAAGCTTCTGTAAAGCAAAGGACACTGTCAGTAGGACAAAAAGGCTGCCTTCTGACTGGGAGAAGATCTTCACCAACCCCTCATCAGACAAAGGTCTGATCTCCAAAATATACAAAGAACTCAAGAAACTAGGCACTAAAACTCTAATTAACCCAATTAAAAAATGGGGTACTGAACTTAACAGAGAATTCACATCAAAATAAGAATTATTAGACCCCTCAATGTTTTACCTGAAGCAAATCTTAAGGCATTTGTTCTCTTTAGCATCATGGTATTGCCTTAACATCTAGAAGACACTGCTGCAGTAGTGATAAACCTGTTATGTTAAAATCTTTTTTGTGAATTTTTGAAGTCTAGGGCTATGAATGTCCCCAAACTCATTATTGTTTTTTACCACATGGGCTTTTGGCAATCCTTGTTCCTCTGACTCTATGTTTAATGATGTTAAAGGAAGGCTTTAACTTTAACATAATAAAATTACATATAACAAAATAGTTGTCAAGCAACAATTACAGTTACAATATTTATATCTACTTTATCTTTTATCATAACTAAGGAAAACTATATCTATTCTTCAACTCCATCCAAGACTCCAGAAGGATATTATAGTACTTAAGTAAACAGTAAATGTATTGTAAGCAACTTCCAAAACTCTAGAATTGACAGAGACATCGTGCTGCCTGGAGAGTTACCCAAAGTTCTTCTGTACCATTGGGGCATCCAGTCTTCACTCCACAGGCCCATAGTATCAAGCAGACATTTCTATGAAGCAGGACATTTCAAAGGGAGTTCCCCCTATATTTTTCTGTGTCCTGCAGAATGTTTGGCAGATTCTTTCATGTAGCAGGAATCCCGAATGATCGTCTCACCTTTAGGCAAGTTCAGCAGTCATTTCTCTGTGGGTTCTGCATGTCCAGTATATTAAACACTCAGGCAAGAGCAGTTTCTTGCCCCAAAAGCTAAGCAACTCCATAAGGAGCCTCTCCTATGCCAATCTTTTCCTGAAGTAGACTGGTTTTGCCAGGAGCAAATATGTCTCATTGTCAAGAAAAGTCCTACAGTCTTGAAAACTTTTTAAATGTCATACTCTGTAGTCATTGAATGGGTTAATGAATGCCTGTTCATCTGAAATATGACGAATATTTCATCTGTATATCTAGAAAATCTAACTAACATGACTATAAGCTTGACTACTATAGACAACTATCTATTAACCTATATTTCTTAATTATACGTTACATTTTAAAATGAGCTACATAATCACAAAACATTAATCAAGAGCAGAAATGTGTATACATATAACTAAATTGACCTTAATTTGTATCAATTAATCAAGATTCATTCCAATGCTAATATCTATAGAATATTTACCTTTAAATGGAAAAGAACATTTATAAACAATATTTTGGAATATGGGTATGATTTTGTCCAAACTTCTTCCTCCTGTTTATTAGGTGAAGTAATTTTTTGAGGGGTGTTCAAGGCAATCTTGGTCCATCAAACCACATTAGTGTGGGAGGATTCCACAGGTTCTCATTCTCTGTAAAAACAAAAGAAGAATCTTTTTCCAAAGCAACATATCCTTAGACCCAAATTCGGAAGTCAAGAAAACTTTATAATATACATGCTGGTTTAACTTAGCATCCCATACAATGAAATGTCTCTCTCTGTACTTAGAGCCTTCACAGTCAAAAAATTCAAAGAAAACACAATAGTATACACAATCCAGACTCTCTGTGAATATCACATTGTAACATGGCTTATTATTCTTTATCTATGACTTTTGAATATTTATTGTATCATCTTTACTCCTTTAATCTATGACTGTTTGTACACTGTCTTTTTAAAGACTCTACCTTTTTTTGAAACCATTTACTTCTTTTTATAACTGTCTATATTCTTTTACTTCTCTCTCCCAAGCCAATATATATTTATTCAACACTGTAATTCATTTAGAGTACTTTTCCATCTGGATTTGTCTTTATTGCATATCTGTAATCTTTACTGTCCAGTAACAGTTTTTAAAGTGGTAAGCAGCTCTTAAGCTATGCCATTACTAAGCCATATATGGAAATACCTGCTTGCCCCACCCAGTCCAGCATGTTGGAGATGTTTGTGCCTCTAAGGCATACATTCTTCCCCACTTCCAGGCATACAGCCAGTCCATGTTGCCACCAAGCAAGTTACAGCACTTTATTCACAAACTCCACCCAAATACTTGGTCTTTTGAAACAGCAAGAAGTTGAACTGGCAGCACGGCCCAGAAAGCCTGCATTTCAAAATGGCAAACCATTTTCCTGCTACTGCTGAGTCAGGAAAACCTCTCTCAAAGGAGCTGAACCATGCTGCCAACAAACAACAAGCAGTTATATTAAAGTCTGTATTTTTGTGTGTGGAGTTCCTTTTCAAGTGCTCTCAAGTTTTATGTGGATTTAGTACACCACGTTGGTGAAACAATTTGTATCAGCAGTCCACTTGTTGGCTCCTTGCTGCCCTGTTATCTTAGACCTGAAATAATCGTACAGAAATTGTATTAATTAAATCACTCTTTGGCCCATTAGTTCTAGCTTCTTACTGGCTGAATTCAACCCATTTCTAGTAATCTGTGTATTTCCATGTGAATGCAGCTTATTGGATAAAATTCCATCTGCCTCCAGCGGGGCTGCATGGCTTCTCATTGACTCTGACCTTCTTTCTCCCAGCATACAGTCTAGTTTCCCCCACCTAGTTCTGTTCTTCCCTGTCATAGGCTCAATGCAATTTTTTGTTTATTAACCAATAAAATAACACATAGACAGAAAAACCTCTCACACCAGACTGAGAGAGGTATGGAATATGAAAATTCCAGGGAACGTTTAAAGCCTTAGATAAATTTTGAGAGATCTGGGAGGTAAAGTGATGGCCATTATCCAACTGCAGAGAGGTAGGGACTCCAAACTGGGGTATAATTTCTCAGAGAACATCAGAAACTGTTTGGGCCCTCTTGTTAGTGGTGGGAAATGCTTCAATCCAACCAGACAAGGTGTCCACCAAAACCAGGAGATGACTGTGGGTATATGAGTAAAATTAAGCTGTCAGTCAATTCCTGGAAGGGAGCCCCTAACCTGGTGGGTGGGAAAGAGGTAGTTAAGATATTTGGTTTGGGAATCTGACTTTTGACAAATTTTTAAAAAGGCAATGAGAGCTTTTAAGAACTCTAAGTCCTCAGCAGTGGGTAGGATTGGAAAGTGAATGTGACATCTTCTATTAGTGCCACCTGGAGAGAAAGAACTAGGGAAGGGCTTAAAGTTTGTAAGCCTTTGTAAGTTAAGAGATGAGACATATTGTTGTGGGAAAAGACAGTGGTGAGTGACCTAAAGGTTAGTTTTTCTGACTCAAGAATAAGAAGCTCAGCAGCTGCTAAAGCATGTATGCAGGGTGCCTAGTCTTGAGTGGTGAGGTCCAGCTTCTTTGGCAGGTATGCCACAGGTGCAAAGGAAGGTCCCAGCTGATGTTCTAGGACCCCAAGGCCATATCCCTCCTTCTCTGTTACATAGAGGCAGAAGGGACAAGTTAAATCTGGGAGATGAATAGCTGGGGCCTGGATAAAGACTTGCTGGAGCCTCTGGAAAGATTTAATATCAGTATGGAGAAGGGGCTCATGCAGAGAACTGAGAGCTGCCTCATAAAATAGGTGGGTGAAGAAAGAAAAGGAAGGGATCCAGGAATGCAGGAATCCAGCTATTCCTAGGAACAATAAAACCTCTTCTTTTGTAGAAGGAACTACAAGGGACTTAATTAGCTTTTTTTCTGTCTAGGGTAATAACTTCTTGGGTTGGGATAGCAATTAATCCCCCAAAAATGATATGAGAGGTAGACAGTTGTACCTCAAAAGGTGAGACTCTATAGCCCTTTATGGACAAAAAAATTGAAAAAAAGCAATAGTATTAGTTTTGCTGATCTCCAAGGATGGACTAAAAGGTAAAATATCATCTACATATTGTATGAGTTTATATGTAGGAAGAGACAGTGACAGGAAATTGGAAGCTAAAGCCTGACTAAATAGGTGTGGGCTGTCCTGGAATCCCTGGGGAAGGATGGTCCAAGTGAGCTGTGTGGAGATGTGAGCATCAGGGTCAGATCAGGTGAAGGCAAAGATATTTACAGATTGAGAGCTGAGAGGAATAGAGAAAAAGACATCTTTAAGATCTAGAACTGGGAAGTGGGAGGTTCCTGGGGGGATAGTGGAAAGAAGTGTGTAAGGATTAGGCACTACAGGATGAAGAGGGTAAACTGCAGAATTAATGAGCCAGAGGTCTTGAAAAAGGCAATAGGTTCATTAGGTTTTTTAACAGCAAGTATAAGGGTATTAAAGGGAAAAGAGGTGGAGCAAAGTAGCTTTTTTCTTAGAAGGTCAGAGATAATAGGCTAAAGTCCCCTAAAACTCTGGAGAGAGAGGGAGTACAGAGCTTGGGAGATTACATAGTAGAGCCCTGTAATTAAATTATGATGGAGGAATGCTGTTTAGCAACAGAGGTGTTTGGGGTGTCCCAGACTTGAGAGTCTACCTGAGAGGCTGATAGAGGAAAAGACACATTGGACCTGGGAAGTTGGGAGACTACAAGGAGGAGCTGGGGAGGTATTGGCAAGTCTGGGGTAAGGTGAATGGGAAAAGCAAATGAAATGGAAGCTCCTCTCTTACCATAGGAAGTACCTAGAGAAAGGAGATAGACTGTCCGGATATTGTGATATTTACCTGTGGCTCCCTGTTACAGATGATGGTTGTAGTCTGTCAGGTCAAAGGAGTCTGGGCAGGCTCCCTCTTCAATGGCCAGACATAGAAGGTCAACTTGGGAATTTTCTGGGTCTGATATCTCCATGCCACAATGTGCATGAGGACATTGTTTTCCCCTATGGCATATTGGACACTGTCTTGTGAGAATAAGATGAAGATTAGGGCATGCTTTGGCCCAGTGACCAGATCTACCTTATCTGAAACATGGACCTGGCAGTTCTCGAACCTCAGGGGACAAAGGAGCAGCACAGACAGCAAAGATTGGGTGGTCGAAGGGCCATGGCTAACACACGACAGTGGTGGTTGCAGACTTTGTCATTCCTTGCATGGTACACTTTAAAAGCCAACTCTAAGAGTTTTGCCTGTAAGGTCAAGGGGCCTTTCTCCAAATGTCTAAGTTTAACCTTAATTTCAGGTAAGCAATGAGAAAAAAAAAGAGTCATGAATAACTGTCTGCCTTTCGTGGTTTCTGGTTCTAAGTTAGTATGTTGCAACAGGACCTTAGTGAGACATTCCAAAAATGCAGAATAATTTTCCTTCATATCTTGAATGACCTCTAAGAGTTTATTATAGTTTACTGGCTTGAGGGCAGCCTTACAGAAACCTGCCAGAAGGCAAGTCAAAAAACTGGTCCCTAGCTAAAATTCCACCTGGGGTGTTATAATCCCAGTGTGTTTCCTGCTCAGGTACCACCTCTACCCCTTTATGTGTTTTTTGAACCTTATCTTCATGTAGTCTGCGATTCTCCCAAATTCACCTATACTCTTCAGGAGGTAGGTTATGAGATAGGATCATATAGATATCATGAAAGGTTAGATTATAAGACTGGGACTTAGAGCTTAGATAATAAAAGCTTGATATAGGGAAACCCTTTCCATTTGCCAGTGCACTGACAGTAGTTAGAAAGCTGGAAAGGAAGAAGTTAAACTCTCGTTATTTGCAGATGATATGATAGTGTACATAAGCAACCCAAAATACTCTACAAAAGAACTCCTACAGCTGATAAACAGATTTAGTAATGTGGCAGGGTACAAGATCAACCCCAAAAGTCCAGTTGCCCTCCTATACACAAAGGATAAAGAAGCAGGGAGGAAAATCAGAGAAACATCACCTTTCACGATATCCACAAATAGCATGAAATATCTTGGGATAACTCTAACCAAGGAAGTGAAAGACCTATTTGACAAGAACTTTAAGTCTTTGAAGAAAGAAATTGAAGAGGATACCAGAAAATGGAAAGATCTCCCCTGCTCATGGATTGGGAGAATCAACATAGTAAAAATGGCAATTCTACCAAAAGCAAACTATAGGTTCAATGCAATCACCATCAAAATCCAATCATAATTCTTCACAGACCTTGAGAGAACAATAATCAACTTTATATGGAAAAACAAAAATCCCAGGACAGACAAAACAATCTTATACAATAAAGGAACTTCTGGAGGTATAACCATCCGACTTCAAACTCTATTACAGACCTACAGTATTGAAAACAGCTTGGTACTGGCATAAGAACAGAGAAGTCGACCTATGGAATCAAATAGAAAACCCAGATATTAACCCACAAACCTATGAACACTTGATTTTTGACAAGGGGGCTAAAGGTATGCAATGGAAGAAGAAAAGCATCTTTAACAAATGGTGCTGGCATAACTGGATGTCAACCTGTAAAAGAATGAAAGTAGATCCATATCAATTACCATGCACAAAACTCAAATCCAAATGGATTAAAGACCTCAACATTAATCTGACCACTTTGAACCAGATAGAAGACAAAGTGGGAAGTAGTCTACAAGACATAGGAACAGGAGACCACTTCCTAAGCAGAGCCCCAGTAGCACAGACAATAAGAGAATCAATGAATAAATGGGACCTCCTGAAACTGAGAAGCTACTGTAAAGCAAAGGACACTGTCAGTAAGACAAAAAGGCTGCCTTCTGACTGGGAGAAGATCTTCACCAACCCCTCATCAGACAAAGGTCTGATCTCCAGAATATACAAAGAACTCAAGAAACTAGACACTAAAACTCTAATTAACCCAATTAAAAAATGGGGTACTGAACTGAACAGAGAATTCTCAACAGAAGAACTTCGAATGGCCAAAAGACACTTAAGGTCATGCTCAACCTCCTTAGCGATCAGGGAAATGCAAATCAAAACAACTTTGAGATACCATCTTACACCTGTCAGAATAGCTAAAATCAAAAACATCAATGATAGCCTATGCTGTAGAGGATGTGGAGTGAAGGGAACACTCATCCATTGTTGATGGGAATGCAAACTTGTGCAGCCACTGTGGAAATCAGTGTGGCTGTTTCTCAGGAAACTGAGAGTTAACCTCCCTCAGGACCTAGCAATTCCACTCTTGGGAATATACCCAAGAGATGTCCTATCATACCACAAAAGCATTTGTTCAACTATGTTCATAGCAGCACTATTTGTAATAACCAGAACCTGGAAACAACCTTGGTGCCCCTCAATAGAATAATCGTTAAAGAAGGTGTGGAACATATATACATTAGAGTTTTACTCAGCGCCAAAAAACAATGACATCTTGAATTTTGCATGCAAATGGATGGAAATAGAAAACGCTTTTCTGAGTGAGGTAACCCAGACACAAACAGAGGAATATGGTATGCACTCACTCATAAGTGGATTCTAGCCATAATTAAAGGTCTTTGAGCCTATTATTCAAGATCCTAGAGAAGCTAAATAAGAAGGTAAACCTGAAGAAAATTATGTAGTTATCCTCCTGGATATTGGAATTAGACAAGAGTGCAACCTTGGGTGCACGGGGTGGGGGTGAATGGAAGGGGAAAGGGTTAGAGAGAAAGGAGTAGGGGAGGATTGGGGAAAGCTTGGGGGATTAGGATGGGGGGAGGAAGGAAGATGGATATGGGAACAGGGAAGTATATATCTCAATTAAGGGAACCATTATAGGGCTGAAAAGAGACTTGATTCTAGAGGGGTTCCCAGGTCCAAGGACAGATCCCCAAATTGTTCCCTGGACAGCAGAGGAGAGGGTGCCTGAACTGGCCTTGGCCCATAACCATACTGATGAATATTTTGCATATCACCTTAGAACCTTCATCTGGCGATGGATGGAGATTGAGACAGGGACCCACATTGGAGCACTGGACTGAGCCCCCAAGGTTCAAATGAGGACCTGAAGAAGGGAGAACATGAACAAGGAAGGCAGGACTGTGAGGAGTGCGTTCACCCACTGATTCAAGTGGACTGATCTAATAAAAGTTCACCAAGGCCAGCTGGACTGGGACTGAATGAGCACATGATCAAACCGGATTCTCTGAATGTGGCTGTCACGGGTTAGTCTGAGAAGCCATTGATAATGGCACTGGGACTTGTTTCCTCTGCATGTACTGGATTTTTGGGATCCTAGTCTGTTTGGATGCTCACCTTCCTAGACCTGGAGGGGTGGGGGAGGAAATTGAACTCCCCACAAGGCAGGAAACCATGACTGCTCTTAGGGCTGGAGAGGGAGGAGAAGAGGGAGTGGGGGAAATTGGAGGGTATGGGGAGGAGGGGCGGAAGTGGAAATTTTTATAAATTAAAAAAAAAAGAAACCATACCAAAAAAAAAAGAGAGCTCCCATGGAATATTGGTATCAAAGATGTCATTAGGTGGCCACATTAAATTGTTATCTAAATTGAAAGGAGGCCATTTTTTGAACAAAGGAGGACAGGTGTGGGAATATGTAAGTAGGGTACTAAGGCCTGGGATTTTATGGCTTCTAAAAGCCATCTCAGAAGGGAGGCTGGATTGACGGTCTTGGATGGCTTGCTACCCATAGCTGAAACTCTGAAAACCCCATGAAAATGGCAACACCAGAATATTTATAGGGGCATGTTTTTCCTCTAGAGGTGGGGTGTGAAGCGGCGGCAAACACGGCAGCGTTTGTAGATGAGCATCCTCTATCTATAGGCAGAGTATTAAAAGCCTGACTGGCTCCAGTCTGGGCAAATGGGAAGTCAGAAGGGCTAGAGACCAAGTGGTGCAAAAGAAAGAAAAGAAAAGAAAAGAAAAGAAAAGAAGAGAAGAGAAGAGAAGAGAAGAGAAGAGAAAAGAAAAGAAAAGAAAAGAAAAGAAAAGAAAAGAAAAGAAGAGAAAAGAAAAGAGAATCTGTAGTAGGTAGGTGGGCAATCTTGGGTTGTCCAATTATGTTTTTACCTAAGGGAAGCAATCCAGAGATAAATGTCAGCAAAGGCTCAACCCTAGCTGTGAAGGCCATGGTTGGGGACAATCTGCCCATTTCTAGAAACACTAGAAGATTGCCAGGAGCTCAATGGTCAGTTCTTTGGGTTCGGAGATATGGTTAAGCTGAGCAGAATAGGGAAATTCACCAATTGAAGCTGGTGGTGTGTGTAGAGGATGCACTCAGGCAGATGGAACACGTGGTTGTTGTGGAAAAAATGCCCCGTACTGGATTCTGACTCTGGGAGGGGGGTGGGAGAACATCTTAGGCTCACAGCACTAAAGAAATTACCTTGCACCTCTGAGAAGGAAATGCAGAACATGCAACAAACCTGCTTAAGTGTTTACTGGGGAAGAACAGGTCTGGTAAGGTTGGTGTGCAGAGATAGAGCTGAAGATGGCACTTCCAGCTTTTAAGGCCTGCCTAGTGCATATGCATAAGGAAATTACATGGTTATGTCATAGACAGATGACGGAGCTCACACATGTGTGCAAGGACTCATGCAGCTGTGTCATACATAGGTGATGCAACCTTTCCACATGTGGGTCATGCCTGAGGGCTTGTCTGCACCTGCATGCCCTGGAAACTGGAAGTGTCAGCCATATTGTGGCAGAGTCATAACACTTTGTATCTCCAAACTTTTCTTTTCATATTAACTAGCATTTTTTGTTTGCTGTGTTTTGAATAACAGTACTTATAAAATTCAATGTCAAAATTTAGCAAAGATAGATTCATTTCTGTATTCAGTTTTATTTCAAAAATAGAACATTGATGTTAATTAATCACTTAGATGTTAGTTCTTTCTCTATTGCCTCCCCCACCATGCTATATTTCAGTAATGATGTACCATGCACATGCACTCATGCAAGTCCAAGAACACATACAACACTACCTTGTTTTTCATTTATTTTAATTTCCAGAATTGATCCAATTTTGAAGTAATACTTTACATTAATTCATATGTATCCTTTTAAAATATAATCTGTTTGTGACCTTCAGTGTACTCACAGTCCTTTATTTCAGCTTTTGATTGCTGCATTGCTGTCCCTGTCAAATGAACACACTACCTCTTCTCTGGAGACAGTGTCTCCATTAATTCTCAGGTATATACAGAGAAGTTAATTGCTTGATAAGAAGTTATGCTAATTTTTAATTTCCCATTTCAACTCTTTATAGGAGTACTTATGTTAATTTACATTTCAGCCATCTGTGCATAAAAGTTACTATTTCTTCACAGTTTCCCAGCATCTGATAGTTTCAGAAGTAATTTGTTGTCTAATGTTGAATTGAATGAAATGTTCTCTTTTGTGAATTAAGTTTTTGTTTCCGTTGTTATGGGAAGCTTAAGTATTATTTTAATGTATTTATCACTTATTCACATCCTGCCTCTGCAAACTGTTCATTTGAATCATCAAGTGTTAGGTTTTACTGCATCAATTTGACTCATCTCTGTTTTCATAGGAGGAGAGTTCAGTGGACAGATATTTGGGAAAGTCCAGAACCACTAAACACACTGTGGATTTCAAAAAGGTTCATCTGTCTCAGACCCTTCTGGAAGTCTTGCTCTGGATTTTTGGGATTTTACACTTACTGTCTTCTTTTAAGGGACATATAAAATGATAAGTATTTTGTTTCTTATTAGTTCTAACAGTACTAAGCTTTTGAACACTATTCTGCAGCTCAGTTTTCTACTCTAGCTGACCTTTTCTCTGTATCTCTCTGCCAATACCTTCCAGGGAAAACAAACTAGAGTATCAATATTTTTTTAATCTACTCATTTTATATTATTATAAATAAGGTGATTAATTAAAAGTTGTCATATATTTTCTAGTATGTAACTAGGACAAAATTTATGATTAACTATTTTCATATAGTTATGTGTTGTGCATATGTATTATTTGCCCATATTTACTTATTTATATTATGTATGTGGTGTTTGTACTATGCCTCTTTTTCTTTTTTGAAACAGGGTCTTAATATGTTGCACTGGCCGGCCTGGAACTCATTATGAAGCCAAATGTAGCCTCAGACTCACAGCAATCCTTTCTTTGCTTCCTGTACACTGAGTTTACAACACTATGCTTCAATTCCTTTATTTCATAGCCCCTAAGGGAACATTTTTGAGTATTCTTAAAAAATAGCTTCATTGAAATCCAGGAGGTATTATGTTTTATCTTTTATCATATGTTTCACTATTCTTATTTTATCTGTCTCTGCAATTGATCCCCGTGTTTGTTGTGATGTGTACACTTTTATTATCTCTTTCATACTCTCTATGCCTTCAAAGCATATTGTCTAGTACCCAGTTTTCTCATGCTATATTTAAGTATTACAAATTTTACCTCACTAAAGTTCATTAAATAGGCTGTGAAAACTAACATAACCTTTAGTATATCACTAAAAAAAACTATCCTGAGGATAAAATATAAATAATTTCATAGTTATAATTCAAGACACAGTCATTTACCCACTAAAATATTTTTAGATATTCAATATACTTTTATACAACTCTGGAGCCTATGCTACCTGTCCTGAACAAATGATAACAGTTTCTGTGCTAGGTTAGTGGGAAAAAACACCTAGCTTGTTAGTTCTAAGAGCCACCACAGGGAAGAGGGAGAGATATATCTCTTCAGTCATTCTTTAGCAGTCAGGTCAGATGGGAAAAAGGGAGGAGATGTGGGAAGTGATGTATGCTGTAAATATGTTTTATTGTCATTAGTTAATAAAGAAACTGCTTTTGACCAGTGGCTTAACAGAGTAAAGGTAGGCTGGAAAAGCTATATTGAGGGAGTAGGCAGAATCAGAGAGAAGTCATGTAGTTGCATTCAGAGACAGATGCCTCTGCTGGAGCCTGCTGAAAATTTGCCAGTAGGACATGACCTCATGGTGATGCACAGATTCATGGAGATGGGTTAGTCTGAGATATAAGAGCTAGCTAGAAAGATGCTTAGGCTATTGGCCAAACAGTATTGCAAATAATATAGTTTCTGAGTGGTTATTTTGAGTCAGGGTCATTGGGACATGAACAAGCAGCCTACTTCAACAGCTGAAGCCTGATTGCTTCTGGTCCCTGCCTCCCTACTATGTTTCACATGCCCTGTACATTTGGGAAAAATTTAGTTTGCAGCCTGTGTTGCAATTTGTGCTGATCACATTTCCCAATATTCCTGTTACTGAATCTTAGCCAATATTTATGGTATATTATACCTATTTACTTTAAGTTGGATGGTTTCTCTTCTTGTTATGGTGTATGTCATTTCTTCTCAACATGTTGAGCACTCATGAAAGCACTGGACATGTAGAGGAGCTGCAACCAAGTCTCAAAATTTTTAAATCACATGAGCCAGAGAGTAAAGGCTGAAGGAAATGACTTTCAGTACACTAACAAAATCAAGTAGCACACATGGTCCTCAAGTATGATTTCATATTCCCCTTTTTGTTTGTCATTGCAACCTTTAATGCTTCCTTCATAATATCACTCACAAATATAGCCAGTCCTTAGGCTTCATTCCACTGTATAGAATTTTACCTCTGGCTGGTCATTTGAGGATCTTCAAGACTCACCCAAGTGTCCTAGACATAGAAATCCTACTAACAATTTTTAAGAGTTTTTATTTCTAATGTTGTCTAACACATGAGAGTCAATCATGGATTTTTGCATTTGTACTTTTCTATCAGTCCTTGAGTTCTCACTCTTTAATAACACTGACCATGTCCAAGTTTATGTATAATAATATATAATCAATTTCTTTGTCTTTTCTAATTTCTATTGCCTTCAGGATTTCTCTAACATGTGGAACTTCCTCCATCTTCAAAGTTTTTATTGTATAAATATCACACAATTTCCTTATCAATTCTTTGGTTGAAGGGCATTTAGGTTGTTTCCAGGTTCTGGCTATGACAAACAAAGCTGTTATGAACATAGTTGAGCACATGTTCATGTGGCACGAATGAGTATCCTTTGGCTATATACCCAAAAGTGATATTACTGGGTCTTGAAGAAGGGTGTTCTCTAATTTTCTGAGAAACTGCCACACTGACATCTAAAGGGGCTATACCAATTTGTGTTCCCACCAACAATACAGAAGTGTTCCCTTTACTCTGTAACCTCTCCAGCAAAAAGAAAGCATATTTAACAAATGGTGCTGGCATAACTGGATATCAACATCTAGAAGAATGAAAATAGACTCATATCTATCACCATGCATAAAACTAAAGTCCAAATGGATCAAAGACCTCAACATAAAGCCAGCCACACTGAACCTTATAAAAGAGAAACTGGGAAGTATACTTGAATGCATTGGCATAGGACACAACTTCCCCAGCATCACGAACACTGAGAGAAACAATTAAGAAATGGTACCTCCTGAAACTGAAAAGCTTTTGTAAAGCAAAGGACATGGTCAACAAGACAAAATGACAACCTGCAAAATGGGAAAAGCTGTTTCCTAACCCCACATCAGACAGAGGTCTGATCTCCAAAATTTACAAAGAACTCAAGAAATTGGTCATCAAAAGAACAAGTAATCCAATAAAAAAATGGAATAAAGACCTTAACAGAGAATCTAAAATGGCTGAAGGACACTTAAAGAAATGTTCAACATTCTTAGTCATCAGAGAAATGCAAATCAAAACATCTCTGAGATTCCAACTTATACCTGTAAGAATGGCAAAGATCAAAAACACTAATGGCATCTTCATTATTTTAACAGTCCCTTCTTCTGAATTAACCTCCTTTCTCTAAAGAGGTCCTCTTTTTCTTTAATCTATTTCCACTACTTTATTACATCCGGTTTGAAAAGGGTTTATGTTTTAAAAGTTTTTGGATATCAATGTATAAAATGTATCTCAAATAACAAAATTCCAGAGACAGAAATTGGGGTTCTACCTGAAAAGCAGAAAAGCAAAGCAGCCAAGCAAATAGAGAACTCTTTCCTCTACCAAGGCTGGGAGACCACACACTAAGCACCCAGTCTCTCTCTCCTCTCATTTTATATTTTTTCTCGTGTTGGAATTAATGGCATACGACTTCATAGTACTTGGAATAAATGTGTAGACCACTACCACCTGGACTTATTTTTGCATTGATCACGCTTAGTTCTGGGTGGCCTTGAATTTATAGAGATCCAGGTATCTGCCTCTGTCTCCCAAATCCTAGGAATAAAGGTGTCTCCACTCCCTGAACTCTAGTGGCTCTACTTTTGTCAATGGTCTGCAGAAAAGATCTATTTATCAAAAAACAAACAATATACCACTACAGTAAAAAGAACAAATCTGTACATTAGAGGGGTTCCATTTACTTTTTTATTTAAAAAATATATATTTAGGTAACATATATTTAGGTGACAAAATACAAAGACATTAAAAACTGAATCCTGACTATGCTAAGCATGCATGATATGAGAGATGTTATTTTACCTTGCTTTATCTTCTCCATTTCTCCTCTTTTCATGGTTTATTGAAACTGACTCTTTAAGAATTCTGACACTATTGTAAGAAATGCTATTTTTAAAGTTACTTGTTTTAATTTTCTGAAACTGTCTTATCCTATATTCCAGGCTGGTCTTGAACCTGAGGCAATTCTGCTTTAGATTTTGGAATATCTACAATGTAGGTACAATTTACGACTCCTGGAGAGCATTCCTTCTCTGTAGCACCTATCTTCAAAATATCTGCCAATTAATTCCAAGAGCATGAACACAGAAACCAAATTTACATTACAGACAGTCTGACTAATTTTGCACTAGGAAATAGAGTACCTGATATATTTTAAGAAATTGAATGCTCTCGAGTTAGGTATTTAAAAAAGCCAAGAAAGAAGATGGCATTCAACATGACCCTGCACTTTAAATCAGAAAGACACAGATGAAGAATGAGGACAGGGAGGAGGTCTTTTTCCTCTGAACTCTGCTTGACTAGAAGTTGAGAAAATAGTGTGGTAGAAATGAGAAACCCCTCAGATGGCGAGAAGGGAGGATTTCCTACAATGAAGAAAACATTTAAATGCAGTTCAATTCTCAAGGAGTTATTTTGTTAAATTTCTTTCTGATGCATAGTAACATTAATATCCTATAGAGAAAAATGCTTGTGGCATCCTTTGAATACTTAACTCTTAGCATCAGTAGGAGCATGTCTTTATATCCTGTATTCTCTTTTTTACCTTGGGCATGTCAAATGCAAACCATCTGGTATGCCAGATGCTTGATTTTCTCTTTACACATTCAGAAAGTATAGGTGGAAGGCATCCAGAATCCCAGACACCATTATCTATTTTGTTTACCATCATCATTATCATCTTCTCAGCATTTAATAATGGTGTTGTTTTCTCTGATTGGTAGTGAGTAAAAAAATGTAGATAAATGTTCTCTATCTACAACTGACAGTGGAATTTTCCTTGGTCAAAAGTAAAGAGTATAGCTTTTTTTTTCGATTTGTTTGCTGTTCAAAAGATACAAATACATGGTTCTACATTCCATTTAGAGCTGATTTTAATTTTAGTATAGTATTCGATAACCTGTCTTTACATTATGTTTGTTTTCCTTAATTCCAATAAATTTTGACTCAATTCTACATACTTTCATATTGTCAGATTTTGTATAAGAAAGACATTTTTTCATTATTAAGTACATTGTTAACAGAGATTTTAAGGAAAAGCAGTTTTGCGAGTGTAAAACTCTCTCCTCTCTTTCTCTGTCTCTTGTATCCCTTTCTGTATGCTTGTACTTCTTTTCATGTGCATGGTTGCCAATACGTGTAAAAGGATGCCATATTGAATTTCAAAGTAAGGTTGTATAATAAAAACACTGGGAACTGAATATTTACCATATCAGTAAAGTCTGGTGCTTAGAATAAAAAATAAGTGGCCAGTTCATTTATTGCAAAATAGCTTGTCATAGTAGACTTTCCCCTTTTCTTTGTTTCTTTTATGAATATTTATTTTTCAGTTTTAATTTGTGTTTGCGCACACATGTGTGTGCATTTCTATTTATTTCCATGTTGAGAGTAATTGCTCACATAGACCAGAGCCTCTTTACTTGGATTTGGGAGCCAAATACTGTTTTCTGAGGATTTTCTCAGTTCCATTTTACAAGAACAAGTTCCATTTTAGACAATAACTAGGAGAATATCAAGAATGAGATGCTATTTTCTTATGGTAGGAAATCCACATCCATCACAAAGGTACATAAAGTTACATCATATGGTAACCAGGAGATATGTTTTCAGATGAGATAGAATTTCAGGCAATAGGATGAGACTAAGAATAATGTCTTTGTCATTTTAAACATTAAATTGATTAGTGAATGTAGAGATGGTACTCCTCCCTCACTTAATTCATGTTTATTTGTCAAATTGGAGTTGTTTCTTTTACGTATATTGAGTCAGTGGGAAAGGCGTTTGGCATAGAAACTGAAAAGTTGAAGAAACAATCTCATTTTAAACTGGAATTAAAAAAATCTTCTCTGCAAGATCATGCCTATGTACCATTCTAAAGAATATATGATTTTTATACTAAAAACTATCAAATAAAAAAATTAACTGGAAGATAATAGTTTAAAGATGATGACTAAGAGGAAAACATGTTTAATTAGAATGAGAAGCTACTTCTGGCTTTTCTGCTCTACTTTCTGCCCTCACAAGGATTGCTATCATTCTCTGCTAAGTCCTTAGGAATAATTAAATAGATAGCAAGATTATATCAACTCAAGCACAGTTTAGGGAAAGGAAATCAAAATCATTCATGAAATATTGCAATTTTTAATGGCTTCACTTATGATTTCTAACAATTAGGTAAATAACTGATGACTGTGTATTTAGAACACATTAGTAGCATTATAGTTTCCACCTTGAGTCAAACTGTCATTAAAACAACAAAGACAATATTGTAAAATTTAAGGAACAAAATCTCTATGCAACCCAATGGTGAAAAGTTCTTTATTAAAATATGATCAGAGGGATGTATGGAGAAAAAAATGACTCTATCTCATGATGGAAATATGTTTCATAAAAATATACATCATACTCATAAGCAAAGCTTAGCATAACAAAAAAGACTATAAATACCTCATAACACTGCATAGTCAGTAAACCACTCAGATGTATTATAAACATGAATAATTAAACCAAACAACACCTTAAAGATATAAGATTCTTAAAACTAATATAGGCAACATTGAAAGCTTACAACAGATACAAACATTTTCTTCCTATTGTAAAGAGATAGCTAAGAATGAGCAAACTTATTACTTTTATTCAAACTGAAGCTGAAATTCTAATCCTCAATGCAACAAAAAATTATGAAATTAATTTATACTATATATGTATTTATACTATATATTTATGACTTATATGTAAGTAACATGGTGTATATGTCATATAAACATATTTATACATAATATATATTTGAATATGTAAAAGTCATTCATAATAGAAAACAGAAATTGTTTGTTTACTTCAGGATTTGTGAGATAGTGTGAATCAAATTCAGGATACTATAAATGCTAAACAGTTGCTAAGCCATATTATGGGCTATGAAGTTGCTATTCTTGCTGTTGTAAATTTCATTTTTCTCTTTTTAAATTTTCAATTTTATTATTTAAAAAAGCACCAAACAAAAAAACCCACACATTTTAAATATCTGGCCTGGCAGAAGGTATCTGTGGACCATCATGATACCACTCAGCCCAGGTGTATCAAAGATACCCACAGGCCAGGCTGGGTCCTCATAGTTCATGCTGGATGAATATATACCCAGGCCCACCTGTAGGTACCATTATGATGAATAAATATATGATAGATAAATAGGAGAGACAAGGAAGCAGGATGTTTCATGTGCTGTAGAAAGAGACAGAACTGAAGAAGCAAAAGCAGTTGAGAATGGGCAGATGTTGGTGGCCTGTTTGCCCCTGGGTCCAGAATGACATCTTGACTGGGGCTGCAACCAAGGGCCATGTCTGGTCTGTTGATCCTACTGCAGCCAAGGCCTCTGTTGACATTAATGACCCGTGGGGTTTTGTGTTGATGTGCATGGCTCCTGATACCATTAAAGGTCACATTAATGCCAGGGATCTGGGTTCCCACCTAGGATAATGTTTGTGTCTGAGGGCCGTGTTGCCACTGGGGCCATGGTTCTGAGTGGCTTACACTGCCACATGTGGCCATGGTTATATCCCTGCCTGCTGTCAAGTACTACGTTGGAATGTGTGGTCGTATCACAACCAGGATCCATGCTGGTGTTTTTGTGGCACAAATTGCTGCCAAAGACCACATATATGACTGGAGTCTATGCAGCAACCTGTGACCATATTGGCATTGAAGGACCATGCCACCACCAGGGCCTTGCTGCTTTAAGTGGCAATCACTGCCACCCAGGGCCATGTTGACTTCCAGGTCTGAACTGCTCCATAGGGCCATGACTAGGACTGTAAATTTGCAATAGTAAGGATTCAAGTTGATTTTCACAGCTTCTGTTACCACTGAGGGGAGATGAATGAGCGTCTGGGGTCTGGTCTTCTACTTGAGACCATGTGGGTGTACCAAGGTCATATTGCTCTGCATTGCTTGTGCTGCTACCAGGGCATGATGTTTGTTTCTAAGCTGCTGTCAAAATCAATGTCTTGGTATTTGGTCCTGCTGTACCTGGGGTGTTTTTTTTTTTTTGATGTCTAGGGACTATATCACCTTAGGAGACCATGGGAAACATATAGGTTGTAATTAGAAGGGCATGCCGAACTGATGCCACCCTCCACTATCCCTTTTATATAGCTGATTTCACCCCTTGCTGTACCAGCAAAAGAGCTGGTCCCAACACTTATGGGAGAGTTGGCAAAAATGACATGGGTGTAGGTAATCTGGATCCACCCTTCTCCTAATTGTAGCAGTCCCAGTAGCCTGAAATGACCAGGTCAGCTACCACCAAGCCCACATGCTAGGACTTGGGCTGGACCATCTTAACATCTAACCACCTATTACCTGCTGAAGCACATGAAGGGACTGCTATTATGGAACAATATACATAGGAGACCCATGGCTCCAGTCAACAGCAAGATATCCAAGAGGAGTTTTCAGAGATGTTCCAGGGATGTGGGTTTGCCAGAAGAAAGAGGTTTCTAACCTAACCAACGATTCATTGCATATACATTCATAGGTGGGGCTGAGTGAATGAAAGGGTACACTGCCTGACAAAATGAAGCTCCCAATGTCACTAGTACAGACAAAATAAAAGGTATTTGAGAGATGGGAAAGTGGAGGTATGAGGTGATTGTAATTTTCTTTTTAATTAAGTTTATGGAGGAATTGTTTTAGGGAGATGTTTCCAGTTGAGGAGAGTATATGAAGGGACTGGGAGGTGAGCTGGATTGGGGTGTATGATGTAAATTCCCAAAAATTCAATAAAGAATTATGTTACAAAATGTGCACATCAAAATTACAACTCCCACAGATTGTACTATGTAGTAAACTTCACATGTAGAGTAGTGATTTAACATGGGAGATGGGAAGCCTCATATTAGATTCTATACTTTCATATTTGAATGTATATTCTCATTTATAACTCATGTCTACATTCAGCCTTTCCTCATCCCCTAATCTTTAGTGTCTTCCTTTCTCTTTTCTATATGCTACTGTACTGTATTTACATAATATATACACACAAATATATTATTGTGAATAAAATTGATAGCATGTGTTTTATCTTGCTTAGATTGTGTAACCTCATTATACATTGGGAATTCACTCTAATCTTTTTTACAGTTGAGTAGTATTCACATATATTTACAAATATATGATAGTGATTAGGCAAAAAGAAAAACTCTATCCACATTAGCTCCAAAAAGTTAAGAAGAAAAAAATACACAATGAAAACTTCAAGAGAGTGTAAAAGAAAATCATAGAAGATATATATGATGGAAAAATCTTCCTTGCTTGTAAATTGGAAGAATATTATTATCAATTGTCTATATTATCAAAATTAATTTAAAGATAATATCAGTAAGGGTTATCTAGAGTAAAAGAACTCATAGAATGAATCTCTCTCTCTAATTTATTGGAGTGATTTACAGGCTGACTGTGAACAAAAAGTCCAAGAGTCCACTTAGAATCTTACTCCAAAAGAATGGATGTCTCAGCAAGTCTTCCATATATGCTGAAATTCCAGAGAAGTATATGTCAATGCCAGTGAAGGAATAATGAGATTGAAAGGCAAGGATATTTAGGCAAAGAGAGGAAAAGCTTTCTTCTCTGTCTTTATATAGGTTCCCAGCAGAAGAATGTGCCAGATTAACGTGTCTTCCCACCTCAAGATTTGAATAAAAGAATTGTGTTTTCCTACCTCAGAGGCCCAGAAAAGAATTGGATTGATTCAAGCTAAAATAATCTTACACAGGTGTGCCTTTCATTTTTGGATTGTAGTCCTTCCAGATATAGTCATGTCTCAAGCAATAATTATCATCACGCAGCTTTAATGTAATACCTATTAAAATATCAATATTATATTTAACTGGTCTAAAAAAACTAAGCCCTATATGGAGTCACAAAGGATCATGAGTAGCCAAAGCAATAGGAGTCAGAAAACTGTTGGAGATACTTTAATACCCAGTATTAAATTATACTATAGGTCTAGAGACCCAAAGACACCTTAGCATTTGTGCAAAAATAGACAGGAAAACCAATAAATAAAATAAAGTAGACAGACATAAAAGGACAATAATGTGCTTATATAATTTTTTTACCAATGTAGCAAAACCAACAATTATGACAAGTAATGATTGAAAGTCTTAATTTCTATTTAAAGCCAGGCAAAAGTTGGGAACATAGGGATAGGGTAGGGAGGGGGGAAGGGGAGAGGGGAAGAGAGAAGGGAGAAGGGGAGGGTTGGGGAAAACTTAGGAGAGTGAGATGGTTGAGATGGAGGAAGGACAGATATGGGAACAGGGAAGAAGATTCCTTAATTAAGGGAGGCATTGTGGGGTTGGCAAGAGGCTTGACTCTAGAGAGGGTCCCAGATGTCCACAGGGATGTCCCCAGTTTGGACCCCGGGCAGTCGAGGAGAGGGTGCTTGAACTGGCCTTTTCCCGTAGTCAGACTGATGACTATCTTGAATATCACCATAGAATCTTCGTCCGGCGACAGATGGAGATAGAGACAGAGACTACATGGAAGTACTGGACTGAGCTCCCAAGGTCCACCTGAAGAGCAGAAGGAGGGAGAATATGACCAAGGAAGTCAGGACCACGAAGGGTTGATCCACCCACTGAGAAAGTTTGCCGAAACTAATGGGAGCTCACCAAAAGCCAACTGAACTGGGACTGAAAAATAAAATGAGATTCTTATCTACATCTCTAACAAAATCAATTAAAAGTTATGAATGACATAGTTTCTATTTATGAAACCCCAAACTTCTAGAAGAAAACAAAAGGAAAACAATCATTATAATAGAATTCAATAGTGCAGGAACTAAGCATCAATAGATAAGTACACGAAATTAAAATGTTTCTGTACAACAAATGAAACATTCAGCAGAGCAAACAGTCTACAAATAGAAGAAAAAAATCTTTATTAGTTCCATTTCAAACAAAGGCTAATGTTATGTTCATATGAGTCCATATGAGTACATGACTTGCAAAGACTTGCTGAAATTAAATAACCTAGAAACAAAACAGTCAATCAGTAAAAGTGTAAATGAACTGAATCACTGAAAAATGTAGGAAGAAAAGCAACATAAATGGTCAATAAAAAGTTTTAAGAGTGGTCAACATACATAGCAAATCAACTCTCATTTAATATACTTCTTCACCCCAAAGACAGGGGCCATCTTCAACCAATCTGACAGAAATTTGGAAGGATGTAGAATAAAATAAATCTTCTTGTTGGTGTGCAAATTGATATACCTGTTATGCAAATGCTTATAACTTCCTCAAAAAATACAGCTGGTTTAAATATTTAAATATTTTAAATAAATGACCCACCTATTTCACTTTTGGGCATATCCCAAGGTAACTCCATATCCTAATATAGAAATATATGGATGCCCATGGGTTTTGCTGTTTTTACTAAGAAGATCAAAGAATTAGAAGCAATTAGTTGTCCATCAACAGATGCATGGACATTTATTTTTTAGATTCACCCCATTTTTTGACCATAAAGGATGAATTATTGGGTAAAGAATCCTAAAACCAGTTTTTTAGAAATAGCAGACTGGAATCACTAAAATAAGTAACAGCAAAAAATAGTAACTATATTTTCCTGTAGTAGCAACAATGGTACTTGTGCATTTTAATTAATTTTCTATAGTGGAAAAATGATACCAGTATGGATCTCTGAATTACTATTGATTGCTCAAAAATGACAAATAATTGTATAATGAAGAACTGGCATAATCAATTTATGATGTACCTTTATAGTTTTAATGGTATTCTGATTTAAATTTATAAAGATATTTCTAAAGTAAATGTTCAGGTTATTATAAAATTTTTATGAGCAAAACAAGTATCATTTATTGCCTACAAATAAAACATTAAAGATTAATGTTCTCTGGGCTTCAAAATGTTAACACAAAGTTGTTATTATTATCAAAATTGTACATTATTAAAATAAATAAGTCAAAGCATTGTATGGATAATGGTGGAAAAAGCTAATTTCACTGGTTTATTACTGATTCATTGATTTCTGTCAAAAGATTCAAAACAAGAGTTAAGAAAAAAAAATTATCACTAATCGCTGCCAGGGCCAGAAAAATCACTTAAACAAATGTGTGGATTAACCCTTATTCCATCTGACAGAAAAATATTAATTTTAAAATATCAATTGTCAAAGCAAACTCACTAAATATCTAAATATAGGACAACATAGGCAAATAGCTTCTCTGTTATGAATAGAGATAAAATAACCTTAAATGATAAGTAACAGATTAGCAAAAAGACTTCTATTATAGTATATCGTTAAGAGAATGGAAAAGAATAAACACATATGAGAAATAGTCTCAAAATATTCCTCACATATGTCATCTTTTAATTTCTTAACTTAAATGACTTTTTGCATTTATTTTGCATACCAACCAGTTTCCCCTCCTCCTTTTCCTCCCAGTTCTACTTTCCCAAATTCCCTCCCCTTTCTCACCTAACTCCTCCCCATCCACTCCTCATCTTTCTAGTAAATTGAGGCAGAGCAAGGTAATTCATCATGAGGAACACTTTACCAAGAGCCAGATAATCACCGCAGAGAAATTTTGCTCACATTGCTAAAAGCCTTTCTAAGAGACCAAGCTACACAATTATCATACACATGCAGAGGGTTGGTACCCTTACTGTTGATCCAGTGTCCAGGAGATCTCCCAACCTGAGGTTCACTGTCTCTGTGGCTCCCACCATCATGAATCCCCTGGCTCATACAATCCCTCCTCTCTTTATTCTACAAGACTCTCAGAGTTCAGCTCAGTGCTTGTCTTTGGATCTCTGTCTCTGTTTTCATCAGTTACTGGGTAGAGTACCTCTGATGAAAATTAGGGAGTCACCAATCTGCTTTTCGAAGACAGTTCAGGTAAACTCCACTATTGCTGGAGTCTTAATAGAGGTCATCTTTGTGGGTTCTTGGGAATTTTGGGAGTTTCCCTGGCAACAGATTTCTCCCTATTCACAACATAGTCCCCCATCAAGATATCTCTTTTACTCTCCTCTTTCATCCTGCCTCCAACCTGGTTCCTGCACAGAGTTCTACCAACCTGTTTGCTCTAGTCTTCTCCACCCACTAAATACTCACCCTCAGTACACTCAGGAGAGCTTTTCTACTTTCCTTTCCTAAGGAAATCCATGCATCCCTCTTTGGGCTCTTCTTGTTATCTAGGCTCTCTGGAACTGTAGACTGTAGTTTGGTTTCCCTGTACTTTATTCTTAATATTCAACTATGAGTGAGTAAATACCATGTTTGTCTTTCTGGGCCTGACTTACCTCACTCAGAATGAGTTTTTTTTTCCTAGTTTCATTCATTTGCCTGCAAAGTTCATGAAGTCATCATATTTTTTTAACAGCTGAGTAGTTCCCCATTGTGTAAGTGTAGCATATTTTCATGATTCTTTCTTCAGGTGAGAGGTATCTTGGTTTTTTCCAGGTTATGGTTATTCAAATCAAGCTGCTGTGAATATTGAGCAAGTGTCTTTCTGGTATGATTTGACATCCTTTGCACAAGTGCCCAAAATTGATATAGTTGAAATATAGTTGAATCAACCTAAGAAAGGTTGATTCCCACTTTTCTAAGAAATCATCATAGAGATTTTCAAAGAGGCTGTACTTGTTTACACTCTCACCTGCAGTGTGGAAGTGTTTTCCTTATTCCACATCCTCTCCAACATAAGCTGTCATCATTGTTTTTTAACTTAGTCATTCTGATAGGAATAAGATTGTATCTCAGATTTTTTTATTTGCATTTCTCTGGTGATTAAGGATGTTAAACAATTCCTTAAAATGCCTTTTGGCCATTTGAGATTCTTCTGCTGAGAAATATCTGTTTAGATTTGTTCCCCATTTTTTAATTGGATTATTTAGTATTTTTATGTTTAACTTCTTGAGATTTTGTATATTTTGGAGATTAGCCCTCTGTCACATGTAGGATTAGTAAGTATTTTTTTTCTCATTTCTTAGGCTACCATTTTGTCTTATTGACAGTCTCCTTTGCTTTGGAGAAGGTTCTCAGTTTCAGGAGGTCCCATTTATTAATTCTTTATCTCAGTGTCTGTGCTACCAGTGTCATATTCAGGAGGAAGTCTCCTGGGCCACTGTATTAAAAATACTTCTCACTTTGTCTTTTATGAGGTAGAGTGTAGCTGGATTCATGTTAAAGTCCTTGATTCATGTAAACTCACAGTTTGTGCAAGTCTATAGACGTGAATTTATTTGATATCTCCTACATGTTGACATCCAGTTATGTCAGTATCATTTGTTGAAGAGGGTTTCTTCTGTCATTGCATATTTTCAGCATCTTCATAAAAAAATTAGGTGATCACAGGCATGTGAATTTATGTTAGGGTATACAGTTCAAACCCATCCATCAATATGTCTGTTTTTATGCAAATACCAGGCTGTTTTTAGTACTATAGTTTTACAGTACAGCTTGAAACCAGGAATGGTGTTGTCTCCGAAGTTGCTTTATTGTACAGGACTGTTTTGCCTATCCTGGACTTTTTAATTTTTCATAGGAAATTGAGTATTGTTCTTTCGAGTTCTCTGAATATTTTTTGTGGTATTTTGATGTGGATTGCATTAAATCAGTAGATTGCTCTTGGTAAGATTTCCATTTTAACTATGTTAACCATAAATATTCCCGAACATGGGAGATCTTTTAATTTTCTGATATCTTCTATTTCTATCTTTAAAGGCTTAAAGTTCTTGTCATATAGGTCTTTAACTTGCTTGGTTAGAGTTACATCAGGATGTTTTATTTTATAGCGGCTATTGTAAGGAGTGTTGTTTCTCTGATTTTTTCTTTTCTTTTTATTATTTAATATTTATTCATGTATTAATAATTTCCACCTTCTCACTGCCTCCCTTTTCCCTCCCCCTCCCCACCTCCCCCTCCTTCTCTGGTCCTATGAGCAGACAGGGTTCCCTGCCCCGTGGGAAGTCCAAGGTCCTCCCCCCTCCATCCAGGTCTATACGGGTGAACATCCAAACAAACCGACTGGCTCCCACAAAGTCAGTCCATGCAATAGAATCAAAATTCAGTGCCGTTGTCCTTGGCTTCTCAGTCAGCCTTCATTTCCAGCCACATTCAGAATGTCCAGTTTGATCACATACTCCATCACTCCCAGTCCAGCTGGTCTTGGTGAGCTACCATTAGTTTTGGACGTACGCCTCATGGTCCTAACTTCCTTGCTTGTGTTCTCTCTCCTTCTGCTCCTCATTTGGACCTTGGGAGCTAAGTCCAGTGCTCCAATGTGGGTCTCTGTCTCTATCTCCATCTATCGCCAGATGAAGGTTCTATGGTCATATGCATCATGTTCATCAGTGTGGGTATGGGAAAAGGCCAGTTCAGGCACCCTCTCCTCTGCTGCCCAACGAACAATCTGGGGACCTCTCCTTGGACCTGGGAACCCCTCTAGAATCAAGTTTCTTGCAAACCCTAAAATGGCTCCCTTAATTAAGATATTTACTTTCCTGCTCCCATATCCACCCTTTCTCCATCCCCACCCATCCCATTCCCCCAAGCTCTCCCATATCCTTCCCTTCTCCCTTCTCTCTACCCATCTCCTCTTACATCCACCCTCCCACACCCCCGTGCATTCAAGTTTTGGCTGGCAATCTTGTCTGCTTTTAATATCCAGGAGGATAACTATATGATTTTCTTTGGGTTCACCTTCTTATTTAGATTCTCTAGGATCACAAATTATAGGCTCAATGTCCTTTAATTATGGCGAGAATCCACTTATGAGTGAGTAGATACCATATTCTTCTTTTTGGGTCTAGGTTACCTCACTCAGTAAAGCGTTTTCTATTTCCATCCATTTGCATGAGAAATTCAAGATGTCATTGTATTTTACCGCTGAGAAAAACTCCAATGTGTATATGTTCCACACCTTCTTTAACCATTCTTCTATTGAGGGGCACCTAGGTTGTTTCCAGGTTCTGACTATTACAAATAGCAAAGCTATGAACATAGTTGAACAATTGCTTTTGTAGTATGATAGGGCATCTCTTGGATATATTCCCAAGAGTGGAATTGCTGGGTCCTGAGGTAGGTTGACTCCCAGTTTCCTGAGAAACTGCCACATTGATTTCCAAAGTGGCTGCACAAGTTTGCATTCCCACCAACAATGGATAAGTGTTCCCCTGACTGCACATCCTCTCCAGCATAGGCTATCATTGGTGTTTTTGATTTTAGCTATTCTGAGAGCTGTAGATGGTATCTCAAATTTGTTTTGATTTGCATTTCCCTGATCGCTAAGGAGGTTGAGCATGACCTTAAGTGTCTTTTGGCCATTCGAAGTTCTTCTGTTGAGAATTCTCTGTTCAGTTCAGTACCCCCATTTTTTAATTGGGTTAATTAGAGTTTTGGTTTCTAATTTCATGAGTTCTTAAAAATTCTCAATAAGACACTATCAAACAGAATCCAAGAACACATCCAAAAAATAATACATTGTGATCAAGTAGGCTTCATCCCAGAGAGACAGGGCTGGTTCTACATACGAAAATCTATCAACGTAATCCATCATATTAATAAACTGAAGGAAAAAAACATATGATCATTTCAATAGATACTGAAAAAGCATTTGACAAAATTCAACACCCCTTTAAGATAAAGATGTTGGAGAGATTAGGGATACAAATTTATTCCTAAATATAATAAAAGCAATATACAGCAAGCTGACAGCTAACATTAAATTAAATGGAGAGAAACTCAAAGCCATTCCACTAAAATCAGGAACAAGACAAGACTGTCCACTCTCCATACTTCTTCAATATAGTACTTGAAGTTCTAGCAATAGCAATAAGACAACATAAGGGGATCAAGGGGGTTCAAATTGGAAAGGATGAAGTTAAAGTTTTGTTATTCGCAGGTGATGTAATAGTGTACATAAGGGACCCCAAAACCTCTACCAAAGAACTCCTACAGCTGATAAACACCTTTAATAATGTGACAGGATACAATATCAACTTCAAAAATCAGTTGCCCTCCTACTCACAAATAACAAAGATACAGAGAAGGAAATCAGAGAAGTATCACATTTCATGATAGCCACAAATAGCATAAAGTATCTTTGGGGTAACTCTAACCCAGGAAGTGAAAGATCTATTTGACAAGAACTTTAAGGTTTTGAAGAAAAAAATTGAAGAGGATACCAGAAAATGGAAGAATCTCCCAGGCTCTTTGATTGGGAGGATCAACATAGTAAAAAATGGCAATTCTACCAAAAGCCATCTACAGATTCAATGCAATCCCCATCAAAATCCCAACAAAATTCTTCACAGACCTTAAGAGAACAATAATCAAGTTTATATGGCAAAAGAATAAACCCACAATAGCCAAAACAATCCTATACAATAAAAGTACTTCGGAGGCATTACTATTTCTGACTTCAAACTCTATTACAGAGCTACAATAATGAAAACTGCTTGGTATTGGTACAAAAACAGAGATATTGACCAATGGAATCGAATCGAAGACCCAGATCTAATCCACAAACCTATGAACACCTGATTTTTGACAAAGGAGCTAAAACTATACAATGGAAGAAAGAAAGAAAGCATCTTTAACAAATGGTGCTGGCATAACTGGTGTCAACCTGTAGAAGAATGAAAGTAGATCCATATCTATCACCATGCACAAAAATCAAGTCCAAATGGATTAAAGACCTCAATATTAATCTGAGCACATTGAATTTGATAGAAGAGAAAGTGGGAAGTAATCTACAAGACATGGGCACAGGAGACCACTTCCTAAGTAGAACCCCAGTAGCACGGACAATAAGAGCAACAATGAATAAATGGTACCTCCTGAAACTGAGAAGCTTCTGTAAAGCAAAGGACACTGTCTTTAAGACAAAAAGGCATGCTATTGAATGGGAGAAGATCTTCACCAATCCCTCATCATACAAAGGTCTGATCTCTGATTTTTTTCTCAGCATGTTTATCATTTGTATATTGGAGCACTACTAATTTTTTTTTAAATTAATCTTATTTCCCAGTATTACTGAAGGTATTTATCAGCTATAGGAGCTCCCTGGCAGAATTTTTGTGATCACTTGTGTACACTATCATATCATCTGCAAATAGTAAAAGTTTGCCTTATCCGTGTCAAATGTATTACCTGTTGATCTCCTTTTGTTGTCTCATTGCTCTAAATAGGATTTCCAGTACTATATTGAATAGATATGGAGTGATTAAACAGCCTTGTCTTGTTCCTGATTTTAGTGGAATTTCAGTTTATGTCCATTTAATTTGATATTGGTGGTCAGTTTGATTTTTTTGATATTGCTTTTATTATGTTTAGATAATTTTCTTGAATTGTTGATCTTTATAAAACCTTTATCATGAAAGAGTGTTAAATTTTGTCAAAGGCTTTCTCAACATCTAATAGGATGATCATATGTTTTTTTTATTTTATTTATATGGTGGATTACAATGACAGATTTACATATGTTGCACTTACCTTGTACCTCTACAATGAAACCTACTCAAAACAGTTTGACAGTACTTTATTGAATTTTTTTTGTATTCACGAGAGAGATTGTTTTATAATTCTCTCTTTTTTGTGTATCTTTCTGTACTTTGCGTATCAGGGTAACTCTAACCTCATAAAAAGAGTTTGGCAATATTTTTTTATTTCTATTGTGTGTACCAATTTGATATTAGCTCCTTTTTGAAATTCTTGGTAGAATTCTGTGCTACAACCATCTGGCCTTTGACTCTTTTTAGTTGAGAGGATTTTAATTATTACTTCTTCTTCCTCAGGGGCTATAGGTCTTTTTAAAATGTTTATCTGGTCTTAGTTTAATTTTGGTGTGTGACACCTATCAAGTAAATTGTCCATTTCTTTTAGATTTATTTAATTTTGTGGGGTAAAAGTTTTTGAAGAATGGCATGATGGTTCTTTATAGTTTCTCATTGTTATGTCTCCTTTTTCATTTCTGATTTCATTAATTTGGATATCCTCTCTTGGTTTTTTCATTACTTTCAATAAGGATTTGTCAATCTTTTTGATTTTCTCAAAGAACCACTGCTTTGTTTTATTGATTCTTTGTGTAATTATTTTTTGTTTCTATTTGTTGATTTCAGCCCTGAATTTGATTTCCTGCCATCTACTCTTCCTGGGTGATTTTGCTTCTTTTTAGTCTAGAGCTTTCAGGTGTGTTGCTAAGTTGCTTGTGTGAGATTCTTCAAATTCTTTATGTGGGCACTTAGGGCTATGAAATTTCCTTTAGCACAGCTTTCATAATGTCCCATAAGTTTGGGTATGTTGTATATACATATTCATTGAAATCTATGTAGTCTTTTCTTTCTTTTTTAAAATTTCTTCCTTGCCCCAGTGATAATTCAGAAAGAAACTGTTCAGTTTCCATGAGTTTGTAGGTTTTATGTAGTTTGTTTTGTTGAATTGAAACTTTAATCCATGGTAATCTGATAAGAGATGGGGGGTTATTCCAATTTTTGTATCTGTTGATATTTGCTGTGTGACTGGGTGTGTGCTCAATTATAGAGAAGGTTCCATGAAGTACTGAGAACAAGGTGCATTTTTTGTGTTTGAATGAAATGCTCTACAGATATCTGTAAAGTTCATTTGAGACATAATATCTGGCTATTTTCCTCATTTCTTTATTAAATTTCTGTCTGGTAGACCTCTTCATTAGTGAGAGTGGAGTACTGAAGTCTGTCATTATTAGTATGAGGGTTTGGTGTGTTCTTTATGCTTTATTAATGTTTCTTTTACAAATGCAAGTGCCCCTGTATTGGGGGCATAAATCTTAAGAACAGAGACTTTATCTTGGTGTATTTTTTCCTGTGATGTATTTAAAACGTCTTTTTAAATTTCTTATGATTAATTTTAGTTTGAAGTTTATCTTGGTAGATATTAGGATAGTTATACCAGCTTGTTTCTTAGATCCATTTTATTGGAAAAAATCTTTTCTCAACCCTTTACTCTGAGGCAATATCTGTCTTTGAAGTTGAGGTGTGTTTCTAATATGCAGCAGAAGGATGGATCCTGTTTGCATATCCTTTCTGTCACCCTGTGTCTTTTTAAAAGTTGAACTGAGTCCATTGATATTAAGAGATATTATTGATCAGTGATTGTTCAGATTTTGTTGTCAGTGGTGGTACTATGTGCATTTCCCTTCCTTGATTTTGCTGTTATGAGATTATCTATTACCTGTGTTTCTCTGGGTGCAACTAACTTCTTGAGTTGGATTTTTTTCTGCTAGTGCTTTCTGTAGGGCAGGATTTATGGATAGGTATTGTTTAAATCTGATTTTCTCATGGCATATCTTCTTTTCTCCATCTATGACATAGAATTTCTGGATATAGTAGCCTTGACTGACATCTATATTTCCTTAGGGTTTGCATAACATCTGTCAAGGAATTTCTGACTTTCATAGTTTCCATGGAGCAGTGTAATTCTGATAGGTCTGTCTTTATATGTACTTGGCATTTTTTATTTTGCAGCTCTTAGATTCTTTTATTTTTCTGTGTGTTTAGTATTTTGATTATTATATGGTAAGGGGACTTTTTGGCTCAGTCAATGTGGTATTCTGTAAGCTTCTTGTATCTTCACAGGAATGCCTTTCTTTAGGTTGGGAAAATTTTTCTTCCTTGAATTTTCTTGAATATGCTTTTTGTGTCTTTAGCTGGAATTCTTCTTCTTTTTTTCCCTATTATTCTTAGGTTTGGTCTTTCTACGGTGTCCCATATTTCTATGATTCTTTGTGCTAAAATTTTGTCAGATTTAACATTATCTTTGATGGATGAATCCTGTTCCTCTATTGAATCTTCAATGCCTGATATTCTGTCTTAAATCTGGTGTGTTCTATTGGTTATATGTGCTTCTGTTGTTACTGTTCATTTACCCAGATTTTCCATTTCCTTATTTTCTGCAATTTGTGTTTTCTTTACTGCCTCTATTTCAATTTTCAGATGATAGACTGTTTCCTTTATTTGTTTTGTTGACTGATGTTTCTGTCCAGAGGTCTACATTAATCATAAACTGATTAGACTATTATCTCAAACTTCTTATTAACTATTTCATCCATCTTATATTAGCCCATTATTCTTGTCTGTCTAGCCATGTGACTAGGTACCCTTTTGGCAAAGCAGTCACATCTTGCTTGATCTCTGTCTGTCTTCCTCTGTGTCACTGCAGACTCAAACTCTCCTGTTCCCAGGATTCTCTTGTTCTTGTCCCACCTCTACTTCCTACCTGTCCATCCCACCTATACTTCTTGCCTGTCTACTGGCCAAACAGCATTTATTTAAAATACAAGTGACAGGGTACAGACCATTGTCTCACAGCATTGTTTAGATATTTTTTTAAATTTTTTTCTTGTCTTTCTTTAAGGAATTTTTTATTTCTTCTAATTTTTTTTTGTCATTTCCTCAATTTCTTTAAGGGGATTTCTCATTTCCTCTTTTAGAACCTCTATCATCTTCATATGACTATTTTAAGATTGTTTTCTTCTGTTTCATCTGCGTTGGAATGCTCAGGTCTTGCTGTTGCAAATCACTAGGTTTTGGCCATACTATTTTGCTCTTTATATTGTTGAATGCATTATTACACTTCTATCTACCCACCTGGGTTTGGGATCACTAGAGGTAAATATGTTCATTCTTGTGAAGTCTTTATTGGGTGAGTTTTTTTGTTCTTTTGTTTTTGTTTTTGTTTTTTTGCTCCGTTATTGTCTGTTTCCTCTATTGTCTTTTGACCTGAATGGACAAGGTGATTGACTGGTTTACAGGTTGAATAGGATTGTCTCAGAAAAGTTTGTTATGGTTGGATGTCTGGATCCAGCAAATCATCCAATTTTTATGTCTAGTGCAGGCATTACTTAAGTCTTTGGAGTTTGTTCTTCCAACTGATATGGGCTGTGTCTATGCATTTTGAGTCTGTTTTTGCAACTGCTGTAGATTTTGCCTGTGTTTGTTCTTCCAACTGGTGTGGGTAGTGCTTGTGCCTATGTGGTCTGTTGATATTACTGAAGAGGCCTCTTTTAGAGGAGGCTGCTTTTCTTCAATTTGTTTTGTTTGGTGCTTGTGCCTCTATGGGCTCTTCTTCCATAAGGTACAAGTGATTATTGTGCCTCCAAGAGCTGCTGGTCTTACAGAGGACGTTTTACCAAGGGAGGGTTGTGGGTTCAGTGGGTTATGGCAGCTCAGTGGGTTTTGTAGTTTACAGTGTCCAATGGGTAGCAGTGCTGATGGAAAAGTCTGCAAGCAGGACTATTACCTGCTAGCTTTCTGATGGAGCTGAGATCAGAGGGGAAAGTGTGGGGAATATGTCCTGGGGTGTAGCTAAATCCTCAGTTTAGCTAGGAGACAAGTCTCACCTCTTCTAATTGGCTAAGATAGTGCTTTTGTCTCTAGAGACTTATGATCTTGCCGGGGATGTTTGGCCAGGGGGAGGATAATGGGTTTCAATATTCCTCATATATAACATATTGATTATAGTTTTCCCTCTCTCTTCAGCCCAGTGACTTCCCTGTTCCTTTCCCATCTGGACCCATTCCCTGTCTGTTTCTTATTAGAATAGAACTGGTTTCTAATAGATGAAAATAATGTATAACAAAGTCAATTATAAGATAAAACAAAACCCATCATATCAAAATTGGTCAAGACCAATCAATAGAGGGTAATGAGCCCTAGAGAAGATACAAGAAACAGAAATCAAATTACTCACACAATCAAGAATACAAATAAAACCAACATATATTCAGAGGACATAGTACAGTCCTGGTATGGGCCCTATACATGCTGCTTAAATCTTTATGTGTTCACGTGAGCTTTGACCATGTTGGTATAGATAGCTCTGTTCTCTTGGCATCCTCCTCTCCTGGCACTTACAATCATTCTATTTCCTCTTCCTTGTGGTTCATTGAGTTCTGAGGGAAGGGATTTGATAAGACCTCCCATTTATGACTGAGTATTCCTGAGTCTCTTACTAGCTGTGATTTCCCCATATCTGCTTTCATCACAGGAAGCTTCTGTGATGAGGAATGAACAAGGCATTCATCTGTGTGTAGGACTGAATATCATTAAAGATTTTGTGGCTGTCTTTTAGCTTACGTTCCTATTTTCATAACAAACAATGTGTATTCCTGAACAAACGTCACTGAAACAAGGTTGAAGGCTTTCTGTAGGTGCTAACTTGACATCTCCATGTTGAATTAGTACTAGCAGATGTAGTTCTAATTCTAAGTGGTTTTAATAATAAAGATCCCAAGTCAGATATAGGGGTCAATGTTGAAAGATCAGAGAAGTAGAGCAGACAGCCACTAGAGTTGTTTTTACCTTTACTGAATCCTCATATCAAAGGTGGCCAGAACCTGTCTCTGTGAATCCTCAGACAGAATGGGCCAACATCCTGTTTATACCCACGTTAAATTCCTGTCTCCACCTTCTGAGTGCTGGGATTAAAATTGTAAGCCTCCACCTCCCAGTTATGTTTCTCCTTTAGACTGTTTCAATCTCGTGTATCCCAGGATTGCCTTGAACTCCTGATATTTCTGCTTTATCCTCCCATGTGCTAGGATTAAAAGTGTGTGCCAACACTGACTGTTCTTTATGGTTAACTAGTGACTAGTTCCATGCTCTGATCTTCAGAAAAGTTCTATTTGTCAGAAATAAACAAATTATCACTACAGTTTAGATTTTGTCTTCAGCAATGATGCTTTTCTCTCAGCTTATGGAGAGCACCCTATAGTTTTAGCAAATCCTTGAATTGCTTGGGAATTCCCATGGCCTTTCTTTAGGCAATAACTCAGTTAGATACAACTCAGTCTCAGCGTTGGAAGCTTTGTTTGGTAACAAGATCTGACAAGTAGGGACTCTGTCTCCCCAATTATTAGGCAAGTTCATTTACATAACCTTCATATATGTATATGAATACACTTATAAATATATATGTATGCATGAATATGTATATAGAAGTTCCTACTGTTTCAGGCTTCTCCACTATTCCCCCAAATGCCACTTAAATTCACCTATCTCTTTCCTTACTCCCTCCTTAACCCCTTCCTTCCCCCTGCCCACTTGACCCTCCTCCTCCAGTCACCTATCCATCCATAGTTATCTTCTCTATTTCCTTTTCCAAATAGGATCTATCCATACTCTTTAGCTTCTTAGAATATATATTTGCTTCTTAACCAGGCAATTTTAACTTCTAGTATGTATATTTCTAAACAGATATACAATAAAACTTAACAGTATAAGTTTGTGATAGCTTACACATATAACTACCTACATATAAAGGAACATAAAAAAATCATGAAACAAGAAGTAAAGTAAGACAAAGATATGAAAAAGTTAAATAATTAATATGTAGAAATGTGAAAATAGTGTGGCAGAAAATTGAGTAAAGCATCAAAACAGCATGGATGAAGTATCTAGATATGGCTACTGGGAAATGAAAGTTATGTAAACTTTCACACTCTGTGAAAGTTTTCTCAAGGCTTCAGAACAAACAAAACCAGGAGTGTTTTTCAGACAAGGAAATTAGACCTACTATGCTCAGTCAGTGACTGATAATCAGTGTAGAACAGAAAAAAACATGACCAGATTCCTGGAAGTGTCATAGATGCAGCTAGAACATAGGAAAATTGGTCTCTAGGACTTTTTTGGACAAGAGTCATTAACTGAAAATATGACATGTATTAGGAAATTCAGTTATCTTCTATTCTTAGACAAATATTAAAAAATAGAGATGTTGTATCGACAAGATACATACACTGTTCTCTAGATAAAGAACTGCATAAAAAGATTTCCCAAGTCTGGATTTTTTTTTTTTTAAGAATCCTTGATAAATCACACGTCTGTCTGCTTAGGCACTTCAGGTCTGAGATGTCTTTTGTTGTGATTCAGGAAACAGAGCAGTGGGGAGGATGCCATATTTTTGAGGAGTTATCAGTGAGAATCTGTTAATTTCATCATGATCAAACTGAATCTCACATTTAGATCTTATTAAAGATCTTGTGCCCCACACATTGGGCATCATTTTCTGAAGAGTGAGACAAACTAAAGTTTACAAATGATTTTGGAACCAGGAAACGACAAAATAGCATCCGGACACACCAATGATATATGGAGCCTTGGAGTAGTGAAAGTTGAGAGCCTAGGAGATAAATCTCAACGATACAGATGGAACTTCAAGAATGGAAACAGGCTTGACAATTTACGTTAGAAGAGTGCTAAAGATGAAAGAAGAATCTGATTGGGGTGTGGGTCATATGCATCTTCTTGTCCTGTGTACAGCAAAAGAAAATATTAGACCCACGATTGCACTTTGCTTTACAGCAAAGGGGATATAATAAACAAAATGGAGATGTGACGATATTAGCAGCTTATCACCTAGTGTTTGATGGAGATGGAAAACTTACATTAGTAGGAATAATACCATGAATATAGAGCTTTTTGGATGCTTATTATGGAAAAATTCCAATGGTGGGGAAGGGGGGGAGGTAATGAGAAAAAGACAGAAAGAAGTTGGGGAACAGATGGGAGAAGTGCTAGCACTAGAGAAAAAGAGGAGAAGAGAGATTGACCTGAAAGGAATCCCTAGAGAAAGCTCAGAAAACAGCAAGTGTGACCGAGAAGTGCATGTTCTACAGAAACAACACCTGTATGTATATTACTTCCATATTTTAACTAGTTTTTTGTTATTTGCATTTTACTCTAAAATGTTTTGTATTTTACCTGAAATAAGAAATGTTCAGGAAGAGGATTTGTAAAATTCTGTGAGGTGGTAGGAGTGTAGCAACCAATAAGAAGAACAGAAAATGAATTCAGCTGTGAACCTGAAAGGACTTGATTGTGGGATTTCTATGTGTTTAATACCATGTCACTCATGTTATAGTGAGAAACAACAAATATAAAGTTAATTTGTGATGGAACATTGTTGGACACTGAGCACTAAAATCTAAGGTAGAATAAGTATTGTCTCCCTTTCTTTCTTCTTACAGTTGATTCTTCATTAAGCTTTACTATTTACAGTTTTACTGCGAGAAAAAATACTCACTAAACGAGAGGCATAACATCCAGAAAATGACAAAGACAAACAAGCATTTCCAAAACTGAGGAAAATATTCTGATAGAGTCTTCTTTGATTTTCCAGTGTTGCTATGGCATGACTGATGCAAACAGCTGTAAATGTGAGTGGATGTGTTTGATGTATCCAAGGGATATCCTTGGATATATGCTGATATCTATGATGTTAAGACAACAAAGAAAGAAATACCCTTATTCAAATCTGTAAATGCCAATTTCCTTGTGTTGCATTGTTCTTCCATTTCTTTGGTTTCGTTCCTTCTGTCGTGAGAAGACTATCATCATGAATGTTAAATATATCATATGGTGTTATCAACTGTTAACATCAAAGTTTGTGTGTAACATCAAAGCTCCATGTTCAATGTTCTCTTTCTTTCTATCCATGCAAAACATTCCCTAACTTCCACACCTGCTTTTCTATAGAAGCCTCTCTTCTGTTGTATTGAGGTTTTTGTTTGACTTTGAATGCCTAATATGAATAAAATCATGAAGTTCTTGTTTTTATATAACTGAGTTAAAGTGTCAGATTTTCTTCATTGTAGAATGGATATCTTATGTTTTCTGCATCTGTCAGTGAACATGAATTTTTTTGGCTGTTTCCTTATTCTGGCTATTGTATGTATGGTAAAATAAACATGAAAATACAATCACTTTTTAAGATCCCATGGTTTAAATTCTTTTGGGCATATTCACATATGAGAGCTCTTTTGTAAATTATGGATGAACCTCATTGCTGTTCTGTACAGTGCTACTGCATGCTATGTTTTCACCAATATACAAAGCCTCTGTAATTCATGATACAGAAACTGATAATTTGTCAAACTTATCAGAGTTGTTGGTTTGATGCAGTAGCCAATTAATACTTTGATCTTTATTTTCCTGAGGGTTGTTAGATGTATTGACTATTTGCATCTTTTTACCAAAAAAAAATGTTGCTTCATGAACGTTTTAGCTTCTGGATTCCATATTCTTTCCATTATTTTATTTTGTGTAAGATCAATACTGTTTTTATTGGTTTAATTTTGTAATAATCTTTCTAAAGAAGGAAACATAATATCTAAGCTCAGTTTTTTTTCTAAATATCATATTTGCTGTTTTGGAACTCTTGTAAATATAGTTTATATTTCTGTGAAAATCATGCTAAGGTTTTGTATGGAAATTATGTTTATCTGACATTATGTGTGTCAGGCTTCTTCTACTCACGAAAAGAACCCATTGCTTTTTTTTTCCTGTTATCTCCATCTGCTGAGCTAAGTGCTGGCAAATGGCAATCATTTTAATCATAAGTGTTTCCATTTTCCAGATAGCAAAACACATCAACCTCCCCCCGACTCATAACTGACCACACAATACAGACTTCACAACGCCACACACACAGCAGCAGGCATCATAAGCAATGGCTTGAGACCATAGGCCATAGTATTTACTCTCTCTGTCCTTTCGAGGAAATCTAATGTCAGAGCACATTTAGCTCTGCTGTATCCTCTGCCAAAGGCTCATGTGGCCAGGAAAGAGGTTGGCAAAGAGGTCTCAGTTCTTTCCGTGTAGATGTTCTGGGTTCTTTTGTGGTGCCAACTGTAGAGTTTCACTGAATGTATGTAAATTATTCACTCCTACCTCATTTGTCCTGTACTTGATACTGCTCTCCACTTTTTAGTTTATAAATCAATGGTTCTTTGAACAACTTGCCCCATTCACAAATTAATCAGTAATTAAATTTTACTTATTTAAAATTACAACTATATAATCATATAATTATTTAGACACAGAGGATATCTTTGAAAAAGCAATGCTATATCCTGTTTCCTAGCACTTTGCTGTGTTTTGACATTCTGGTTTCTATATACTCTCTTGTGGACTTCATTGTCCTACTCCTTGTTTTCTTTTATCCATATTTACTAATAGAAAGTGATGGAATGGAAGCATCTGCTTAGGTTAAAATAATAAAAAACCTCTTATGTGGTGCATTTGTCTCTACCTGTTCATTACATTTACAGGATTCAAAGGGATTTGCATAATTAGAAACAAATTTCCTTTTATTTTAAATTACATGGCATTCTCTCAAACAATAAAAGCACATCTTTCAAAATAAAATTTCTCAGAAAACAAAGTATTAAAGTACCCACTGTATCCAATGTAAGTATTACAGAGGGTATGAAACCAACTTTCTAACTGAAGTCCTATGTATAATCTGAAATTTTAAAGTTTGTGTTTCCAGGAAAGAGAATTAAGTAAAATTCTCAGACCATATTATTGGTAGATAGTATTATGAACTGGAAGTTAAGGATGAGTATCAGTTTTCCTGACAATCAATGGAAGGCACTTCTGCAAAAACAGTGGACAGTGGGTGAGATGAGACAGGAAGGCGTATCCAATCCACAAAGGTATTTTCAGATGTTGCATAGTGTCTTTAGGAAAAGAAACAAAGATCTTTAATTTGTGTTTCCCAAGGAAACTTCATAAACTATTTATATATTTGCCTATTTAAGGAACTTCAGGGTTCAAATAAAATTTCTGGGGTAAGTATATTGTTTCAAACCTCATTTTAGGAGAAGTAAATAATGACTACAAACCCAACATGCAGAAGATTAAGGCAAGAAAACTGTCTGAGCTTAGGGTTTCCATGTTAAGCAAGATAGCATAGAAAGCATGGATTAAGAAATAGCCAAATAAAAATGAAACAAAATTGTTGTGAAATATTCCTCAGAGTTTCCCTAACTAATGAATAACTAGTCAAATTTGTCAATAATAATAAAATCTTTACTTAGTGTTCCATCCAAACTTTTCAGATTCTGCTGTGGGAAAAATGTCTGTACCCTGTCAATTATATTTTAATAAAATGCTGATTCACCAGTAGCCAGGTTGGAGGCAATATGACCAGGTAGGAAATAGAGGGAGGGCAATGAGAACAGGAGAATTCTGGGAAGAGGACTCAGTCTACAGTCCTTACCCAGACACAGAGAAAGCAGACACAGAACAGGTAATGTGACTGCTTTGCCAAAATAGGTACCAAGCCACGTGGCTAACACATACAAGAATTATGGGCTAATATAAGTTACAAAAGTTAATTAGAAGCCTGATCTTCTAGGCCAACCAGTTTATAATTAATGTAGACCTCAGTGTGATTTCTTTGGGACTTAACAACTATGAGAATTGGGCAGGACAAAAACCTCAGTCAACAAGTTTCTATTTGAAAACATTTCTTATCCCTTAGGGCATATTATAAATCTAGTAATTTAAGGAAAATAATTCTGAAAGATTCCTCCAAAACATTTCAGTTGCTTTTTTCATCAGCACTGCCATGTCTTTCTCCTCCATTATGTTCTAAGAACCAAAAAAAAAAAAGAGTTTGCTATGTGAGTATCTCAAGAAACAAAATGATCACTAATTTAATTCCTCTTATTTAATATACAGTGTTCGTATAAGGAAATCTACAAAATAACAGATTAAATTTTCCTCTTGTAATCTTGGAATTTTACCTGAAAATTTGCATGAATCATGGGTTAACAGCTTGTTGGAGGTGGGGAGATAGAAGCGGGAGAGTCCTGATATAGAACACTGGAAAAGTGGAGGTGGTATTTCAGAGTAAGGTAAAAACCTGATTCAGGGAAATCTCCCAGGAGCCTACATAGAAGACCCCAACTTAGACTCCTAGCAATAGCAGATACATAGCTTGATTTGGCCATCTCCTCTGATAAGATTAGTCCCTAGTTTAAATGTTATTAGAGCGGTATCCTCCAGCAATTGATTGAAACAGATGCAGTTCCAGGGGCAGCATTGGGCTGAGTTTGAAAAATCCGTAAGAGGAAGGAGGGGATTGTTGGAATCTTGGGTGGCAGGAATACCAATAAAACTCATAGAATCAACTGGTTGAACTTCTAGGGCAATCACAGAGACTAAATTAGCAACAACCAGTGAACCTATATGGAACTTACCTGAGAATTCTACATGTGTGTTAGAAATGTGTAGTTTGATCCTCTTGTGGGACTCCTAACAGTGGGAATAGGGACTATCTCTGACTCTTTTACAGGCTTTTGGAATACTACGCTCTGTACTGGGCTTCCTTGCCCAGACTTAATATATGGGGAGGAGATGCTCAGTCTTGTTGCAACTTGATGTGCCATGTTTTGTACATACGTTATGGGGCTTAGAACTGGGAGAAGACTCTACTTTACCTATGATAAAATAGTAAAGAATATCACATTCTGGGATGAAGTAAGTAGAGAAAAATAAAATTTTATGGTGTGTAGCCTTTCATTTTGGAATTTTCTATCAACATTGAATTTTCAATACTATGGAAGTTGTACATGTATTTGTAAGTAGTATTTCTTGGTAAGAAAGGTCCTGTTTTCTTATCATTTGCCAGATGAAAGACAATATAAGGGTTTGAGGGTATCTCAACTGGTAAACACACCTGCCACCCAAATTCACTATATGAGTTAGAATGTAAGAATCCACATGGCAGAAGGACAGAATGAAATCCTAAAGGTTGTCCTCTTATATTTACATGTACAATGACATATGCCTATTTGAACATTTTCATGGAGAAAAGTGGAAACATACACATCCAACGACATGCACTCACACACACATCCATGTACACACACATAAATTTGTGAATTTAAGAATAGAATTTTTAAAAATTATTTATGTTTCTTAATATAACTTAGTTTGAAAAAGCTATATGCTATAAAAATATTTTTTAGTAAAAAAGAAAATATTTCAGCTCAGTTGTACAATGCTTGCAAAGCATAGCCTATATAAGGCCCTTCACTGAATCCCAAGTTTAAGGAGCAAAGAAAAAAAGGTAGGGAGGAAAGAAAGAAAAAGGCTGTGTGAGAACAAATGTAAAGGATCCATATTCTACATTTCTAAAAGGTTGCTTGAACAACTTAATAAGTAATGTTGTTAATGTAGTTTAAATGCAGAAATCTTGCAAATGATAGTTCAAATAATGTTCCTATAGATGCATTAAAGATTCTTCCTACTACTTTATGTATTATGGTTTAACTGTTTATTACTGCAAATAAATGCATATAGACTTGCAGTTATCACAGAGGTTGATGTTATCACCATAAGGAATACAATGCTACTTTTAAATGCCTATAATTTTATGTTAATCATTGAGATTATTATATAATTACAAGATTTCTCCTTCTGTCCTCCTTCCAAAGCTTTTCATATAACCTTCTTCACTGTCCTTCATTTCCAAAGAGTCAACTCTGAAGGCATGTACGCAGTAATATTACACAGACTAATCAAGCTATATTACTGAATATACAGGTATAAACTTATGTTGGGGGAGGTTGCTTCTTTGTTTCCCAGCCACCCAGACTCCTGAAATAATCATGCAGAAATCTGTATTAATTACAATACCTTTTGGCCAATAGCTTAAGGTATTTCTGCCTAACTCTTATAACTTAAATTATTCCATTTCTATTAATCTGTGTATTTCCATGTGGCTGTAGCTTACCTGAAAAGTTCTGGTGCATCTGTCTCCTGCAGGTGGCTACATGGCTTCTCACTGACTCTGCTTACTCTCTCTATATATCTTTTCCAGCCTGCCTATATTCTGTCAAGCCATTGGCTGAAAATGGCTTCTTTATTCATTAATCAATAAAAGCAACACATATACAGAAGGACTTCCTATACCAAACTATTATATATATTATATATAATTATATATATATATAATATATATGCAATCATTCATGAGAAAAGAATTCTTAAATTTGAAGAAAACCATGGAGAGTTATATGGAGAAGGAAAGTGGAAATATATTTGTATCATAATTTTAAAAATTGCATAAGAAAGTAATTAGGGAAATAGGCCCTCTTTTTCTCAGAGGACCTTATTTTAAGTGCTGTTGATCAGCATTTCAGCTTTCTGCAGACCCTGTAGGTTTGAGCAAGGCAGCCTGTCTACTACTTGTAGGAGTCTGTCATGCACTTCTGACTCTCACAGTCCCAAAAATGATGTCCCAGAGACAGTGAAGAAACTTCCAACACCCACTCAGAGCTTGGTTTCAAAATTTTGCACTTATCAAAAATAAAAATGTTAATAGAACAAATAATTTGGATATTTCAGAATCAAGGAGGTGTAAGAATTGTGGTTCACTGAAAGGTCTGTAAAAGTTATATTGCAGTGCACAAGAAAACACTCCTGAGAGAAATCAGAGGAAATGACAGATGAAGGTGATGTAATTCCAACTGCTTCACTGATTTACCAAAGTTTATTCTATCATGGAGATTCTACAGTGATGTTCCCTGCTGCCAAATACTCAGTCACAGTTTCTCATCAAACCCAAAGACAAGAAAGTCAAAGGCTTCATGTTTGTTGCTTTATCAATTAGGAAAATATCTACATTTACATAGTTTGGAAGGAATTAAAACTTTCTTTCTTCGGTTTTTAGATACGATATTGTCTATTCCCTTGTCTTGCTGCTCTATTTTCTGAAGGTTTTTCATTTTTTTGTCTTAAGAAAAACACTTGATTAAAGGTTATATAACTCTAATTAATTTTGTTCAGTTTGAAGTGCATCCAAAATAAATAAAAGTTTGGCTTTTGTTGTACTGAGCATCAGTGATGAGTCAGTTCTGTTGCTTAATGTCAGCTCTCCTTCTTTCTTTTCTCTTACTTTTTCTATACATCTTCATCACCCTTCTTTCTTCTCCAATTCCACCTGAGTTCCCTCTTCTCCCCCAATATCATGTATGCTGTCTCTTGTCATCTCTTTCCTTTGATCTTTCTCACTCTCTTTATGTCTCTCATATCTCACTGATTCCATTTGTACTGTTTATAAATTTCTGGGTGCGGAACCATTTCCTGGATCTAATCCAAATGGGTTTCAAATATAAAGGACTGTTGCTCCCCAGAAGCCATCAACTTTCACTCCATAGACATCCATCAACAGTGAATACTTAAGACTTGCTTTCCTCTCCATGATAGAGCACTGGTTGGTCTGATATTCTGTAGGTCTTGTGCAGTCAATCACAGTTGTTGTGAGGTGATGAGTGTAGTGGTCCTGTGACATACAGAGGACATTGTTTGACTTTGGTAGCCTTCTGACTACCAGCACTTGAAATCTTTCATATTTGCTTTGCTGAAATTCAGATTCATGGAAAATGAGGCAATTCTCATATGTGCTGTATCTAAATTTGAAAACTGAATCTAAATGTAAATGTCTAAAATATGTTCTTTTCTGCTTAATCTCTATTTATCTGTTAGGATCGCTTTTAACTTTCTTGATTCAATTACAAAAATAGTGAGACTTCAGATTCTAAGAATATTCCAGGCTTTAGTTGGTTTTATTTACCTGTACACTGCTATGTGCTGGCTCCTTCATACAAAAATGATGAATGCTGAAAAACCTGGCAATACTCATCACTCAGACTGATGCTTACACATTGTACCCAGTTGTCACACTGTCACCTAAAAGTATATTGAATTCTTATGTCAAGAAAAAGACGAGTAAGTGAACTGATTCCTACTCCTCATAGAAAAGTAAAGCAGCATATGCTAGTGATGATGTCACACTCTGCAAAGTAACAAACATGACAGCAAAGACAAACAGGTAGCTTTCTCTTATAAACTAATTCAAAATCAGGAGTGTGCGGTTGTCCTGGCAGCCAACCTTAGTGCCCCTTGCTATCTCTTACCCATCGCTTTACTGACTTGTTGCTGTTGCCAAAGAAAATTTGAATTCCTCAGTACCCATGATGCTTCAGCAGACATCTTCTTTACAAATACAAAGAGTTAACAAACATTAATTTTCCTTTAAGAACAATTGTGGAACTGGAGTCCAGAAACACATGTTTTGTCCTGTAACTCTCATGAAGCTTCAAGTTGGGAAATGAGGCATACACACACAGCTATAACCTGCAGTTATGACTTTGCAGAATTCAGTAAAACCATCATAGTGAATTTATACTTTTGTATCAAATACAAAGTAAAAACAAACCTTAAAAAGATATCAATTAAACCAACAACCAAGAAAGAAAATATCAATAAGTTCCAAGTATCAGAAGAATTATAACACTCTCTGAACTGAGTTCATAGAACAGAAGTTGATCAGAAAGGGTTTAAATACAATAATTTTATTGAATTGAACCCCTGATGCAAGTGTTATTGCTCCAGAGGGAAGGGAATTCTGACTTGTGGAGAAGTCAGGCTATACCTACAGCTGTGAGTGGAGGTATCTGGGACACCACGAGCTAGGTGAAGAAAGATATCCTAACTTGTCAAAGAGTCAGGCTATAGCTGGAGCTGGAGTGCAGTTGGGAATGGTCTTCCCACATGATATAGCAATCCTGCTCCTCTCCAAGAAAGAGACTTTATGGATGAGTTCTGCTCCACCTCACTGAAGGGAGCTTCCTAGCAGAGGTGTCTGTTCTTCTTTTGCTCTGTCCCTCTAAGGGAATATACAGGCAGAGGTATCAGTTTTTTCTCAACTTTTGCACAAGAAGTCATTTCTTCTTCATTCTGCTCCAAGGAAAAACCCTGTCTCTGTCTCTGGTAACAAGTTGTTAACTTCGGCTCAACTCCCAAGGGAATTTTCCATCAGTAACACCAGTTTCTCTTGCTCAGTTCCCCAATGGGAATATCCCTGCAGAGATTCTGCTCCATGATCACAAAATAAGATCTCCATCCAAATCTCTTGTAAGAAAGAGGTTATTTGGGAAGGAAGAATAGACAAGAGTGGCGGTATCTGCTAGGGTGGCAAAGGACAGCTGATAACTGAACAGGCAGAGGAGTTTATATAGGGCTTCTTAGGAGTGGAGTTTTTCCAGGGAAAAGATTTTCAGATATGACGTTAGTCAAATTTTGATCCCCTTGAGCTTGGACAAGCTCAGATTGGATAGTTTTCTTGGTCAGGATTTGGTTATTTGTGTGTGTGTGTGTGTGTGTGTGTGTGTGTGTGTGTGTGTGTGTGTGTGTGTATGTGTGTGTGTTTAGTCAACGGCAGAGCTGGGTCTGGTTTCAGGGTCAAACTACATTTCTTCCACTGATTCTTTTTTAGTCTTGTAAAGACTCTAGTTTCAGGGCCAGGGTGTATTTCACTGGCTCTGATTCCAGGACCAAAGTGTGTTTCTTTTGGCTCTGTTCTTTGGGCCAGAATGGGTTTCTTTGACTTGCTATTTTACCCTAGACATTTGAAAAGGAAGAAAGCAGTCATTAAATGAGTCTAACATGTAAATGACACTCATATAGCTGGACAGTGTACGAATGACATGATCACATGCAAACCTAATTTGTCCTAGCAAATTTGACAGGGGTAAGACAATATGGGACATGGGTTTTCTTTTTTTTTTTAAACAGAACAGAGAAAATAAAGAATATTAAAATACATGAGGATAGTTGGAAAGTTCAGCTAACTTTATGACAATATATCTGAGTATGACTGTTCATTGGGAATAATTGGGTATTTGGAGTAGAAGAATGACAAGGAAGAGATATTTATCCTGGGACATTTCCAGTACATTTTCTTACATGAGGCTTAACACACATACAGCCATGATTTGTGTTCTCCTTCATCTTCACTATGGCCTAAGTTTACTTGTTGAGCAGATCAGCATTTGCATTTTGTTTCGAGAGTTTTACATTAAAAATATGTTTCTGATGTTTTGCTTGAGAGGTAAGCTATGCTCAGCTTGACCCTTCATACTTGCCCTTCTGATCTGCTTGCCCACACTGAGTTACCATGCTGAGCAGTTGAACAGAAAAGTGAATGCTCTTATAATTACCTTTTTATTTATTCTTCTAAGAGATAGCTGGTCTGCTGGCTCCCTGCAGGTCTTTTCTATAATGATTAAGCATTTCAAGGAGCAGTTGGTTTATGTTAAAAGTTCAATATGGCATTAGTATTTTTCTTCATCTTTGGAGGTAAAATAATCCAGTCTTATTTGGGTTCTTTATTACAGAGTATCTCATTGAGGAGCCAGAAAATTAATGAGTTTGAAGTCAGTTAAGCTGTATTTTCAAACAGGGAAAGCAATGAAGTGAGCATGCAGTGCTTATTTTCTGCCTCCAAGGCATTAGAATTGCATCCCATATTGATCTATATGAAATAATAACACTTTACAATGTTCTCTGGATAGCAAAGATCACCACCACTAAAACAAGGAGGAACATGATTTCTCCAGAATTCCACCATAGAAAAGTGCTTAAATCTAACATCACAGGTTTATGCCCTACTGAAAATGATAAACTGAATTAGTTTCTATAGAATGGTTCCTGTGACATCATATTATAAAACAGACTGCCTAGCATATACCGAACAAGAAGAATAAAATTATTAATAACTGATCTTATCAAGAACTACTTTCCCTAATACCGTACTTTTCATCATTGAAACATATGAAAATATTTTATGTCTTTGGAGACAAAGTGATTAACAAGTTTAAAATGAGAAAGTTCTCTTAAATATAGCAATGCCTCTAGTTATTTTTTGATTTTTGAAATTGTTTAATGTTTTTAAATTAATGAATTTAAGATGAAGTGTCACAAATATGTGACTTTTCATTCTCTTAAGTATATGCTTCTGAACATATCTAAGATTCTTTGCTAGCTATAGCTTTGCTGAAGAATGAGGACCATTTTTGCAGTTTTAATTACTTTCAAAGTATTCATCTCTTCTGAATTTTTATTGAGAATGATCAATAAAATTTGGTACCATGATTCTTGTGTAATAATCTTTTTGTACACTGTGAAGATTTGTCACCCTGATTGGTTTAATAAAATTTTGACTACTAAATAGCTTGGCAAGATTTCCATGAAAAGAGGATATTGGAAAGAAGGTGGAGGTGCCAGGAGATGCAGTAAAGGCTTTACAGAGAAGATGTAATAAACCCATGAGGCAGAAAGCAAATTAATTGAAATGGGTTAATTTAAGTTAGAAATGCTTGTCAGAAACAAGCCTAAACTATCATCTGAGCTTTCGTAATTTATAGTAAGTCTCCATGTCATTTTTCTGTGAGCTCTAAGAAAAATCCATTGACATATGATGATAATTTATGATTGAAAAATGTTATTCTCTGCTTTGGAAATATTTTACTAGTTTTCAAGTTTTTGAACAATATTTCTGGTTCTGAAAATGGCATTCAAGGAATACAATTTGCTATGCTAACAATTCACTTCTCTCCACATTCCTATAGTACCTTCTTCCTGTAAAGACCATGAAACCACTGACCTTTTCCCTAACTCAATGTTTTGTCTTTATGAAGACACTGTCTGTCTAAAAGTACACAATAAGCCTCAGTTTTAAGGTTGGCTTTATTTACTTAGCAACATTCATTCCATATCCCATTAGTTTTCTTTAGGGGCTTTGGTGGTAAAAACAAGCAAACATAACTATAATACCAAAGTGGATAAGATTACTCATTCAAGAGCAAATCATATGTGACCATAGATGTGAGTGTTGATTCTGGTTACCATAATTTTCATGTGCCAACGTTGTTACAAGTTCTTGAAGTTTGTTTAGTAACTAAACAACAAAAAAAATCACAAGGAATGTATTTCAACAACATTAATGAAAACATCAGGCAGATAGCATGAGGAACAATCTCACCTTAGATATCACTTCACCACAGTCTAAGATTACTGGTTCGTGGAAATTATTGTTCCAGGTGTACACTGAGAAGGACTTACCTGACAGTTGTGAAAATGCTAGGTCATGTTCAGAGGAAGGTAATGAAGGGCTGGATAAAGATTCGCCTGATAACTAGGCTCTGGACTTCTAGTGTATAAAATTTTCAACAACTGCTTAAATTAATCAGTTTTGTAGAATGTTCAGTGAAGGGTGAGACTGATCTTAGGGACTTTAACTTGTGGATTCATAACTACTTTTTTATTATTATAATGACTAAATAGTGTTCCATCGATTTTATCTGCACAAGATAATTTGTTCACCATCCAGACATCTTGGTTTCTTCTAAGTTTTATAGTTTTGAATAAAACTTTCATATTTGAATATGGTCGTCTGTGGGTAGATAAATTTAAAATCATGCTAGCAAAAAGCAAAAAGTTCATTTGTTGTGTTGTATTGCAAACTCTAGTTTATTTAAAAGAAACTCTTACTACTATTTTAAATAGCTCTCAACATCACAACATCAAGAAATGAGAATTCCTTGGTATTCTCACCATGCCTATTATCCTATATCTTAGCCATTGTGAAGGTAGTAGTGTAATAGCTATTTATAATTTCTGTTCTGGAATTACAAGGTATTTAATTAAAGGCACCACCTTTACATGTGTACCTTCTTTCTGTATATCCTTCCAGATTAGAATTCTGTTAATCAATTTCCTATTTTTAAAATAGTGAGATAGTTCGGGTTTAAGGATTTTTTGTGTAATGGATTCAAAAAGGTTTTACATAGAAATATTAGAAATATTTTTGAAAAACATTTATATCTGTGCCCTGTCAGTCCATTATCATCATTATGCTTTGTAGTAAACAAAATGCTAATAGTAATGAATAAATATTTTCCTTTCTGGTCTAGTACATTTGGTATTATAACAAAAAAGTCACAACACCTAGCTCTCCTAGATTTACTTCTCATAATTATAGCTCTGTTTTTACACACAAATAGCCTCCATGCTAACTTTTGAGAAAAATGTAAGACTTGAATACACATATTTTTATTTAGTTTGTTTTTTTCTCTTCAACCATCTTTTCAGAAGGTCAGGCCTTCACTACTGAATTTCTTTTTTTTTTCTGAATTTCTTTATATCTCTTTCAACAATTAATTATTCCTGAATTTCACATGATTGTAAGAGAGAGTCTGATAGGCTCAGGAACAAAGCATTTTCTGGCACTACAGGCATAGACTCGAGCAGCTGAGGTTGTCTGCCCAAAATTTTCACAAGGTCAAGTAAGTCAATATTCCATCACTGATTGGGAGAGGCTCAAAACAAACAAATAAAAAAAAAGAATTCTTACCCATATCCAAGGGTCTATTTACAGTTTATGAATGTGAGAAAAGGACTGACAGTTTTCTTTATGCATGTGGTCCTTGGTACTTTAATCAGATTTTAGTCAGATCCAGTGGGTGATTCTATACCCAGGTTTGTATAAACAATAAAAATTTGAATTTGAAGTTACAAAAATATGACATGAAAATAATGGATGAATTTGGGAGAGTGGCAAGTGAATATGATGAAATCCTTTACACACTTTTATTAAGTTAACAGAGAATTAATAAATTAATATATTTTAAAGATTTTTGATGTGTATGTATATAAACACATGGGTGTAGACTCCTGCATGTGGAAAAATAGAAAACTGTGTCTTCTAGAGTTAGTTATATATGGTATGAAGTGAGCTACTATAATAACAGAACTCATAATCTCTGCTAGAGCCATAAGCACTCTTAACTGCAAGACACTGTTCAGTCCTTTAAGAACTTCACAATAAGTCTTGAAATAATATATTTAGTACATAAAATTGTCTCTTTATTTTCTGTGTTCATACAGGATAAAGTGTCTATAATATTGATGGCAATTCCTTCAGTTGTAACAGCATTGTGGTGTGTGGAGTGGAATATTTTTTTGAGTTTTTAATCAAGTTTCTTCATAACATTTAGCAGATAATGAATTTCTCATTTTTAGAATTCCAATAACTTACAGATAAGATACTTTCTAGTTACTTATTGAATTCTCTTTGTTTATGGTTACTCCTATATTACTTATGAAACTTTGATGTGAATGCCTCTAGGCATTTGCCAAATAATGACGTATTTTTATTGATAATGATTTAGATTTGACTTGATACTTAATCTATAACAAAATAGAGAAGAAAAAAGAGGCATAAATTTGTTGTTCTGGCTAATTTGCTAATTTCCTTTCAACCTGACACAAGCTATAGTCATCTGAGAGGACAAAAGCTCAGTTGAGAAAATGCCTTCCTAAGATTGAGCAAGACATCTTATAAATTAGTGATGTATAGGATAGGGATTGACCAATACTTAACTAACCAAGATGAATAAGTCACTAAGCACAACTCCTTCATTGTCTCTGACTCAGCTCCTGTCAACAGATTCCTGTTTTGTTTGACTTCTTGTCCTGATTTTCTTCAACGATAATACCCCTTTACATTCCAAGTTGTTTTTGGTCTTGGTCTTAATCAAAGCAAGAGTAACCCTGTATAGGACATCTATCATGTAGATATTTTTTTTTGTTACTATTGAGACATGAACTTTATTTTTATTTTTTTTTGTAATTTTATTAAATTATAAAAAGTTTCCATTTACGCCCCTCCTCCCAACGCCCTCCCACTCCCCCCCCTCCCTCTCCTCCTCCCTCTTTGTCCCCTAGGGAAGTCAGGGTCTCCTGCCCTGTGGGAAGTCCAAGTTCCTCCCCCCTCACTCCAGGTCCAGGAAGGTGAGCATCCAAACAGACTGGATCCCAAAAATCCAGTATATGCAGAGGAAACCAGTCCCAGTGTCATTGTCAATGGCTTCTCGGAAAGACTGCAGGCCAGCCACATTCAGAAAATCCGGCCACATTCAGAGAATCTGGTTGGATCACATGCTCGTTCAGTCACGGTCCATCTGGCCTTGGTAAACTCTCATTAGATCCGACCCCTTGTATCAGTGGGTGATAGTATCCCTCGCAGACCTTCGTCATTTTCTTCCTCCTTTTGCTCCTCGTTTGGATCTTGGGGGGCTCAGTTCGGTGCTCCAACGCGGGCCTCCATCTGTATGGCGTCATCCAACGCCAGATGAGGGATCTATGGTGATAAGCAAAATATTCATCAGTATGGTCACGGGCCAAGGTCGGTTCAGGCACCCCCTCCTCTGTCCAGAGAACAATCTGGGGATCTCTCCTTGGACCTGGGATCCCATATATAATCAAGTTTCCTGTAAACTCTAATATGACTCCCTTAGTTGAAATATATTCTTCCCTGATCCCACATTCATCCTTCCTCCCTTCCCCCCATCCCGGTCAACCGAGCTTTCTCCATTCCTCCCCTACTCCCTTCTCTCTAACCCTCTCCCCTTCCATCAACCCTCCCACCCCCCCATGCACCCAAGGTTACCTGGGACTCTTGACTATTTCCTACCTCCTGGCGGATAGGTAAATAATCTTCATCAGGTTCGTCTTCTTATTTAGCTTCTCTAGGATCACGAATAATAGGCTCAAAGACCTTTAATTATGGTTAGAATCCACTTATGAGTGAATACATACCGTGTTCCTCTTTTTGGGTCTGGCTTACCTCACTCAGTAAAGCGTTTTCTATGTCCATCCATTTGCATGCAAAATTCAAGATGTCATTATTTTTTACCGCTGAGTAAAACTCTAATGTGTATATGTTCCACACCTTTTTTAACCATTCTTCTATTGAGGGGCACCTAGGCTGTTTCCAGGTTCTGGCTATTACAAATAGTGCTGCTATGAACATAGTTGAACAAACGCTTTTGTAGTATGTTTGGGCATCTCTAGGGTATATTCCCAAGAGAGGAATTGCTGGGTCCTGAGGGAGGTTGACTCCCAGTTTCCTGAGAAACCTCCACACTGATTTCCAAAGTGGCTGCACAAGTTTGCATTCCCACCAACAATGGATGAGTGTTCCCCTCATTCCACATCCCCTCCAGCATAGGCTATCATTGGTGTTTTTAACTTTAGCTATTCTGACAGGTGTAAGATGGTATCTCAAAGTGGTTTTGATTTGCATTTCCCTGATCGCTAAGGAGGTTGAGCATGACCTTAAGTGTCTTCTGGCCATTCGAAGTTCATCTGTTGTGAATTCTCTGTTCAGATCAGTACCCCATTTTTTAATTGGGTTAATTAGAGTTTTAGTGTCTAGTTTCTTGAGTTCTTTGTATATTCTGGAGATCAGACCTTTGTCTGATGAGGGGTTGGTGAAGATCTTCTCCCAGTCAGAAGGCAGCCTTTTTGTCTTATTGACAGTGTCCTTTGCTTTACAGAAGCTTCTCAGTTTCAGCAGGTCCCATTTATTCATTGTTTCTCTTATTGTCTGTGCTGCTGGGGTCCTACTTAGGAAGTGGCCTCCTGTGCCTATATCTTGTAGACTACTTCCCACTTTCTCTTCTATCAGGTTCAAAGTGGACAGATTGTCAGAGAAGTATATGAAGTATATTATCATGTTACTCCCCTTCTTTCTCCCCCCAAATCTTCCACTTTTCCTTTTCCAACCAACTTCACATTCTTTCCTCACCTTAAGCAAAGGGAATATAATCAGACAGGAAAGAAGATGACAGAACGAAGGAAAGAAGGAAGGAAGGAAGGAAGGAAGGAAGGAAGGAAGGAAGGAGGGAGGAGAGAAGGAGGAAAAAAGGAACCATTAAAAATCATATAGACACTTTATGTTGGTCAACTACTTCTGAGAATTGAACCTGTTCTGGAGTGTGGTGCAAATATACAATGTTGCTCAAGCAAACGAAATTGATTTTCCTTCTCTAAGAAGCAATAATTGCTTAATAGATTATTGGCAAAGAGTGATGTTTTGCTTTCCCTTCTCTTCTCTACTAAACTTTGGCCTTTCTCAAGACTGTGCATCTTGTAGACACTGCCGCTGTCTCTGAGATCACATATATATTTTCTCTCTTGCATCTGTAAAGGGCTCGTTCCTTATAATTTTCAACCATTTCTGACACTTCTTCTATGTAGATTCTAAATTCTTAACATATGTAGCTAGAAGATTTATTAGCTGATTTCCACAGAAACTTTAAGGATTTAGAACTTCAAGTCATCTAGGCCTGTGCCCTTCAAGTCTCTCACTCTCTGTACATTTACAGTTCTGGGTCTTTGTGTTAACTACTGTCTACTGTGAGAAGAAATTTTGCTGAGGTTGAAATGATCCTAATGATCAATGGTAGAGTAATATATCATTAGAAGTTCTTTTGTTCCATAGCACTAGGTTTTTCTTAGGGTCCATTTCCTAACTAGTCACATGTTCTTGGCCTTATTAATAGCGTTATGAGTGGATTCTATCTCATGGAGTGAGAATTACATTCAATTAAAAAGTGGTTGGTTACCTCCCTAATATTAGTGTCACCTTTTCATCAATGGGCTTATCTTGAAAGCATGCTAAAGTATAGCTTGCAAGGTTCATGGGTTAGGAGAGATTGATGCTTATTTTTCATATCCTTTCAATTCCTAAGCATACTGGCCAGTAAGAATGAACCTTCCAGTTGAGTGTAACATAGGTTTCACCATATTCTATGTTATAAGTATATAATATCTTCAGAAACAGGAATTCAATAACAATTGCGAAGAGTAATCAATAGTAATGACAATAGCCTGTAGTGTTTATAATGGAGTCTGTGGGAACACTTTGGCCAAATATTCACAAAGATGTATTCTATCACTGGTACTGGGGATTGTGTTGGATAGCATGTGATATTAAGTTGGAGTTTTTCTCTCCACCATTATATGACAATGCTATTTCAATTTCTTTATGTTGGACAAAGTAGATAAGACTCTGTTTAAAATACCTTGATGACAGTTCTAACTACTAAAAAATGTTCTAAAGTGTAGATAAGTAAAGTCACAATATCCTTCTTCAATGTTATTTATTATTGCAAGTTAATTATTTTTTTGTTCTTTCTGAGAGAATTTTTCTATTTACCATCCCTGGTTGTCCTAGAATTCACTTTACAGACTTGGCCTTGGATTCACAAAAATAAGACTGTCTCTGCCTTCTGAGTGCTGGGATTAAAGTTATACAGTTTAATTCAGCACTTTAATAATAATGGAATTTTTAAATCTTATTTTTTATGAAAAAGTCCTTATATATCTTGACATAACTTGGGAATTTTTCATAGCAATAAAATTTTTAAATTTAGACTTTTTAAAATGTCTCTAGTATTCATTATGCCTCTCCATATTCTCACTTCTATTTTTCTCCCCACCCTCAATCCCTTTAATTCTCCTGTTCTAATCTCTACTGCATTTCTTTATATTTCTGTATTTTATATCTTCTTATTTGCAAAAATAAACAACACAAAAGAACAGAAATTAGCAAATAGTTTTCAACAATAACTCTCACTATTAACAGCCTCAAATTTCCCAACTAAACCACAAAAACAAACAGACTGAAATAGAAGAGAACCCACTTTGTGATGTGTGCAATAAACAGATAATAACATCAAAGACAGACACCACTTTAGGGAAAATATATCTAAAACGATATTCCAAGTAAATGGAAACATGAAGCTAGAAGAAATAATGATTTTAATACCTGGTTAAACAGAATTCATACACAATCTAATGTGAAAAGATAGGAAAATATACCACATATTCATTGAAGGAAAATACACCAAAATGTTATTACAAGTCTAAACAGTATGTGCTAATAGCAAGGAAACTCAGTCTCATAAAATGATGCATATAAATTCATATATTAACTCTAACTTACCACAATGGGTAAACTCACTACCAGATAGCTTTTTGCTGTTTTTATTGTGTTATACATTTTCTTCACTCCTTTCCCTTCCTCCCCTCACCTTCTTCCCTCTCCCATCACCCCCACACTCCCAGTTTACTCAGATGATTTAATCTTTTTCTCGTTCCTACGTAGATCTATGTATGTCTCTCTTAGGGTCATCATTGTTGTCTAGGTTCTCTGGGGTTGTGGATTGTAGGGTGATTTTACTTTGATTAATGTGTAAAAGGCATTTATGAGTGAGTATATATTATATTTGTCTTTCTGAATGTGAGTTATTTCAGTCAATATGATTTTTTTCTAGATCCATCCATTCGTCTGCAAAATTTCAAGATGTCATTTCTTTATATGGCTGTGTAGTACTCCACTGTATAAATTCACCACATTTTCTTTATCCATTTTTGCTTGAGGGGCATCTAGATTGTTTTCAGGTTCTGGTTATTATAAATAATGTTGCTATGAATATAGTTAAGCATACATCTTTGATGCATATAAGATGACAAATCAATACCAGACTCTTACAAATACATTTATCATCCACAAAACCTAAACAGAAACTGAGTTAAATTTTCTTTATTATGTTTTTTTTTTACCAATCCAAATTACCACTCCCTCCCCTCCTCCCATTCCTTTCACACAACCTCCTACCTCACCCCCTTCTAAACCTGTGAGACGGTAAGGTACTTCGGCTTGTGGAAAGTCCCAGCCCCTCCCTACTACATCTAGGCTAAGTAAGGTATACATACAAAGAGAATAGAATCTCAAAAAAGCTTGTATATGCAGTAGAGACAGATCCCAGTGCCACTGCCAATACGAGTCTGCCCCAGCTATAAAACTGTCAGCCACAATCAGAGGGACTAGTTTGGTCCTATGCTTGTTCTTTCCCAGTCCAACTGGAGTTTGTGAGCTTCGATTAGCTCAGGTAAACTGTTTCAGTGGATGAACCCTTCATGGTCTTGACCTCATTGCTCATATTCTCATTCCTTCTATTCTTTCACTGAACACTGGGAGTTCAGTCCAGTGCTCCAATGTGGGTCTCTGACTCTGTTTCCATCTGTTATTGGACAAAAGTTCTATAGTGATATTTAAGATAATCATCAGTCTGACTACAGGGCAAGGCCAGTTTGGGCACCCTCTCTTCTGTTGCTTAGGGTCTTAGCTGGGGTCATCTTTTTGGATTACTGGGAATTTTTCTACAGCCAGGTTTTTTGCTAACCCCATAATGGCTCCCTCAATCAAGATATCTCTTTCTTTCCTCTCATGTCTGTCCTTTTTCCATCTTGACTATCCTATTCCCTCAAGTTCTCCTCAACCCCTCCTCTTCTCCTTCTCTTCCCCTTCTCCCCTTCTTTCTATCCTATGCCCCATGCTCCCAATCTTGTCTTGTAATTTTGTCTGTTTCCAATTACCAGGTGGGTTTATATATGTTTTTTCTTTGGGTGCACATTATTACTTAGCTTCTCTAGGATCATGATCTACAGGTTCAATGCCTTTTGTTTATAGCTAGTATCCACTTATGAGAGCGTATATTCCATATTCATTTCTGGGGGTCTGGGTGACCTGACTCAGGATAGTGTTTTCTAATTGCATCCATTTGTATACAAAATTCGAGATGTCATTTTGTTTAACTGCTGAGTATTACGCTAATGTGTAAATGTGTCACACTTTCTTTATCCATTCTTCAGTTGAGGAACATCTAGGTTGTTTCCAGGTTCTGGCTATTACAAATAATGCTGCTATGAACATGTTGAAAAAATGCTTTTGTAGTATGATCGAGCATCTTTTGGGTATATTCCCAAGAGTGGTATTGTTGGATCCTGAGGTATACTGATTTCCAATTTTCTGAGGAAGTGCCATACTGATTTCCAGAGAGGTTGTTAAAGATTTTGTTCCCACCAGCAATGGATGTTCGTCTTATACTTCCTTTCCAGCATAAGCCATAATAAGAGATTTTGACCTTAGTCATTCTGACAGGTGTAAGATGGTATCTCAGAGTTGTTCTGATTTACCTTTCCCTGATGGTTAAGGATATTGAATATTTTGGCCATTAGAAATTTTTCTGTTGAGAATTCTCTGTTTAGTTCTGTACCCTATTTTTTTTTAATTTGGTAATTTATAATTTTGAAGTCTAATTTCTTGAGTTATTTATATATTTTCAAGATCAGCCAGACTTGGAAGGAACAAGCATAGGACCAAAGTAGTCCCTCTGATTGTTGTTGGCAGTTGCATGGTTGGGGCAGACTGAGGGGTCACTGGCAGTGGCATCAGATTAATCCCTATTGCATATACTGACTTTTTTGGAACCTGTTCTCTTTGTATGGGATACCTTGCTCAACCTAGATATAGTAGGGAGGGCTTTGGACCTTCCCCAGTGTAATGTGTCTTACCCTCTCTGAGGATTGGATGCGGGTGTGATAGGAGGGTATGTGGAGGGAATGGGATGGAGTGGTAACTTTGATTGGTATATACAATGAAAAAAGATAGCTTGTTTCCTTTTTAAGAAACTAAATTATAAAACAGAGAAAAATTCTTATAATCTTATAATAACTAAGATAGAAAGACTAGCCAGATATGAGTAGCACCATCCTCTAAGCAGAAATCCTGAACTGTAAAAGAGTAAACAAATAAAGTGGGCACAAAAAAAGAAAACACAAAAGTACTGAAAATGTTATTGCTTAAAGAATTTTGTTAATTTTGTTAATTTATGGAAATGAATATAAATTCTATGACTTTAATTTGAAAAGCAGAATCTACACCTTCACATATTTCTTCAAGTTTGTGAACTTAAGGTTCTGTAAGTTTGTGAAACTGTAAAGCAAAATTTCAACATTTCAGTCTTACATTACAAGACACCACATTTTAGAAGAAAATAATCATCTTGGATTATACTCCCAGTATAAGAGCCATAGAATTGTTTTTGTTTTGGTTTAGATTTATGTTAGTAGGTTAGCAAAACTTAGCTTCGCACATGCTAGATGCTATGACTGAGGAATACTGCAGGTCCTTTTTTAAAAATAATTTATTGAACCACTTTTATAGTATACAGTAAAAAGTTCATAAATTTGCTCTTGACATGAGCAATCAATTACATTTAATACTTTTACAAAGAATATTACATAATCACTGACTTCATGTAGTTCTAAAACATTTCTTAAATGACAACCTCTTAAATTTCCTTTAAATTAGAGACATCTTGTTATTGTTTTATTTTGAACTCTCTAAAATTTATAGCTATTATTATGAAAAAAAGATTGTAAGAGCCAGAAATGCTGATTCCACGAAACTAGTATCATCTAGAGACTGTAAAACTAAAGCATACATAAACTCATAGAGACTGTGACTTCATGCATAGGGCCTTTGCAGTTTGAGCAAGAAAGGGTCATAACCTTGAGAGGAGAAGTGTACTTGGGTTTGTTTCAGTAATAAGGAACTATCTATAATGTATATCTGCTTGTAAGGGAGAAAAATGTATTCTCCAGTGATATTTCACTAGGTACATTAACCACATTTCAGGGTAGATCCAGGAGTAGAGGGCTAATGCAAAATGAACACAATGGTGTTTTATAGACATTTTGTCTTATATTACTCTGGGATTTTTTTTGTCTTTTTGATCTTTCACTTGCTTATTTTGGTTTATATTTTTCTGTAGGTGTGTGTGTGTGTGTGTGTGTGTGTGTATTTCTAGCTTTTGCTTTTTAGAGATAAGGTTGTTCTGTAGCTTTGGAATCTGTCCTGGAACTAGCTCTTGTAGATCAGGCTGGCCGAAAACTCACAGAGCTCTGTCTGCCTCTGCCTCCAGAGTGTTGGGATTAAAGGCATGTGCCACCACTTCCCATCTCTAACTTTCACTTTTGAGAGAGAGAGAGAAAGAGAGAGAGAGAGAGAGAAAGAGAGAGAGAGGTACGAACATGGTAGATAGCGAAGTGAAGAGGATTTGGGAGAAGTTTGGGGAAGGAAAAATTATGATCAGAATATGTATGACATTTTTCAACTAAAAAAATAAAAAAATAACTGAATGGTTTTTACAATGAGTCATAGAAATGGTGATAATCATTGTATATATCTGTAAGCTTTCGCACTTTTCTGTGGACACCCGAACCTCTAAACAGGTGCGCGCTTTTCCTGACTCGAGCCCACGAGAACGGACGATTGTCCTAGGGGTTAAAACACATGACACACACACAAAGAGACCGGGCTCATCTGCCAAGGAGCAAGTGGCAAATGGCAGCTTTATTAAGCATAAGTCGGGTATATATACTGTGGGGCAGAAAGACACCAGCCCCCCATCAGGAACAAGGAAAGAGAAAAGTCAGGGGGCCACACCCAAGGTCAGAGAGCAGCTGAACAGAGAAAAAAGGAAGCCAGGTGGGCTTGCTCAGGCTCAGAGAAGAGCTGACCCGGGAACCTTGCCTGCTGTGAGAACCTTGCTTGCAGGTGGAATTACCATAACAGTAGAGGGAGAGTTCTCTCTAAGCTACACCCTTGGGCCATAAGTGAAATTAACATAACAAGAGAGGGCAGTTCTATGCTACACCCTCAAGCTGATGAAGTGGAACCTGGAAGCAGAACAGCCCTGCAAAGCACCTCGGGAAAAATGGGGAACCTGTGTACCTACATATATCTACTTTGTCTGTATTTTATTTATTTTTTTTTATTTCAGGCAGGTAATTTAACCCTGGAATGTGATGCTTTGTACTTTGTCATCACATTAACACTATCATCCACAGTATTAGTTAGACTGTAGTTAAACAATATAAAATGAGACACCCCCTCTCAAAAAAGGAATCATGGCTTAAATAGTCTATGTATCCGTTGTCCACTTGAGTGTCAATCAAGGTGATTCTTTAGCAAGTGTTTGGCCACTGTACTGTGCAGAACCACTCAGCGATCCAAGTTCCTCCTATTGTTACCCTCAACCATTTGCTGGGGTACCTGTGCCCCTCTACATTCACACCACAAGAAATGAGACATAACCTTTGTCTACCAGTTAGGACTACGCTTGTGTCTACCAGCAAGAAAGGCTGAAATGATGTGTTTGGGATGGGTCTTAACATGATGGGCTTCTACAACTTAAATACATTTCAAAACCAAAACATAAAATAATTATTGAAGCTTAGTTTAGTAGTCCCTACCATTATCATTAGTGACTTATTATGAATCTGGAATATTCTACACATCCTTGGCATTGAGGTCATATTTCTAAAGTCAGTACTGTTCCAAGTGGTGGATCCTTTGAAATGTGGGGCTTATGTATCCTCTTTTTGCTTGGAGTCATAGCTTGAGTTGTTATTGTAGATTCCTTGGAGTTTCCCTTACATCAGGTTTCTATATGACCCTGAAATGACCTACTTTCCAGTTGACTCTTTCAGTAATATCACTACATGAACCCTCATATTCCCATTCAGAAGCAACACCAGTCCATCTATGAAATTGCATTTCTTTCCCCTTCCTAGGGATATATGAGTATCCTTCACGAGCTCTCCCTGTTACCACACCTTTCTGGGTCTGTGGATTATAGCATGGTTATCCTTTACTTTATTACTTTATATTAGAAAATATCCACTTATAAGTTATTACCTTTCAATGTTTGTCTTTATGGGTCTGGCTTACTTCACTGAGGATAATTTTTTTTCTAGTTCCATCACTTGCCTTCACATTTCATGATGTCATTGTTTTTAACAGCTGACTAATACTCTATTTTGTAATTGTACCACATTTTATTTATCCATTTTTCAGTTGAGGGACATCTAGATTGTTTCCAGGTTGTGGCTATTCCAAATAAGATTGTTATGAATATAATTGAGCTAGTGTCCTTGTTTTGTGATCAGGCATGTCTATCAGTCGAGATTTTAGGATTACAATCTATCCTCATAATCTTTGACTTACAGTCAGCCAGACTTATGGGATGTGCTGGGGTAAGGGTGACAGAGATTGTGGGAGTTGTCCACCAATGACTAGTACAGATTCTGATCCATACCATAATCAGCCTACACCTGACATTGCTTAGAGTACCAGTACCCTGAGGCTGGATAGCTCAGAGACCGAGGAGAGTGTCAAGCATTACTGGGAAAGAAAAAGTATCATTTGAATAATACCTAGTGATACTTTTCTCTACTCTCAGATTGATGCCTATTCCAAAAAGCATCAGAGAATTTTCATACAGCAACTGGCAGAGACAGATGCAGTGACTGACAATCAAACATTAGGCTGAGATTGGAAATTCTGCTGAAGAGAAGGAGAAAGGCTTTCAGGACATAAAAATAAAACTCACAGACTCAATTCATCTCTAATTAACTTAGAGCTCATAGAAACTGAATTGACAACCAGAGATCATACATGGTGCTAAGCTAGAGCCTTTGGGTATATGTGACAGTTGTGTAAATTGGTCCACTTGTGGGACTCCTAACAGTGGAAAAAGGAACTGCCTCTGACACTCTTGCTGGTTTTAGGGACCCTATTCCTTATACTTGTTTGCCTTAATTAGCCTTAATATAAAGAGAAGTACTTAGTCTTACTGCAACTTGAAAAGTCATGTTTTCTTGATAACTGTGAGATATGTATCCTTCCCTTTTCTGAATAGAACTGGAGGATGAGTGAACCTAGGGTGGAAGAGGAGAGATGGCCGGGGGGGGGGGGTAAGAGGGGAAACATTGATCAGGTTTTAAAATAAATAAATAAATTTTTTAAAAATGAAGTAGAGCTTGGTAGGTTATCATTCACTTCTTGAAGGAATACTCCAAGGGGTTATTATATTTTTGATTGCCTTTCTTAATTATTCTCTTTCCCTGGTTATGAAGTAAGCACTTTCAATTTCTTCCCTCGCAGTCCTAGAGATTCAATATGGGGATTTCTATCTGCTAACCATGTGCTTTATTACTGAGTCCCATCCCCAAACCAGGTAAGCAGGTTTAGTTCAATACCACTCAAACCATGACTGCATGCTTTTTGCTGTGGATCCAAAGCAGTGGGGTCTGAAATTTCCGCTGTGTGTGAAACCAATCAACCTTTGCCTCTGTAAGCTACTTCAGTTCATGTTGTGGCAGTGGATGGAATCTAGCACAGCCCTGTGAGTCCTACAGCAGGACAGTTTTTCTTCTCTGTCCAGAACTCCACAATAGATTTTATTTACCTTGAGCAATACAAGTTTAAAAAATTCTCAATCATGAATTGATCATTTTTTCTGAGAGTAACTATCATTTTCATCACCTGAAGTATTGAAACTTTGATAATTCACAGTGTTTTTAAGATGTACCAGATTATATTTAGGTGTGCAAAATAAGCTTGCGATTTGAAGTTTGCAGTATACATAGTAGCTCAATCTTTGCATAACATGCTTTTAATTTGTTTTCAATGTACATAGAGTGCCTTGTCTTGATTTAGGGAAAATGTCACTCTTCCATTCCCTCTTGTCTCATTGTACAGAATATTCTAGTTCAAAAGCTCTGTGGTCATATTTTTAGTTTAGAGGATAACCTCCAGTTTTACAATGGATCCTCAAATGTCCTTAAATATAAAGGAGTATTTTAATTGTAGTATTTGAAAATACATTTTGGATACATAAACAATTCAAAAGCCAATTAAAAGCGCAGGTTATTTGATAATAGTCTAACTTAAAATCAAGGTGTAAGTAGGATGCCACATATGTCTCAGATTATATAGTTTCCATTGTTATACTTTGGCTTGATTTTTTAAATTGTTTTTGTGTTTTTAGAAAAAATATTTGAGAATATATTTATTTTCAATAAGCAGAGAAAAAGAGATGAAAGAAAATAGGAAATAAAATTATAAATTAAAAGGCTATAAGAAAAATAAAATCTATTGCTTAATTAGCAATAAATACATGCTAAATGACAAAATGATAGACAGTATTCAGTTGAAAATAAGCCTGTTGAGAAAAATAAATGTCAAAGGACATTTACAATCATACCTGAGCAAAATCATTAAGCAAAACATGGACAAAAAATATTTTTAAATATGAAAAATTTCACATTATAAAATACCAGAAAATACACATTTATACATAAAAGAATAAATATAGCAATTAACATAAAATGCCCATAACAATTAAAATAGAGAAGTACAAACTACACACTAAATACATTGATTTTAGCAATAAATATACCAGAGCTAGATTGTCATACTTAACAGGAAAGTGTTGATTTTTCTTCTTAAAAGGGTCATGCTATCTGGCAAAATTTAGTTATAAACATAAACCTAAGTGACTTAGAGGAAGAAATGCAGGGATTCTTCAAGCATATTAGACTCAATTAGGAGAGAGCTGGAAGCATTTGAAACATTATTCATTGAGATGCTAAACCCATAGTTCATTCCGGTTTATAATAGTGAATACCACCAAAGGAGAAGAGGAAAATACTCAAAGTTAGTGGTTCGGGTGAAGCTAGAGGATGGGGTAGGTAGAGGCTAGTGGTGAATCAGTCTATCTAAGGCTACAAGAATTCACTGCACAAATAGTTACTGACAGAAGACTTAATTAAGATCAGTTTAGTCAACATCTCATTAAGGATGGTGTAAGATTCCTGAAGACACTATGAATAGGACTATAATGCTATTAGTGACGCAGATTTTGTACTACAGTTTCAACTAACAAAGAGAACATGAAGTTTGTAGGGAGATACAGTGAGAGACACTAGTCATTTTGGACATAGGTAATGTTTAATAGATATTATCAATATATATAATATTCATACAAACCTTTCAAAGAGTAAAATCATACAAAAATATTGCATGGTACAGACCATCCAGTAGCAATTTTTTAAAATCATATTAAAGGGTTTATAAACAACAGTAGAAAAATATGAATAACTTTGTTTAAGACAGCACTAATGTACAGAAAATGAAGGTAAGGAGACATAATATTTAAGTAACATTAGTGTAATTGGTATAAATTTTATCATTGTATTGTATAAGTATATAGACAATGCTTGTCCTAAGGAGAGTACCAGATTGATAGTCCCTGTAAAATATAGCAATCTTAAAGCTGTGCTTCTGCTTAATTTTAAGAAACCAAAGAAGGTCTAAAAAACGATCAGTTCTAGCCTGGCGGTGGTGGTGCACTCCTTTAATCCCAGCACGAGGGAGGAAAAGGCAGGCAGATCTCTGTGAGTTTGAGACCAGTCTGGTCTACAAGAGCCAGTTGGCTCCAAAGCTACAGAGAAACCATGCGTCAAAAAACCAAACCAAAATAATTCTCATGACAATGAGAAAGGAACAAAAGCAGTGGAAAGATATCGGACAACAGAAAAAAAAATATGAATTAAATCAGTCCTCCCAGATGTATTGACCTCAGAATGAAAACAAGGATATGTGTTGCATTGGGAAAGGGATTTTATTTTTGTTTCCACAGGAGAAGAAAACTATGGATATCAACAAAATTAATTAAGACTTAACTCAAACAGGAGAAAATTCTTGATAAGAAGAAATGATAGGTCATCTACTGATTTGACTATTCTACAAATTGTAAGGAAAGCTGATGAAGGTCAGAGCAGTATTCTGCTTTTGTATTTAGAGGAAAATAGAAAAGCAAATCTTTAAGAAGTCAAACGAACTTGGATTTCTATACATCAAAAGAATAAAGGTCAAATTTTCCACAAAAAAATTACCAAACCAAAAAAACCCAAAAAACCTGATATATGATACCAATAGTATAGGCAGGGTAATATCTCACTAACTAAACATATATCTTTCTTTCTCAGAATAGTTGTAGTCAAGACTCAATAAATAATCAAAGCTGGTTTTTGAGTTGAAGAGAGGCTCATTCCTTGTCCAAATACAAGCATGCTGTTTATAGAAAAATTCAGTTTCTCTTTTATATCAGAAGAGCCAACTATTGTGGAAAGAAGAAAACCAGATATTCAGGGACTATTGTTGTCAAAACTCTGTTAACTCCCCAAAATTCTATTTCTTTCCATATTTAATTTCATCCCATTGGTAACTTTTCTATGATATTTATCTATAAAAATTCAAACTTTCTGTCTTGATGTTTAAGTTATCCACAATGAATAACAGATTTTCCTAACAAAATTCTCTGAAATCTCCAGAAAGAAGATGGGGCCCAACAACAATGATTTATCTAGTTCTTAACGATAACATTGAGCTGATAACACCACTAGAAGATTGGCTTGAAATTGCTCAAGACAATTTCAAATTGTCTGGCTGAGATGGTCAAAGTTTTTACAGTTATCCAGCCAAAACTTCAGGTTAGAACTTCAGACAAGCCTTACCCATTGCTCAGAGACTGGATAAATTGCTATGAGGCTAAATATTTTTTTTAGTTTTTTTTTAAACAGTATACAATAGAGATATTGTTGCCTCTCTCCTGAGACAATTGGAAGTAATATTAAGAAAACAATTTTCCCCCCTCAACAGATTTTATTTTCTCAGGGCTATAGATAACTGTCATCTGTTAAGGGTTGGTTATAAGTTGTAATATGGTTGGGGGTGGAATGATGGCTTGGGAATCTCTTTTCAAAAACAAAATTGGGGGATGGATATGATGAACTATTAAGGTAGATAAATGTATCTATCTGTGAATTAATTTTGCAGTATTTGTTATAGAAAATTTACACTGGTATAGTTTTTGCAAATTGATACAAAGGTAAAATTATTTATATTCTTGTATAAAATAATTTGTATGTTGATATAAATTCAAAATTATATTGTTATATTGTGCAATTTTCTATTTCTTTTTATAATGTTTTTGAATAGAAAATATTTATGTGTGTTTCTATATATGCTTAAGATATTTTATATATTGATACATTTTTAGGATATTTTTGTCATATTGTACTATACATTTCTACCTCTGATCAAGTTTTCTTTATATATTGTTCCAATTTTGATGTAGTTGTTCTCATGCTGCTCATCTATTAAAAGATTATTTATTTTTATATTATGAAGATCTAGTCTTTAAACTATGTAGGTTATTAAAAATCAAAGATTAATAGTCACTCATGTTTGTCATATACTGGGCACTTAAGACTGACAGTGGCACTTCCTATCTATGTATTTCAACAACTCAATGAATTTGGGTATCCTGAAAGATTTCCTATGCCATTGGAATTCCCTGCAATTCACAGGGACAAGTCATTGAAGAGAGGGTCAACAGAGCTCTTGAGGAGTTGTTGGCCAGGACTCTCTCACCAGAGTGTATCAGAGATTCTCATCTGGCCTTAACAGAGTTCCTTTTCCATATGAACTTTCTCAGTTTTGATGAAAAGGGGCTCAGCCCAGCCTGAAAGCACTGGGCATCTCTGTCAAGAACACATCTCTGGCCCTGGTGTGATGGAGAGATCCTATCTTCCTCCATTAGCAGTCAACAATTCTGATGCAAACCCATGAGTTTTCTCAGATGGCCAGGATGCCAATATGGGTCCAGGTTTGTGATGTGTGCCCATCCTTGGATCAGCCTTCTTCTACCATGGAGGTAATAGACCGGGATAATTAATGTATATATTCTTTCTTCTTTTCCCTTAGACTTGTTTATTCAAGTATCCGAAAACACTCTTTCCACTTCCTTCCCTCCTCCCAATACCCTCCCGCTCCCCCCACTCCCCCCACTCCCTTTCCTCCTCACTCACCATTCCCCAGAGCAGTCAGGGTTTTCTGCCCTGTGAGAAATCCAAGTTCCTCCCCCCTCCCTCCAGGTCCAGGAAGGTAAGCATCCAGACAGGCCAGGATCCCAAAAAGCCAGTCCATGCAGACGAAACAAGACCCAGTGCCATTGTCAATGGCTTCTCAGTCTTCATTTGGACCTTGGGGGCTCAGTCAGCCCCCATGTCAACCACATTCAGAGAGTCCGGTTTGATCTCATGCTCGTTCAGTCCCAGTCCAGCTGGCCTTGGTGAGCTCTCATTCAATCAGACCCCTTGTATCAGTGGGTGAACGCACCATTCGCGGTCCTGACTTCCAGTGCTCCAATGTGGGTCTCCGTCTCTATCTCTATCCATCATCAGATGAAGGCCCCCTCTGATTTTGCTTTCCTTACTCACGATCTCCCTCCCTCTGCTTCTCATTTGGGCCTAGGGAGTTAAGTCCAGTGTTCCAATATGTGTCTCTGTCTCTATCTCCATCCATCGCCATATGAAGGTTCTGTGGTGACATGCAAAATATTCATCACTATGGATATGGGCCAAGGCCAGATCAGGCACCCTCTCCTCTGCTGCCCAGAGTACAATCTGGGGACCTCTCCTTGTGCCTGGGAACCCCTCCAGAATCAAGCTTCTTGCATACCCTAAAATGGCTCCCTTAGTTGAGATATAAACTTCCCTCCTCCCATAACCATCCTTCCTCCCTCCCCCATCCGATTCCCCCACTCCATCCCGATCCTCCCCCTCTCCCCTCTCCCTATCCATCTCTCCGTACTTCCACCCCCCCAACCCCTCGTGCACCCAAGTTTGCCTGGCAATCTTGCTTACTTCTAATATCCAGGAGGATAACTATATGATTTTCTTAAGGTTCACCTTCTTATTCAGCTTCTCTAGGATCACAAATTATAGACTCAAAGACCTTTAACTATGACTAGAAACAACTTATGAGTGAGTACATACCATATTCCTCTTTTTGGGTCTGGGTTACCTCACTCAGTAAAGCGTTTTCTATTTCCATCCATTTACATGCAAAATTCAAGATGTCATTGTTTTTTACCGTTGAGTAAAACTCTAATGTGTATATGTTCCACACCTTTTTTAACCATTCTTCTATTGAGGGGCACCTAGGTTGTTTCCAGGTTCTGGCTATTACAAATAATGCAGCTATGAACATAGTTGAGCAAATACTTTTGTAATAGGATAGGGCGTCTCTTGGGTATATTCCCAAGAGTGGAATTGCTGGGTCCTGAGGGAGGTTGACTCCCAGTTTCCTGAGAAACCACCACACTGATTTCCACAGTGTCTGTACAAGTTTGCATTCCCACCAATAATGGATGAGTGTTCCCCTCACTCCACATCCTCTCCAGCATAGGCTATCATTTGTGTTTTTGAGTTTCGCTATTCTGACAGGTGTAAGATGGTATCTCAAAGTGGTTTTGATTTGCATTTCCCTGATCGAGTATGTCCTTAAGTGTCTTCTGGCCATTCGAGGTTCATCTGTTGTGAATTCTCTGTTCCGTTCAGTACCCCATTTTTTAATTGGGTTAATTAGAGTTTTAGTGTCTAGTTTCTTGAGTTCTTTGTGTATTTTGGAGATCAGACCTTTGTCTGATGAGGGGTTGATGAAGATCTTTTCCCAGTTCGAAGGTAGTCCTTTTGTTTTACTGACAGTGTCCTTTGCTTTACAGAAGCTTCTCAGTTTCAGTAGGTCCCATTTATTCATTGTTTCTCTTATTGTCTGTGCTACTGGGATTCTACTTAGGAAGTGGTCTCCTGTGCCTTTATCTTGTAGACTACTTCCCACTTTCTCTTCTATCAGGTTCAAAGTGGTCGGATTAATGTTGATGTCTTTAATCCATTTGGACTTGAGTTTTGTGCATGGTGATAGATAAGGATCTACTTTCATTCTTCTACAGGTTGACATCCAGTTATGCCAGCACCATTTGTTAAAGATGCTTTCCTTCTTCCATTGTATACCTTTAGCTCCCTTGTCAAAAATTAGGTGTTCATAGGTTTGTGGATTAATATCCGGGTCTCTATTCGATTCCATCGATCCACTTCTCTGTTCTTATGCCAATACCAAGCTGTTTTAAATACTGTAGCTCTGTAATAGAGTTTGAAGTCAGGGATGGTAATGCCTCCAGAAGTTCCTTTATTGTATAAGATTGTTTTGGCTATCCTGGGTTTTTTGTTTTGCCATATAAACTTGATTATTTTTCTCTCAAGATCTGTGAAGAAGTTTGATGGGATTTTGATGGGGATTGCATTGAATCTATAGATTGCTTTTGGTAGAATTGCCATTTTTACTATGTTGATTCTCCCAATCCAAGAGCAGGGGAGGTCTTTCCATTTTCTGGTATCCTCCTCAATTTCTTTCTTCAAAGACTTAAAGTTCTTGTCAAATAGGTCTTTCACTTCCTTGGTTAGAGTTATCCCAAGATATTTTATGCTATTTGTGGCTATCGTGAAAGTTGAAGTTTCTCTAATTTCCCTCGCTGCTTCTTTATCCTTTGTGTATAAGAGGGCAACTGATTTTTTGGAGATCATCTTGTATCCTGCCACATAACTAAAGGTGTTTATCAGCTGTAGGAGTTCTTTGGTAGAGTTTTTGGGGGCGCTTATGTACACTATCATATCGTCTGCAAATAACAAAAGTTTAACTTCATCCTTTCCAATTCGAAACCCCTTGATCTCCTTATGTTGTCTTATTGCTATTGCTAGAACTTCAAGCACTATATTGAAGAGGTACAGAGAGAGTGGACAGCATTGTCGTGTTCCTGATTTTAGTGGAATGGCTTTGAGTTTCTCTCCATTTAATTTGATGTTATTTGTCGGCTTGCTGTATATTGCTTTTAGTATATTTAGGTATGATCCTTGTATCCCCAGTCTCTCCAACACCTTTATCATAAATGGGTGTTGAATTTTCTCAAATGCTTTTTCAGCATCCAATGAAATGATCATATTTTTTTTTTTCTTTCAGTTTATTTATATGATGGATTACATTGATAGATTTGCGTATGTTGAACCAGCCCTGCATCTCTGGGATGAAGCTTACTTCATCATAATGGATAATTTTTCTAATGTATTCTTGGATTCGGTTTGCCTGTATTTTATTGAGAATTTTTGCATCGATGTTCATGAGTGAGATTGGCTTGTAATTCTCTTTCTGGGTTGTGTCTTTGTGTGGTTTTGTTATCAGGGTAACTGTAGCTTCATAAAAGGAATTTGGCAATGACTCTTCTGTTTCTATATTGTGGAATACATTAAGGAGTATAGGTATTAGCTCTTCCTGGAAGTTCTGGTAGAATTCTGCATTGAAACCATCTGGTCCTGGGCTCTTTTTCTTTGGTAGGGAGATTTTTGATAACAGCTTCTAATTCTTTGCAACTAACAGGTCTATTTAGATTGTTCACCTGTTCTTGGTTCAACTTTGGTATATGTTACTTATCTAAAAAAGATGTCCATTTCTTTTACATTTCTCCAACTTTGTGGAATATAAAGTTTCGTAGTAAGATCTGATGATTCTCTGAATTTCCTCTGTGTCTGTGGTTATGTCCCCCTTTTCATTTCTGATCTTATTAATTTGCATGCTCTCTCTCTGCCGTTTGATTAGTTTGGATAGGGGTTTGCCAATCTTGTTGATTTTCTCCAAGAACCAACTTTTTCTTTCATTGATTCTTTGGATTGTTTTCTGTGTTTCTATTTTGTTCATTTCAACCCTCAGTTTGATTATTTCCAGTCTTCTACTCCTCCTGAGTGAATCAGCTTCCTTTTTTCCTAGTGCTTTCAAGTGTGCTCTTAAGTCTCCAATGTGTGCTTTCTCCGTTTTCTTTAACTGGGCACTTAGTGCTATGAACTTTCCTCTTAGCACTGCTTTCATTGTGTCCCATAGGTTTGAGTATGTTGTGTCTTTATTTTCATTAAATTCAAGGAAGACTTTAATTTCTTTCTTTATTTCTTCCTTGACCCAGGGGTGATTTAATAGTTGACAGTTCAACTTCCATGAGTTTGTTGGCTTCCTGGGGGTAACACTGTGGCTGAATTCTATCTTTAATCCATGGTGATCTGACAAGACACAGGTGGTTACTAATATTTTTTTGTATCTGTGGAAGTTTGCTTTGTTACCGAGTATGTGGTCAATTTTTGAGAAGGTTCCATGGGCAGCAGAGAAGAAGGTATATTTTTTCCTATTTGGGTGGAATGTTCTATAGATATCTGTGAAGTCCATTTGATTCAATGCCTCTAATAATTCTCTTATTTCTCTGTTGTGTTTCTGTCTGATTGATCTGTCCATTGGTGAGAGAGGTGTGTTGAAGTCTCCTACTAGTAGTGTGTGTGGTTTGATGACTGCCTTGAGGTCTAGAAGTGTTTCTTTTACATAAGTGGGTGACTTTATATTGGGGGCATAGATAGTCAGGATTGAGGCGTCCTCCTGATGAATTGTTCCTGTTATGAGCATGAAATGTCCATCTCTATCTCTTCTGATAGATTTTAGTTTGAAGTCAATGTTGTTAGATATTAGAATGGCCACACCTGCTTGTTTCTTAGGTCCGTTTGCTTGGAAAACCTTTTCCCAGCCCTTTACTCTGAATAGATGTCTGTCTTTGTGGTTGAGGTGTGTTCCTTGTAAACAGCAGCATGTTGGATCCTGTTTTCGTATCCAATCTCTACGTCTATGCCTTCTTATAGGTGAATTGAGTCCATTGATATTAAGTGATATTAATGACCAGTGGTTGTTGACTCCGGTTATTTTTTGGGGGGGGGGGTAGTGGAGTGTATTTTTTCCCTTCTTTGAGTTCTGCTTATGAAGTGTTGTTAGATGCTTGAGTTATTGTAGGCGGTGTTAGGAATGTTGGATTCCTTCGGTTGTGATTTACCTTCTAATACTTTCTGTAAGGCAGGATTTGTAGCTACGTATTGTTTAAATTTGTTTTTATCCTGGAATATTTTGCTTTCTCTGTTGATAGTGAACAATAGCTTGGCTGGGTATAGTAGTCTGGGCTTGCATCCATGGTCTCTTAGTTTCTGCAGTACCTCTATCCAGGACCTTCTGGCTTTCATGGTTTCCATAGAGAAGTCTGGTGTAAGTCTGATAGGTTTACCTTTATAAGTTACTTGATATTTTTCCATTGCAGCTGGTAATATTCTCTCTTTAATCTGAATGCTTTGTGTTTTTTTTTATTATATGTCGAGGGGTATTTATTTTTGGGGATAAAACTTACATACACACAAACTGTCAGAAAAGGAGAATAGTTGCTAGAGCAGGAGCCGGAAACAAGCACCGGAACCAAGAGAGGCCGAGCCAAGACTTGCGGTTCTTTTTAAAGGAGAAATATATCACGCCACAGTGGGCTGGTATTTTCAGAGACTATTGGCTGAAGGAGCGGAAGGTACTCCCGCAGCATCTCCCCCTTTTGTTTAAGTAAGAGAGTTCTAAGCCTACTATGAAATTATATACAGTAAGTACAAACCTACAAAATTATATACGAAAAGTACAAATATCCTATTCTAACTAGCTTAAGTCTTGTATAATAAATAACTAGGCCAAGTCATGGGAGGAAAGTAGCTACATTTATCTAGTGTTCAACCCCATAGAAGATCCGTGAAGGGAAATAATGTTACCTGAGTATTTAGGAAGTGCAATCAAAGAACTTCCAAAACATGCAACAAATCACAGAGACAACTGACTACCTGGGCAATCACCAAAGACCTGTTTGCAGTATTGGAGCAACCAACTTTGACTAAGGCCTTGAATAACTGACAGATTATTTTTAACAGGCAAGAGATTCTTTAAAACCATATTACCCTGTCTTGGCAAGATTTAACAGTTCTGTCTATCCATTTCCGGATTTTAAAAGGCAAGAGATTTTTCAAAATCATCTTACCCTGTCTTGGTAAGATTGGACAGTTCTTCTTATCCATTTCTGGATACCGTGTGTATTTGTCAGTAGTTGAGGTATGGTAAGTTCCTTGCCTAGAGGCTGGTTTTGTCAAGAAGACAAGCTCCAAGTGGAGTATCTTTGGTGCTCAACAATCTCTCAGAAATAGGTTGGTGTTGCCAGGAGTGATTGTGTCTCACTACACAGAACTCTAAGATTAAATTAAATGCCATTTTCTATAGCTATTCGAAGAGGTTGAAGACTATTAATACAGAATATAATCTCTATGTATCTAAAGAACCTGATTAGTGTAATCATAAATATGACAGACATAGATGACTATTGATCTACAATTCTTAACACATATCTAACTTAAAGACTAAGAGAATAAACAACTGTGCAATAAATGAGGACAATGACCTCCAAATGTAAACAATAAATATCAGTACATAAACAATATATAAGTATCTTAATCAGAGGTAGAAATGTACACTGCAATATGGTATACATATATTAATACAATATATATCAATACATAAAAAATGTTTTAAACAGGTAGAAGCATGCATACATACAATATTCAATATATGCCGATGTAATTATCTATAAACAATAACTCACAAATACCATTATTATCTATACAATTATCCCTTTTTATTTTCAAAAGATCCCTGAGTTTATAAAATTCCTTTCCCAACTCTCAACCGTATACTAATTATAATCAATCCCTAAATATTGTTCCTAAACCTGAGGACAAACTTTACTGAGAGATGGGACATCGTCCTATTGAATTACTTCCAATTGTCATGGGGGTAAGGTTTTTTCTGGAGGATCCTGTGAAAGTAAAATGATGGTTAAATTTCAAGGTCAATGTCTTTTAAAATTGCAAACAGTCTCTGAGTATTTTGTGGAGGTCTGGCCAGAATGTTATACAAGATGTGCACCATTTCAGCTAACCAAGTTGGAATCATCTGTGCAGTTGATACCAGAAACAGGACTTGTAGTAGCACTATCAGTATCATGACATCATATCAATTGAGTGGAGTTGTTGTTATGGGGGCCCCATCTTTTTCCTGGAAACTTCAAAAGTCAGTGCACGGAAAACTCATTGTTCATTGTGAAAAATTTAAACATTAATTAAACAGACATATACAAACATATATTCAATGAAAGGTATGATAGACATATTGAATGAAAAGTATGATAGATATGAAGAAAAGCAAAGATGTTTTCTAAACTCATATTTCTTTCTGTCTCATATCATGGCTCTTGACTTATGACAGAAACTCCAGAAACTCTGGGTTTTACACCTAACAACAGGCTTGGAATTAGAGAGGGACCAAGTCAAGAGTACAACTCCAAAACCAGCTCTATAAATTCAGAAATATGATTTAGTATAATCCAGAGCTTCATACTCACAGAACCTATTCAGTTTTCTTGATAATCCATATTGAGTAGATGTTCGAATGGTACGTCGCCGCCACCAAGATCCAACTACGAGCTTTTTAACTGCAGCAAGTTTAAGATACGCTATTGGAGCTGGAATTACCGCGGCTGCTGGCACCAGACTTGCCCTCCAATGGATCCTCCCGGAAGGATTTAAAGTGGACTCATTCCAATTACAGGGCCTCGAAAGAGTCCTGTATTGTTATTTTTCAACCGGTCAGTATTCAAACATCCAGGGTCCCTTGAATTTTTCAAAGACAAGTGTTTTCCTGTGGAGACAAGAACAGAACCCTCCCCCCATTCTATGTTTTTCTTACCACATGTATCATCGTAGATGCTGTCATTTCTCCTTTCCAAGAAGTTTCTTCTCTTCAAATCTAACCTTTATTAATTTTGATGGTATCCACAATTTTTCTTCTCCTGTGGAAACATGAGCAAAACCCCTTCCACAACATAGCACATCTCCTAGCTTCCATTGAGAGGTCAACACATCCTTGATATAAACCGGTTGATTTAGTTCAGCAGACTTTTCCATTATCCAATGTCTTTCTGCCACTGTTGTTCCCTTCTCATTAGCATTAAGAAAATTCAAGGCTAATAGGGCATTATGTAATCTATTTCTGGGGGCATTTTCCACCAATTTCTGTTTATTTAACATATCCTTTATAGTTCGATTTGATCTTTCTATGACTGCTTGACCTATAGGATTGTATGGTATACCTGTAACATGCTTAACATTATAATAAGCAAAAAACCATTTCATTTTCCTAGATACATAAGCTGGACCATTATCTGCTTTTATTTGTGCAGGTATACCCATAATTTCCATAACTTCTAATAAGTGTGTGATTACTGAGTCAGTTTTTTCTGAGCTTAAAGCAGTTGCCCACTGAAAGCCTGGATAAGTGTCAATGGTGTGATGTACATATTTTAATTTTCCAAATTCTGCAAAGTGAAACACATCCATCTGCCAAATTTCATTCCTTTTAATACCCTTTGGATAGTCCCTGCAGGCAATGGTGTTTGGTTATAAAAAGAGCAAGTAGGGCATTTCTTTACAATCTCCTCAGCTTGTTGCCATGTAGTAGACAACTCTTTTTTTCAAGCCTTTGCTATTGACATGATGTTTTTATTAAATTCAGATGCCTGCAGCACACTACCAATCAATAATTGATCAATATCTGCATTACCTTGTGTCCCGCGCTACCGTCTCGCCAGCAAGAATGACACGGCACATTTAGGATCCTTCTGCAGAAAAGCTTTAATGCGTCTTGAGAGAGAGAGCATAAGCTTCCAAAGCTGAGACCCAGAATGAGGGGAACCCATCCCTTATATAGGAAACAGTCCTCGCTTCGGATGTGTCACTCTTGGATTGGCCCACTGCCCATCAACCCAGATGACGCCTCGGGAGTAGGCAGGGACGCAGCAGTGGAAAGTTACCAAGCACATGTGCATTATAGTCCCACTGTCTCTGCTTCTCCAATGCTGGTATTAAAGGTGTGTGCTACAACACCTTGAACTCACAGAGATCTATCTGTCTCTGCCTCCCAGGCATTGGGATTAAAGGCGTGTACTACCACACCTTGAGGTCACAGAGGTCAATCTGCCTCTGTCCCTTGAAGTCACAGAGGTCAATATGTCTCTGCCCCTTAAAGTAATGGAGAATGTGGTTGCGGCCCTCCACAACCTTGTGCTAGAGGACCTGGCAGACCCGTATGAGATCGGATATGTGTTATATACATAGGGCAGAGCCTGTTTCTGATCATGTCTTGTATCTGGATAAACAACGAGGTCAGTTCTGTAGCATCAGGTATAAATTCAGCAGTTTCAATATGCAAAATAACTCTTTCTGCATATTGTGAGTCAGTAATTATATTAAGAGGTTCTTTAAAATTCCTAAGCACCATAAGGATGGCATATAATTCTGCGATCTGGACAGAATCATAAGGACTTTGTTCCACTTTACTCAATTCTTCTGATTTTTAACCTGCTTTCCCTAATTTATTAGCATCAGTATAAAATGTACAGGCTCCGGTTATTGGAGCATCATGGACAATTCGAGGAAGGATCCAAGAAGTTCTCTTAATAAAGTTAAGTGTCTTGCTTTTGGGGTAATTGTTATTGATTTCTCCCAAAAAAATTAGCACAAGCTCTTTGCCATGGTTCATTGTCTTCCCACAACTTTTTTATCTCATCAGCAGTGAAAGGCACTATAATTTCTGCTGGGTCTATACCTGCTAATTGATGAAATCTCAATTTTACTTTTATAATCAATTCAGAGACTTTTTCCACATACGTTTTTAATTTTTTACTTGGTTTGTGTGGTAAAAAGATCCATTCCAGGATAATATCATCTCTTTGCATCAAGATTCCTGTAGGAGAAATTCTGGAAGACAATATGACGAGAATACAACCAAGCTTTGGATTTACCCTGTTCACATGAGCCTCCTGTAATTTTTCCTTAACCATTGTCAGTTCTTTTTCTGCTTCGGCAGATAAAGACTATTTAAGTCTCTATCACCATCCAAGGTCTTGTTTAAATGAATTATTAGATCAGGTGTTATCCCAACAGCCAGTCGTAGACTGGAGATGTCTCCTAATAATCTTTGAAAGTCATTAAGAGTTCGTAACCGGTCTCTCCTGATTTGTGCCTTTTTCAGCAAATCCTACCGGCGTGCGCCACCGCAACCGGTGGCACTTACTTTCAAATATCGAGGCCTGTTGTTGTTTCTCTAAGTCTGTGTTACTCTTTCTTGATGACAAGCTTATGTGGAAGACTTAAAAATTGTCAGTTTTGTTGGTTAGAGAGGTATACTTCTTTAACCCCAGTACACAGTAGGCAGAAGCAGTCAGATCTGTATAAACTTGAGGTCAGCATAATCTAGATTAAGGTACTGCCCTCTCAAGGTTTACATAGTAAAGCTCTGTTTTGAAAATATTGTCATTGAGGTAGTGTTTAAATGACATGAATTTTTATATACATTGCTACTTCCTGCTTTGTTACTCAGAGGACAAATGTCTCACTTCCACTGGACAAGAAGAGAAACTTGTGGCGTTTCACTCAGGAAACCTTCTAGTTAAATATCTTCTAAATATCACAAACCTCAATCCACCAAAGATTCCTGGTGCCAGTGACTTAGCATCCCTGGACGGGATCATTGATAATTAAAAGTCTGTGCTTAGTAAATCTGCACTTGCCATCATCACCATGACTCCGGTCTTCATGAGATTCTGACCCAAAGAACCATACAGTTGAGTCCAGTCGGTACCCAATGGAAACAGAAAATAGTCACTATTGTTGGTTGTAAGCTGCTGAGTTTTTAGGTAATATGTTTCTAAAATGAAATAAACTAATTCAAAAGTTAAAAAAAGCAGTATAAATCATAAAAAATGAGCAGTATGCAAGAAACACCTTAATGTTTAACTTTTTTGTGTTTGTGGGCAATAAATATGTCTGCATGTCGTACAGAACATGCAGAAGTCAAGAGGTAACATTTAGCCATGTCTCTTTTGTCATCTTTACATAGGTTCCAGAAATCAAAGCTGGGCTCTCATGCTTGTACGTGAAGTGCCTTTGCCAAAAGTGCCTCTTTACAGGCCCAATAAGCATATTTTAAAACAGAGTTTTACTAATGTTTGAAATGCATATAAAAATAAAACATTCTATATAACATTAAGTTTTTAAATATTGACAGATAATTCTTAAAGGGTAATTAACAAAGGTAAACAGAAAATAGCAGAAAAATGCAATAAGTTTTGAATTATAAAAATACATTAAAAATAAAAAGCAGTAAATGTAGGAGAGAACAAAACTGTTCATCCATCCACTGTTCACAACAATGAAACCAGTCAAATGTTCTGCAGGCGATTTGAACATAGTTTGACTTTAGTCACAGCTTAAAATCCACACCATTTCTAATTTTAGTACTTATTCTAAAGTGATTACTATGAAAATAATGTAGATTTTAAATAAAGCATGGTTTTAGGGAACATAACTTACCATCAGTTTAGAAATGGTTACACCAAGGAATTGTTCTATTTTTTGGGGGATGCTGTATCTCCAGTGAATAATAACTTAAAGTGTGGACAAGCGGCAGTGACAACCCATGCTTGCAGATCTATTATTGATGTTTCTGTGATTTGTCTATCATAGATGGCACAAAGCTCCTATACGACAAGAGTCATCATTTTTAAGCACAGTGACTTTGAAGAGATTTATTTTAGTGGTTGATATTACAACAGTATTACATAATTTTCCCCTTTCTTTTCTCCTTAGACCATTCCATCACTGTAGTACCTCTACAAAACATTTTCATTCCTCTCTGAAGATGGTCAGTATCTGATGGGATAAATAAGATAGATGCTCTGAAAGTATGATCATTTTCTAAAACAACATTCTGATATATACAATTTAAAAAAATATTTTGGAAAATGTATGCGATCTCATTCACATTACATGAGCATACCTGCACACAGGGTTATATTGATATCCTAAGAAGAACATGAGATGGATAGTTTTCACAACAGTAATTGTCATCCATGAGGCTGAGGACTGATGATATTCTCAAAGAATGAGAATTTTCATGTAAGCTGGTCCATTCCATACTTTAATTTATTTTTAACTGAATCACAAAAGTTGAATGCTGATTGATAAGAATAAGAGCAACTCCAACTTTGCTTGCTTACTTATGGTGTCCATGGCCCCTCAAAGCCTTTCAAATGTATATTAAATACATATTCACATTATCAAACAGATTAGATTATGGTAAATTGTTTCAATAATATTCTCTGCCTCAATACTTGTCTATTTTATTAAGGTTCAAAAAGAAAACAACATCAAATAACCTTTTTGTCTGACATGGGATTTTAGGCCACACGTGAAGCTGGGGATTGAACTCTTAGGTAGCATTACATCTATACTATCTATTATGTATTGTGTCCCTTGTTTCTGATTAGTTACTACATGTATATTTCTTGTATATAATTTTCTTTTGAGATAAAGTGGGCACACCTATTTATCATAGTTTCTCTACTAAGATAGTACTAAAAAGGAAAAACTTCTTATACAAAGGTTTGTCTCTTAAAACATCAGAGACAAACATCTCTGTCATAGTCAAAAGTCTCCTTCCACAGGTCCATCATAACATAGACATGTACTCATTGTATATTAAATTGCCCTTGTCATACTGTTTAAACTAAACTTTGTTTCTTTCAAGAGAATAATTTAATTTTTCTATATAAAATTGTCCCATATACAAGTCTTTAACAAATGAACATGTTAATTTGAGTTTATACATTATAAAATAAATGAGTGAGTATCTCTTTTAAGAGTAGGTTCAGTCTCTGCCAATTTAATATACTTTTCTGAAATTGATCAATATAATTCTACATGTCTTTGAACATTCAGTTGTATGTGTGTACATGTACATATTTCAGACTTACTTTTAAATTTTCAATTAATCAGAAAATTGCAGTATAAGACCTGAAGATTGAACTGAATGTGGTAGAATGTAGGTTAAATGGATAGGAATTCACAAACTTGCAAATGAGGACAATATGGTGTCTGAATTAATAGGGAAACTGAACAACCTATTTCTAATTATCACTCTTCAAGTATAATCAGTTTTTGCAGATTCATTTTAAGGACTCCCCATGTTTCAAATAACCCTTTGATCAAAAACACTGTGCTTCACCCACTGATGTCATCCTCTGCTTTCACAAAATCTAACCATCATGATAGCTATTATTATATTTTTCTTACTTCTCTAATAAGAGAATTCATATTTATCTCTTATTGCACTGAAGTGAATTTTGCTAGTACAGCTTACTTCTTATAATTATCCTATTGTCCATATAAAGTATTAGAATAAAGATGCCATATATTATCTGTATATCTAACATATCCTGTCTTTTAACTTTAGTTTTTAATTTTTACATTAATATTAGAAATTTATATTAAGTTAGGATCTTCAAATTTATACACAGTAAGAATCACCATTTAAAAGTTATTTATTAACATGCTGGACACTTCTAAAACAGACCTTTCAGCATATGGATATTACATATAATTACATGCATATTCATTACAATATTGTCTCTAAGGCAAATACCGTCTTGGAAGATCTGCTTTGGCATTAATATTTATAAACCTGCAAACATTTTATAAAATTTAACTGAATATTTATTAAATTTATAAAATTAAGCAAATGTGATGATGATTCTTAAATAAATTCAATGTTATAGAAATATACATGCACATACGCATAATATTTAGGTTTCTTTTTTATGTTGGGAAACAAAACGTGTGTGTGTGTGTGTGTGTGTGTATGTGTGTGTGTGTGTAACTCACTGTTACCTAAGCAACAAAAACTTTAGAGTAGGAAGGTTTTTCACTTTTTCTAGACAGTTCATACCATTATATTATATTTTTCTGGGAATAGTGAAAAAAATTTCAAATGATTTGATGTGAATGCCAATGACAAACCAATCTATAGTTCTCTGAAATCCAACTTGGTAAAACGAATGAGTTTTATTTTTATTATTATTAATTTTCTTCCACAACATAGGTGAGAGGTTACTTATAGGAGCATTTATATGCCCAAAATAACTGTCACCTTGTGATTGGCAGAAAAGTCACAGAAACTCCTTCATTGGCTTCAACTTTTCACCAGCCTTTTACTTCTATATATATTTCTGTCACCACCAGAAATTACTCAGCTATTGACGTGGAATCTTACAAAGGGTCTCTTCATGGTTAAGCACTTCACTACAAACACCATATACCTGTTATCTATTGTACCATTCTGGTCCAGTTACCCTGCCTACACTATGGAAAAATTCAGATGGCAACTTATTATGAACAAATCCAAAAGCTCTAGACAACATCAACTTGTCCTAGGTATCTCAGTTTCTGGCATCCCTTTTCTCAAATCCTAGTTTCCTTCCTTATTTTCTTCTTAGAGTTATTAAATTATTTCTGGTGTCAAGCATGAGAATGAAAGTCTGCAGTGTCTGCTCTAGGGACTCACGGTCCAGTGTGTCCTGAGGACATAACCTGGGTTACATGGCAAGGGTCTGCCTGGACTGTGTGGTAACATCTTGTCTCAAAAAACAAGAAAAAAGAAATCAAATATCAAACAAACACACATATTTCTATGAACCATCCTCAAAGTACCAACTACAATAAAAGCCTTACACTGAATTAAAACCAAATGCTACTATTGGTCTAAATAAACCCAGTGATAAATTTATTCCTAATGATATTCCGCTGAATTCATAGGTAAGTGCCTTGTTCAGCCATCAGAGAAGTTTGCTCATGTAACAGTTTGAAAAAATATGGAGACACACAGTCATATAATACACAGAGAGTGATAGACCTTGGAACATTCAGTCCAAAATAGGATGTCTCTATAAAATTCTTTACCTCATACCTCAGGGAACCCCAGGGAAAAGAAATCAGAAAAAGTATAAGAGCCAAAGGTGATAGAGGAGTCTAATAAACAAGGCCCTCTAAATCAACATAAGCTGATCATAAATGAACTCAGAGACTGAGGCAGCATAAACAGGGTCTAAATGGTTCTGTAGCAGATCCTCTGCATATATATTATATCTTTTAGTGCATTTAGTGCTTTTCATTTGATTCCTGAGTGTGCACAAGTGTAGATTTCTCACTGTTGTGCTATCTTTAAGCTTCTTTCCTTCTATTCGTTTTTCTTCTCCAATGTTGATGTGATGCTTTGAAACTTTTGTTTCATTTTATTATATTTTGTTTTGATGTATTTTAAACATGAATTAATCAATGAAAGATTAGTCATTGAGCTAACAATTAAAAACTGAAGTTGTTATTTATATCTGCTATATTAATAACAACATAAATAACTGCATGTAAACATATACACATATAATTATGTGTGTATATATTATTAAACAGTTTCTTTATATCTACTTGGGTAAGAAAAGTCAGTTTTATCCAATCGATTGACTATTGGCTTATCACACATTTTAGGGCAGCCCACATTCTCTTGAATAGTTGACCAAAATATAAAGTATTCCACAAATTTTGTGTGTAGTTGTTATGTTAAAACTGAAGTAGTGTTGTTTGTTCATTTGTTTCTTTATAAGCTGAGTTTTATTTTCTTGGTTTTGGGATGTTTTTGCTATATTGGGTTTTTGTTTGTTTGTTGATGAACAACTTAATATTGGCTGGGTGGATAAGGACAGAAGATCTAGAGGAACTTGGGGAAGAAGAATATGATGAATATATTTGTATTTAAAGTTATTTTAAATGAAAATATATTACAAACAAAAATATTAATGCTTTTATCACTTCAAATACATTTTCTTAGTCACTCTGCCTCCCTGAAAAAGAATACGAGATTTTAAAGAATTTTTACTTTACTCCTAATTTCACAAACATTAATGTTCTTTTACATTTAAAGGGGGATTTGATAAAGATATGAATAATTTGCTTTGATATGGATTTAAGGTCAATTTTGTTCTATGTATTTCTGATCTTGATTAAGGTATTGCGATTGTGTAGTTCATGTAAAAATGTAATGTATAATTAGGAAATATAGGTTGTTAATGGATAATCATCAATAATACTCAAGCTTGTATTCATGTTAGTTAGATTTTCTAGATATATAGAAATATATTTCAGTTAGATAGATATTCTTCATATCTTTCATAGACTACAGAATATGGCATTTTAAATGTTTTCATAACTTAGGACTTTTCATGACAGTGAGACACGTCTGCTCCTGACAGCACCAAGCTATTTCAACAGGAAGATGGGCATTGAAAAGGCTCCTTATGGAGTTGGTTAGCCATTTGGGCAAGAAACTGCTATTGCCTGGACTGTTACATAAACTGGACACAAAGAACCTGCAGAGAGAGGACTGCTGAACTTGCATAAAGGTGAGATGGTCTTTCAGGGTTCCTGACTCATGAAAGAGTCTGCAAGACATTCTGCAGGACACAGCAGATAGTGACTGAACTGCCTTTGAAATTTCCTGCTTCATGAAAATGTCTGCTGGATACTATGGGCCAGTAGGCTGAAGAAGAATGCCCCAACGGTTCAGAGGAACTTTGGTTGACTGTCCAGGCAGCGAGATGTCTCTGTCATTTGTAGAGATTTGGAAGTTGCTTACTTCTTGTTTACTTAGGTAATATTATATCCTTCTGGAGTCTTTAATGGAGTTGAACAGATAGATAATTATTGTTTTTCTTAGTTATGATAAAAGATAAAGTAAATATAAATATTGAAACTGTAATTCTTGCTTTATAACTGTTTTGTTATATGTAATTTTACTATGTTAAAGTGAAAGCCTTTCTTTTTGTTTAAACAGAAAAAGGGGAAATGATGGAGGAGGGTCACTGGTCTATGTATTACTCTCATTGGTTAATTAATAGAGAAAACTGCTTGGCCTGATAGGTCAGAATGTAGGTAGGCAGGGAAGACAGAACAGAATCCTGGGAGGAAGAAGGCAGTGAGGTAGTCACCATGACTCTCCTCTCCGAGACAGCCGCAGGTTAGAATCCTCCTGGTAAGCCACCACCTCGTTGTGCTACACAGATTATTAGAAATGGGTTAATCAAGATGTGAGAGTTAACCAATAAGAGGCTGAAACTAATGGGCCAAGCAGTGTTTAAAAGAATACAGTTTTCTATGTAATTATCTCAGATAAAGCTAGCCATGAGCCTTGTGATGGGAACACTGCTCGCCACTCGCATCACTACAGTACTGAAAGAACTACTGAAGCTAGCAGATAATTTAGTATAGTTGCCAATTACAAGATTAATATAAGAAGGTGTCTTAGCTACAATTTTGTTGCCGTGAAGAGACACTATGGAAAAGGCAACAACTATTATAAGATAAAGCCTTTAATTGAGTACTTCCATCTTGGTGGGGATATGATAAGATTCAGGTATGTGCAAAATTTTAAGGGAGACCTGCATCCTGATCCATAGTCAGAGAGAAGGAGAAGGAGAGAGAGAGAGAGAGAGAGAGAGAGAGAGAGAGAGAGAGAGAGAGAGAGAGAAAGAGAAAGTGAGACCTAATTTGGCATGGGTTATTAAAACCTCTCAAAGTCTACTCCCAGTGACATATTTCCTCATAAATTGCTGCACCTCCTAATCCTCTTGGTTGTTTTAAATAGTGTCACTCCCTGGTGAATATGTATTCAAATATATGAGACTATAAAGGCCATTCTAATTCAAGCCATTGCATAATCTCAGTGGATTTGTTCTGTGAAAATAATAAATTTTTTGAAACAAAATCAGGAAAGCCACACAATTTATTAAAGCAATAAGATTATTTTAAAAGATTAATAATAAGTACAATCCCTGCACATATCAGGCAAGTCAACATGGAAAGAATCAATCACTGCACATATCAGTTCAGTCAACTTTGAAAGGATCAAAAGCTGCACATTGATCCATGCCAAGTTCAGTTTCTCTCTCTCTCTCTCTCTCTCTCTCTCTCTCTCTCTCTCTGTCTGTCTTTATTTCTCTGCCTGTGGACCAGTTCACACAATAGGAAAGGTTCAATCACTGCACATATCAATACAGCCAATATGGAAAAGATAAGGCCCGATGAAAATACAACTCTTCTTGAATAGTTGTCAGCAGTTTATGGTATAGAGATAGGAGAATCAATTTTCTTAAGGGTGTCCTTTCTTGTAGGTCAATAAACATAGGGATGTCCCTACACCCATGATTGCTTGAGCAGAGAATTTGGATTCTTTAGGTTATAAAACAAGTAGGTTATGAATTTAATAGGAATAGAGGTTGACATATGAGAAGTTAAGCAAATTAGAAACAATGAATATGTTCAATATGTTTTTGAATTTATATAATACTCCAAATATTAATAAAAGTTTTATATTCAAACATGCAGGAATGTGAGGACTCACAGATGTGAGCCTATACTATCTTGGCTGGAGGTCAGAGAGTTTGAGCTTATTTTTGCTCTCTCAAAGATGTTGAACAGTGTAGCTACAAGGAGAGATTCTGGCCTAGGGTATGGTTAGTTAGCTTTTGAGTATAGAGGTAGATCTGCTCCACCTAGTTGGACCAAAGGTTGGAGAATTAAAGTTTATTACTTATATCATGTTAATGAAATGTGTTGAATCCCCCTTCTCTTTTGGAGGGAAGCAGACAAGCATTTGGAAAGCAAATGATACAAATTCAGAATTCACTGAATGTCCCTCCAAATGTTGCATTGTGTTTCTGTCTCTTATTTCTCAGTTCTTTTTGCTTACTAATCCTAATTCTCATGCTCCTACCCTGGAACGCATGAGTTTTACAAAAGCTGGTCTTCAAAATAGGAATCAATATTGGTGAATATGTAGAAGTTTTTCAAAAGATATTGCAAAATACTGAGAGAAAGCAATGTAACAGAACACAAAATCATACATTAACAGATTGGGGAATTTTCATTGTCAAAATGTCCACACAACTAAGATTAGTTTCCAGGTTCAGTTTTTTCATGGAAATATATCAGTATTATTCATAAAAGAAATTACAATAACAATACCACATCTAATAAGAAGATATATACAGTTAACACTAACTTGTATGGAAAATATTGGTTTTCTCCATTTTAATCAAATTGGATATGTTATCCACACTTGTATGCTCAATGTACCACAATAGCTGGCAAACACTATGTGAATTCAGTGGGAATTTTGTGGCTGTTGTGTCTCATATTGCTTTGTTTGGGCTTTTTTTGCTACTTGCTTTCTTACTTGAATTTTATATTATTTGATGTTGTGTTTTTATTTTTCTGTGTTTGAGTCTGTTTATGTATGCTTTGTTGTTTTTGTTTTTGTTCTGGTTGATTTGTTTTGTTTCTCTTTGTTTTCTAATGAAATAGAAAAGAGAAGTGGGAGGGTTGGTAGGTGGGAATGATCTGGGAGCAGATGGAGGAGAGGAAACTGTGATCAGAGTACAGTGAATGAAAAAAATTCAATTCATAAAGTTAACATAAAAATAATATATAAAAACAATCTAAAATTTTAAGAAACTATGGAAAGCTCAAAATAATCACAACTATTTTTACCAAAAATATTAAAATATGAAGTATTATAATAATGCAGTTAAAGCACTACATTTGTGTTGTCATAATGACACCAAAGTCTTTACATATGGCTCTCCATGACAAAAGTTAAGTATTCAGTAAAAGGAATATACCATGGGTGTGATTATGATTCTAGCACTCAGAGAGGATGATAGCAAGATGGTCCATGGCCACACTCTGGCATTCATACAGGAAGATGATTTATGTTCAGAAGTCCCCAACTATAATGGATATATATATATATATATATATATATATATATATATATATATATTCAAATAAATAAAAATTAAATTAAAAATGATAAAATATTGGCATAAGACTTTACACAGAGATCTGTGGAAGAAAACAGAATACCTAGAAATAAACTACTATACCTACATCAAACTGATTTTAAAGAGACACATTTTATTATTGTTAATTCTATATAAGCATAGGTCTATGTTTAGGCTTGTGCATGTGATTGTAGATATCCATAGGGGTCAAAGACATCGAATTCCTGGAGCTAATATTACAGACACTTGTGTGTCACCAGGTCTTAAAATATTTTTTGATAAATATGTTAAAAACACACTATGTGGAACATTTTTCTATTATAATTGATGAGGAAATTGGATATAACTATGCCCAAGAGAAAAATGAAAACTCTGTCTCTCACCTGTGAGAAAATTCAACATAAACTGGAATAAGGACTTAAATACTGGATAAAACTAGGAAATATGTGTAGGAATATGTTATGTGTCTCTCTTTCTCACTGTATTGTGTTCTGCATTTCTGTCTGTCTTTCCCTGTCTCTCTTTGTCTAGTCTCTTTCTCTCACTGGTCTTACCTCAGTTCCACAGCCATGTATCCGTAGAGGCTTGCTCGGAAACCTGTGAAATCCTAAACCCAAATAATTTTTTTTTCTCTTTTTAAATTATTTCATTTCAGATATTTTGTTTTGCAGCATTAAAAGTTAACTATCATAGGAAATTAGTACCAGCAATCTAAGATTTTATTCTATTACCAATGATGTCTTTCAGGCACAGGTGGTTGGTGAAAAAAGAAAATGTTAGAAGTAAATCAATTTACTGAGTTTTCATTATAGCTTGATGGAGAATTTTTTTATTATAAAGGTTGTTGGGTCCCTAGAGGACAGGCCTTTGCACCCACACTTGATCTGTTTTGAACTCTTGCAGTCGGTTGAAAACAGGAACAAAAACAGGAACAATCTGTTGTTTTCAGCAATGTTTCTAAGGATGTTTACCCCTAAGCCATTGAGTTACAGTGATGAGCTTCCTGCTTTTGCTGTCTTGGCCTCCCCTGCTGAGGGCTATATATACTGTGTGAGAAAGTGGAATAAAAGCTTGTCTGCAGAACTTGAAGTTGTGTTGCGTGTTAATCCCGACGTCCCTCGCTCAGAAGAATGACAGTTACCGTGCTGGCGCGGCAAAGGTATTCTTAAATAAATTAGTATTTTTTGCATTTTTGAGAGAAAGTATCTTATTAAGAAGAAATAAGAGGCCGGGCAGTGGTGGTGCACATATTTAACACCAGGACTCATGAGACAGAGGCAGGTAGTTCTCTTTGATTTCAAGACCAGACTACAGAGTGAGTTCCAAAACAGTAAGAGCTACATAGAGAAACATTGTCTCAATAAATGAACAAGAAATGTGTGACATATTTTCACATAGCTCATAAAACTGATGCCATGTGTTAATGCAGTTTAGGTAACTTTTTATAAGCTAATGATTTTTATGATATTTTAAGTGCAATGGTTCTGATTAAAGTTTTTCAAGTCATATGATTATATTGTAAAACGATATTAGTGAACTCATTACTATGCTGGACTCATAAATCTACAATTGTTCTATATTTAATTATACATTTAAATATCTGTGAAATTTAAAGTCATAATTTGGCATAATTCATTGGTGCATCCCATTTTATTCTTACTCTTTTGTAGGATTCATTTTACAACTTATAGGAGAAATATGTAATTATTTTTTTTTTACCATACTGAGATTTGTAATTTCTAGAACAGAAGCATTAAGGGAATTAGAAATGCAGTAAAACTTTTAAAATAATTTAAGGAAATTTGCACAAGGGATATTCCAGTATCTTTAAATCTTACTATTTACAATTTGATAACTGCCATGAATTTTTCTTCATATAAGTAACTGAAATACATTCATATTAAATTTGATCAATTAGTCATGTTTTTTAACATTCGCTGATCATTTTAGTACAGCCATTCTCTAAATAAAGCTAAACAGAAAAGATCCACTGTCATCCCCGCTCATCTGTTTTCCAAATTTCATGCCTTTTCTTCAAATGTTTTCTTCGTGAACATTCTCAACGACAAGAGCTGGGATGTAGCTCATACTCCAAAGGATAAACTTGCTTGCATTCCCACAGCTGTCTAAGTGTAGTTAAACAATGTGGAACTATAAATAGCTTCTGAGTGGCTCTGATCATGCTAAATAAATGTGAGAACAGAACTGAAGCATGTCAGCTCTGGTATCCTCTTTTTTTTTTTTTAACTACCGCAGACATTGGGGAAGATGTATGTTCAAGAGTTTCTGATTTATAAATATAAGTAATGATTTTCAAAATGTTACATGATGTGGTTTTGAAAAGACAATCAAGAATTTTATTGACTGTGAATTTGTACAAAATGGAGTAAAATAAAAGACACAGATTTTTAATGACCCTTCCTACACCAACACTGTGAAACTTAAAGAAACAAGTAATAGCTACATTCTGTCTGATTCGCAATGTTTGCAATGTGGGAAAATTAGAAATTGATTTTTTGTGTGTTTTTTAAGATAATTGCAGAAAACACACTATGGTAGTCTTGGAAAATATAATTTCCCACAAAGCAAAATCAAACAACCCCACAAAAATCAGAAAGGAGAAATTATTTTGTTATTAAAAAAGGAATAAGCTACTGGCTTACAGACAATTGATTGAAAAGATAAGAAGAAATGTCACAATTTTACCACCTAAGCAAATACAATTCACTATCTGTGGTTGTCCTTCAGATAACAGCAACTAACCAACCTTCAAGGAAATAAAGAGCGTTGAATCACAGACAACAATCCTGGGTTCATTTGGACTTGGTTTGAGCATCCATGCCCATTTGCATATCCATATCAAGTGAATAAAAATTATTAATTTTATAGCAAAAGTAAATTTTGTAACTTAAACACATAATAAGGTAGTCCAGCAAAAGGCAGAGTTAGCTTTCAAATAGTCTCATAAGGTTCTCAAAAGAACAACAAAACAAACATACCATGTTTTCTAAAAACAAATCATAAGTAATGGTGTGTTTTTGCCATCATTTGTATGGATAACTAATGCCTTTTTATTTTTAATTCTATTTGTATTTTGAGAAATTCCATTCAGTTTAAGGATATCCCTAAACTACTTTTAAACTTTAATTTCACATTTTTGCATGCATATATATGAGTACCATCATAAGCAATCATACAGAACCATGAACATACATTGCCACTGAAGAAAAACTAATATATTAATGGGCAAGGAGATTCAAGACATAGTTTCTCTGTGTTTCTCTGGTTGTTCCAGATCTTGCTTTTTAGAACAGGCTGAATTTGAACTCACACAGATTCCCACATACTGGTACTATATATAGACATGTGACACCATGCCAAAATGAAGAAATATTTATCTGAAGTTTATACTTTTGCTCAAATTTTGTCTAGTTCAACCCTCACAAGCATGTGAGACTATCGAACATCTTTTCTATCACAGTTTCACCAAACACACATTTACAACATTCAAACAACAGGGACAACTATAGTAAAACAAATTAATCAAAAGGCAGAATTTGAAGTCCAATCCCTATAGATATATCTAGAATACACTTCCAAATGTAAGGCTTGGGAATATTGCAGAAAAGAAGTTACAAAGATTTCTAAAAGCCAGAGGATTAGGAGTTTAAGATTGAGTGGCCTCATAATATCAGAAGTTGTTCCATAAAGTCTGACAAGTATGACTACCCAAATGTGATCTGAACAAGAATGACACCAATGGACATGCCAAATTGGGTAATGAAAAACCCATGTGGTCCTAATCCTGCTCAAAGACTGTGAGCAAATGAGGAAAGCTGGAAGGAGAGATATCCTTTCACAGGGAAAAACAAACCAATTAGTGGTCCAATAGTAAACAGTCAGGCCAGAAAATGTACATACACGTAACATTATACAGACAAAATAAGTTGTATTTAGGAATCTGTATGTATATACATATATGCATACAACAACAATATTAGTAGGGAAAGTTTCATGGGAGTTTTGAGAGGAAAGAAAGGCAAAGAAAAAATGTTATAGTTTTATTCTTATTTCAAACATTAAACTAATATATTGTTCCCAACTTTCCTGTGACTTTCGAAATGAAGAAGAGGTATTCCAGAGGGCATCTTATAAAATTCTTTAAACCTTTTCTCCTAGAACAGCCTGAAGCTTGACCCCAATTCTTTGCATCAGTCTAGAAAAGTAGTAAAAAAAGTGACTTCTAATCAACATTTATTTTAATGTATATCATTCCAAACCTTTCAAGAGTGCTGTGGTAGAGTTCAAAACAGAGATACATGCATCCAATGATACTCTTAGTTTTTCCTTGCACCAACTTCCCATTTCATTGCTTCAGAATAACACAGCATGGCATAATGGCTTACTACTGTACCGTTTCACTGTTATACAGCTAAGAAATTTCACGTTACCCTTGTAATCTTGGTTGTGTCAAGGTACAACTGTTACCTCTGTTTTCATTGATCCTGGTAACTCCAATTAAACATGTTTGTTTCATGGAAGATCTCTCTTAAGGAAAACCTTTCAAGTATTAAATTGTCTTCTCTGCCACTAATGAGAAGAATGTGATGTCTTAATTCATTTCGATTTTCACACATGCATTTATTTTCCCCCTTTCTCCCTTTTTCCTTTGATTTTTATTTCAATTGTTTTTATTTTTATTTTAAAAGATATTTTAGACATGATTTAAAAATATTAAAAAACTATTAAAAACTAGAAATTTAAATTCCTTTTAAATGTCTGTAACACTTATGTCTTATGCAAAGGATAAATATTATATAGCTAAACATCTTTATATAAGAACATATACAAGAAAAAAAGTAGCTCTGTACCTTTCTTCTTTATAGGATCTCCCACTTTTCCATAAGTGAGTGCTAAAATTATATTTTTTCTTAAATTTATATTTTAAATTTGGTATTATATAAATGAGTAGCCCAATAAGCATTATAAACAAACTTCATCAAGGTGAGTTGAAATATCTTTTTAATTAAGTACCTATGTACATATTTCTAAAAAACTCTCTCTAATATATCATTTTTATGTCATGCAATAGAATTCTAGTAAATGAATAATGTATACATAACTAGCCTTGAAATAGGTGCTTGCAGTTGTTCCACTATTTGCTTTAAGCATGATGGTATTGTTGGCATTTCCTTATACTTTAGCATGAAATTTTGCAGAGGTCCTAGAAGAAGACTATTTAAAATAGAGTTGAAGCTTACTCAAGTCTAGAATGTAGGACAGATATAATCTTTAAAAACTAATTTTTTTGGCAGAGGAAATTTCAAGACACCTTCAAATTGACTCTGTTATGTGGTTACTAGTAATTTAACTTATCCATCCATTCTTAATCATTCATTATTTATACTGAAAATGTAAAAGTGTCACATAAATTCAAAATGCAATTTGAAGTGAAAAAGAGCACCAGGAAATTTAAAGCAATATCCAAGGTTGGTGCTGAAAGAGATGTTGCAATCAAGGCAAGGCCTAACATAAATTTGGTTAATATTACTAAGAAATTGATATTTTTTGAAGTTGGCCTTTAATTTTCATTATTTGAGAGGGAAAAATGTGACACTGAACCAAAATTCTACTTTAACTACCTAATTTAAATTTTTCATATCAACTTGGTGCAATGAAACTATAAAGCTAAAATAGTATAAAATATGTGTTTAAACATTAACAGAAATTGCTAATTTATGAACTACCCAGATTTATCAATAATTTTAATAAACAAATATTTGTAAAACAATAGCAGTTTGGTAATAATAGGACTGATGAGCTGGAATACTGATGCAATAAAGCAAGCAGAATATTGAATTATTCACCTATTAGCATCATTAGGTCAGAAAATGGGACACTAGAAATAGTAAGAGAGACAAAAGACTATGAAAGATCACAATGACATGGTTAGTACATAGACTACTGTTAGTGTACAGGTTCAAGAATTTTAGAAAGCATCTAAATATTTGAATGAAGAGATATGAACTAATGAAATATCTAGACATATAGAATTAGGTAGAAGATTTTCCTATTCTATACTGATTACATTTCTAGAAAAAAGATTCTTATAAAATAGAACACAGTGATACTTGATTCAGTGCTGCTTAACAGGTTTGGAAAAAGAAACAACAAAGACTGTTGCCTCCAGTTTTTTATGCAAGACCCCTGTTATCAAAACCAAAACCATGTATGTGTACAAGAACTCTCTCTGTTTGGAAATATCTCCTCTGTTTACTACTGTAATTCTAAACTATACATGCTGTTTTTACAAGAACCCAATAGCTTAGTGTCTTCTGTTCATAATCACAATTAAATCTAAAGCTAATAAGAATAATCATCCCTGCTAACAAAGTCATTATATCTGCAAGAGTTTGCCTTGGTATGCTTAAAAAGAAATTCATTTAGTTGTATTTGATTCTTCCTCAGTCATATGCATATTTATTGAAAAGAATGAGCTGCAAGTCTTTTATTACGAATGCAACTATATAAAATGCACATTTATTAATATTTGTTAATTTTTTTTAAATGATGTTGGTATATTTATATTATGCATACTGAATATGGAATATAATATAAATATATTAATAGCAAATAAGCATAGTTCATAGTACGTAAGATAAGGAGTCAGTCGTCTCAGTCTCAAATGGACAAAGTGCAGTTCTTTTACACAATGGAGAACTATTATTTATTTAGAAAAGAATGAAAGTTGAACAGTAGAAGAGCCTAGATGAAACTGAAACCATGTAAAGGAAAACAAAAATATATATTTATAGCACTAATATAAGTTAAAAATGTAGTTTTAATGTAGAAAAGTATTTACTATATGATGAAAACATGTTTGACCCCATAAAGACTGAATAATGGAAGAGTCAATTTGATCATTCTGTCATGTATACACGTATAGAAGTGGCACATTGAAACTCAATAATATAGGTGATTCATGTATTTTTTCAGGAATAAAATAAAATAAATAAAAATGAAATTCTTAGTAAAGAAACATTTGCAAGCCAAGCAATATAGTTCATATCTGAATTCTAGCCTAAGGCAGTAGAGGCAACAGGTTTGTATCAGGGCAAAGCTTTTATGTTCACAATGAGTGTAAAGTGAGTCTCAGCTTCCTTGTGATACTCTCTGAAACATAAAAAAGATTATCATTATAATTTAAATACTAATATTGTATATTTTCATATTTCTGAGGTTATAAATAAATTTAAATAATCCTTTACTCGATAATTCCCATAAAAGTCTCAATATCTTAAACGTGTCAAAGTTTTACTTCCATGGCCTACAAAATAATATTAAATAAAGTTTTCTGTCAAATAAGTATATGACATGTGACAATATTTAATAAGTGATAACTATTTTTGTTTTTTATCTTTTAGAAAAATTAAGGTTTTCAGGTAAAATTTGGCCTGCTGGTAACCTTATGACTGTTGTAAGTTTGAGAAAAATGTCCCAGTCTCTTCTACATGTATACTGATGCTACGTGTGTCTCAGGAAGACAATCACCAGGGCCTGGAGACACTGCTATTCCTGATGAAGTGAAGATGATGTTCTACTATTATTGGCTGTCATCATGATGCTGAGTTTGTGATAAAAGCAGAAGTCATAACATAAAGGAAAAACCTATTTCATTTTTTCCAATGTAAAATCATGCCTATCAATAAAAATATATGAATTATTATGATAAATGCTGTCCTTCGATTAGCTAGTGATAAGTTTTAAAAATGTTTAATGTGAAAATGCTGTTCTCAATTAAAAATCTATAAATTACACTATTCTTCTGTGACTCAGTAGTAGTTTTCTAAGAAACCTGTAAGTGGTATTAAAAAAATAAGAATTGAACATATATTACTACCATCATTTTCAAATTCCTTATATTCTTTTCTCACTATTTGTGTTGATAGTAATCGATCTAAATATTTATTATTTAACAGTCTCTTAATACTTATATTTTGTTTTTATGACTAAGTCCTATAAAATATAAATATTTACAAATTATTTGATTCATCACAGTTTTTATTAGGAATACTCAAATATTTAGTGCTGTTCTTCCATCTCTGTCGTTAGAAGAGAGTGAGACCTTACTTTAATGAAACCCCAAGTATAAAGAGGATGTGTGTGCTGAATAGGTTTAGACAATGATACTAAGACTGAGGTGCTGTTCTGAATGCTAAACTTTTGTGCTGTTGTGACATTTGGTTGCTGATTGAGATGGTTGTTGTTGCTGTTGTTTTGTGCTTGTATGGTGGGCTAGAATTTGTGTTTTGAATTTGATTTATTTGTTTAACTCATAATGCAGTTTCCATTTGATGTAATAGTACTCTGACCCAATTGAGTTTAATAAAATTTAAGGTGGTATCAATTATCAAACATATTTATAAACGAAACAAAGTCTTTCCTAGGTGCAAATTTTATGTTGCTGATCAGCTAGGGAAGAACTAGACTGAATACTATTCAACTGATTCTTAAAGTTTTATCTATGTATCACATTCTTGAGTGTGTCCTGTGTTTCTGTGATAATATACTTAAACTGCTTAAATAGTAATTTACCTTCCATGTAGAGGGGCAGTCATAATCTTGATTCAGGGAATGCCTGTTGTTTCTTTTGATCATAACATATTATCAATTTATATGTTAAGTTTGTTTTTCCATTTTTAAAGAAAAAAAACATTTAAAAAAATTAATTTCTTTATTTTAAAATCTCTTCTTGTCAAGAACAGAGCAATAAACCATTTTTCTCAATATAATTATCTCTTAAGGGGAAAATTTATTTTGACCACTGAATTCACACAAATGTCATGGATGGTCTTCTAAACAAATGTTTGGATTTAATGACTCAATACATTAAGATTGTCTTAAGCTCCTTAAAATTTAGTGGTATATTGAAAGATAAGGAAAATATGTAGGAAATGATAGAAATTGAATAAATAGAGAAGAGATACTTGCAAAAGAGAATAAAATAACATCAAAGAACAGATTGGAAAATAATGAAAGAAATAAATAATGGGTCTATATTTATTTGAACATAAATTTGTGTGATACCCTTCTGAATGGACTGAAAAACTTATTTAATCTCTTTGAATATAAAGCATATCAAATATGACAGATGCACTTTTAAAGATAATTGCTAAAACAATAAAATTAAAATAAAATGAGAACAAAAGAATAAGAACATAAAGAAGGTGTTAATTGAGAAATGTAATCTGTGAGTCATTAGTAAAACAGGACATATGATATTTATATTATCAAATTTTCAGTGAAAGTATATAGATGTTTTAATGAGATTTAACATTTTAAATAATAAAACACATAACTGGCACATTTTGTCTTTCATACTGCAAGGTGGTATTAAGTGCATTTTCTGGTTTATGGTATATTAGAAATGATGACTAGATGATCAGAATGGTACTTAAAAATGTGGGATGAATAATATTGGATACCCATTATAATAGATGGCGTAGATACAGGTTATGAAGAAATACAAAGTGATAGTTTGTGTTAGTGGAAGAGTTAGCAGATAATACTGTTTCTACAGTGTCTGCTTCAAAATGATGAAGACCAGACAGTATAAGGAGTCAAGAGACAGGGAAATATTTTGAAGTTATGTGAAGACTTTTATTAGCAGTTTTGAAAAAAAAAGGATGTACAGAATTTCAAGTTTTCATGCATACTTGTTTATTATAGCAATACATGACATATGCTAGAAAAAAAAATTGAAAAAAGAAACCACAAAACTAAACTGGGAGGGCATAAGCACCCTGTAATTCCCTTGAGAAATACACTTGCAGTTGTTTCTCAGAAATGTGGTTTTTTTACTTGAGGCAGAATGAGATTTTAAGCTGAAGAGAAAGAAGCTCATGGAAAAATATGTGAATATGGATTTAGAACACTTATGAAAAAAGAATTTTCAAAATACAGGTTAGTTAACAAGTTTGAAGGGTTGTGTGCATGCGTATTTTTTTTTTAGGAAATGAATTTACACATTTCTTAAGGAATGTGTAAATGAGTAAGAATATTATTGTGTGAAATATATGCAAGTCAGGTCTTCTGCTGTATATACATGCATTATTACAGTGTAATCAAAAATTAAAATCATTTTTCCTGAGAGTTAAGGCTCGCACAGTAGTTGGCTTAGTTAGTTTGGCAGTTTTCCCTCATCAACACCAACAGGGTGAGCTCTCCAACATTGCCCTGGCTAGCTCACACAATGCAGTATATGCAGTAAAGGAGAGGGAACCGTTTTCCTGCTCTCATGCCCTAGGCACCAGCTGATGTGTAGCAAACACCAGGGCCAGCTCAATGTTTTGCCAAGTTGAAGTACTGGGTCAACTCTCCTAATTGCTTTAATTTGTAGGGTGCAGGGCTAGCCAGCTCTCCCACTCTCAGGCCCCCAAGGCCAGCTCTCTTTCACGCTGTAGGTGACAAGGAGCAGGAGGAAAGCCCACTTTCCCCTCATCCATGCCACCAAATGTCAGATGTGGGGGAGTATGGCTAGGTCTCTGACTCTCATACCCTCGGGGCAAACTTACCTGAGCTCCCACCAAAAGGTTAAGCTCTGGTATGCTGCCCTGATCAGGGGCAAGGCCCACACTACAAAATGTTGCAGCCGGTGAGGGTCAGGATCAGCTCAAACTCTTTTGAGACCCTGAGACTAACTTTCCTGCCTTCCACAGGTGGCGATGAGGGAGGGAGGAGAAGATAAAAGAGCATCTCTTTCTCACTCATTCTACCACATGCCCGACAAATAATGAGGCCAGCTCTCACACTCTCACTCCTTCTAGGCCAACTCACCCACACCTCTGCCAGCATGGTCTAATCTTCTGTGCTGTCCTTGACAGTAAAGTCCAGGCTAGATGATACCATGGCCTATGTGGAAGCAGAGGCTGCTCACATATATATGGCCCCAGCAGCAACATGGCCCTTAGATATTTACATGGCCCTAGCTGGTATCCTAGATGCTGGTTGTCCAGGTGATTCTTAGTGGAAATATGGGCCATGGAAATTCAACACAGACTCTGACTACATTTGGACCAGAGACCCTGACGTGGTCCTTGTCCGCATCCTGGACCATAATGTCACCCGGTCCCTGGTTGGCAATGCAGGTCATAGATTATCATGAACTCAGTGACTTCATGACCCTCAAATAGCAACATGGCCTCAGGTGGTAGTCTAGTCTCTAGTAATCTGCATGGTGTTTGACGGCAACAAGACTCTAGTACGTTGACATTGACCCTGGCTGCAGCTGGGCCATGAACCCAGTCATGGATCAGGCCGTATCATGGCCCAGTCTATAGCTCAGTCTCTATAAACCCATTGTCCTGGTGGGCAGTGCATGTCACTCATGCCTGTATTTCCCTGGCAGTAGCATGACCTTCAGGCAACAACCTTGCCGCAGTTGGTGGCCCAGATTCTCAACATCTCCGTGTTCTTTGGTGGCAATATGAATAGCTTCAAGTTCTCGGTCGTTCAAATAGTTTGGATATACATTCCATCTTGTAGAGCAGTCTTAAGTCAAATTAGTTGGTTACTCCCACAAAAGTCTCAGGGGGTGGGGGAAACAAACTACTCTGGAATAGTCTATGTACCCAGCAGTAGATGGCCAAAAGGAAACAAGCTCTAAGACATTTTTGGAGGTTCATTGATTTGTAATATCATATTAATGGTTTTAAAAGTGGGCTTCTGGGAACCATGATAATTGCCAGCATAGTAATATATTCATAACGGTGAAGTAAATCATACTCACATGTTAGTGCCAAAAAGAGAATGACTGCCTTATTGGACATATGGCCCACACATATGGGAAATCGTGTCTGGAAAACTAGTCAATTGCCTAGGTTTATGAGCCTTAGAAAAGAGTTTTCTATTACCACTACTAATATTACTACTACTACTCTGATAGACAAGTATAATTCCTTACCTTATTCCAAACCTTATCCTTATTTCATAGATCAGTGTAGCTAACAATCTTTAGTTTGTCTTTATTGCAAATAAAAAACATCAGTGTAAAACACATCTAGACAGAATGCAGAAATATATTTTTGGGAAATCCAGTCCCAGTGGATATACCTGTATCACACTTCTTGCATATAAGGAAAAAAGAAGAAAGAAAATAAAAACAGGAAAAAAAAACAAGAAAGTCATAAAACAGAGTGGATGATGAGGAAATTGTCTATGTCCAGTGATAAACTTATGAATATGAGCAAGATATTAAGTAATAGCTAAATAAGTAAATTCTGACTGGCCCTTACAAAAGTTCCATAGAGTTGTCTTCTGTGTTTTTGATCTTGGTCATTCTGACTGGTGTAAGATGGAATATCAGAGTTATTTTGACTTGCATTTCTCTGATAGCTAAGGATGTGGAGCATTTCTTTAAGTGTCTTTCGGCCATTTTAGATTCCTCTGTTGAGAGTTCTCCATTTAGGTCTGTACCCCAATTTTTATTGATTTTCTTGTTCCTTTGATGACCAATTTCTTGAGTTCTTTGTATATTTTAGAGATCAGCCCTCTGTCTTTTCCCATTCTGTAGGCTGCTGGTTTGTCTTGTTTTACAGAAGCTTTTCAGTTTCAGAAGGTCCCATATATTAATTGTATCTCTCATTGTCTGTGCTACTGGGGTTATATTTAGGAAGTGGTATCCTGTGTCAATGCATTCAAGTGTACTTCCCTCCTTCTCTTCCTAAGGGTCAGTGTGGTTGGCTTTATGTTGAGGTCTTTGATCCACTTGGTTTTGAGTTTTGTGGGGTAAAGGAAACACGTTTGCATTGTTGATGGGCATTTAAACTGGTACAGTCCCTTTGGATATCAGTATGGTGATTTCTCAAAAAAATTAGGAAACAACCTCAGTCAAGACTCAGAAATAACACTTTTGGGTATATATACAAAGGATGCTCAATCATACCACAAGGAAATGTGCTCAATTATGTTCATAGTAGCATTGTTTGTCATAACCAGAACCTGAAAACAACCTAAATGCCCCTTTGACTGAAGAATGGATAAGAAAATTGTGTTATATTTACACAATAGAGTACGACACAGCACAGAAAAATAATGACATCTTGATATTATAGTGAGTGATGTAACACAGACCCAGAAAAAACAATTATATGTATTCACTCATAAGTGGCTTTAAGACATAAAGCAAAGAAAAACAGCCTATAATTTACAATCCCAGAGAACCTAGACAACAATGAGGACCCTAAAAGAGACAAGCATGCATCTCATCTACATGAGAAGCCGGAAAAGATGAGATATCCTGGATAAATAGGAATCACGGGAACCATAAAAAAAGGTAGAATGGAAGGGGAGCAGAAAAAAATGTATAGCTCAATAAAATCAATTAAGAAAGAAAAGATAACAGAGCAAAAAAAGTTCCATTGAATCATATTTCTGTTCTTTTGAATCTAGTTGCATAATATTTTTCCTTGTGTTGTTAAAAGCTTCTAGGGGACAAATTTTAGATAAATTAATCTTATCAATCTTTAGCTAAACAGAGAAATAGATGTGTTGTGTGATACTTGGAGACTGTAGATCAGGGAGTTCCAAGGACCAATAGAGGGATCATAATGTTATAGACAGAAAATCTATATTATTATTCAGAAATCAACTAACTGCCTAAAATTTAGCTTTTACAGACATTGACTACCTTGCAACTTTTGCAGAGACATGGAAGAAAACATATATTTTCCCAAAAATAATCACTGAAAGAGCAAATGAAGCATTCCATCCAAGCCCCTCTGGTGAACCAATGTGACTATTGGGGTTAGAGAAACATGGGCGTAGAGTTATTCATGGGAACATGACTGCCATGAGTACATATCAATCAATCAGTCAATCAATTTCTCAATCCTTCCTCTCAACATGGACTCATTAAAGCCATTTGAAGAAAATGTCTAGATTCCCAATCAGCATTCTGCGTCTTCCTTTTTGCTAACTCCAGTCTAACTGCCACAAGTGAAGGAGGGACTTGTGCCTGGAATTTCAGGTAAGTCTCCTCGATCAAGATCAGCCTTACCCTAGGCTTAGCTATTTTTGCATTGATTTGTGAGCATATTTGCCTTAACTATAGAACACATTATTTTGTAAGTTAAAACAGCTGACCTGTTTATTAATGGTGTTAATTATGCATGTTTTGAACAGAGAGCTCCATACTTGGCAGCTTGGGGTGACTAATATATAAACAGATTTGTTTGTTATGAAAAGAAAGTCTAAAGGATGTTCAACTGTGCCACAAAGACATGTGCTCAACTATGTTCATAGAGGCATTGTTTGTCATAGCAAGAACCTGGAAACAACCTAAATGCCTCTTGACTGAAGAATGGATAAAGAAACTGTGGTACATTTGCTCAGTGGAATACTACACAGCAGAAAAAATAATGACGTCTTGAAATTTGCGGGTAAATGGATAGGGCTAGAACACATAATTTTGAATGAGGTAACCCAGACCAAGAAAGACAACTATCATATATACTCACTCATAAGTGTTTTTTTCCATAAGTTGTTTTTAAACATAAAGCAAAGAAAATGAGACTACAGATCATAATCCCAGAGAACCAAGACGACAATGAGGACCCTAAGAGAGACATACATAGATCTAATCTACATGAGAAGCAGAAAAAGAAAAGATCTCCTGAGTAAATTGGGAGCATGGAGACCTTGGGAGAGGATTGAAGGGGAGGGGAGAGGCAGGGAAGGGAGCAGAGAAAATGTAGAGCTCATTAAAAATGATTAAAAAACAAAAAATATAAAATGAAAAGAGAGTTTTGATTAATTTGCAATTTGTTACATATGTAAAAGAACAATACAAATGGATCTTTAGTATAAATTTAATTCAATAGAACCATTGAAAATTAAATAGTTCTTCATAGAGAGAAATAAAATTTAATTATTGTATAAATTAGTGTATTTAATTATTGTATAAATTATAATGTGTGTTCAATCATTACTGCAAATCCAGCTTGAGAATATTTCTAATTATTTCCGAAGTATCTTCTATTCATTGTACATACCAACCACAGTTTCTTCTCCCTCACATCCTCTTAACCCCCTCCACCACTTTCCCAGAACCCAAACCCCATTCACTCCTCAGAAAGGGTAAGGCCTCTCATGGGGAATCAATAAATTCTGGCACAATTAGTTGAGGCTAAATTCTGGTACAATTAGTTGAGGCAGAATCAAGCCCTTCCCCCTGAATCAAGACTGAGCAAAACACCCTACGATAGGGAATGGACTCTTAAGAACCTGTTCAAGCACCAGGGAGAGAGCGTAGTCCCACTGCCAGGTATGCCTCAAACAGTGGAAGCTACAAAACTGTTGCCCACATGCAGAGGACTAAGTCCGGTCCCATACAGGCTCTCCAGCTGTCTGTCTAAAGTTCAGAAGGTCCCAAGATTCAGGTCAGCTGTCCCTGTCAGTTACCTTCCCCCCTTGCTCATACAATCTTTCCTCCCTTTCTTCAACTGAACTTCTGGAGCTTGGCCTGGTGCTTGACTATAAATCTCTACGTCTGCTTCCATCAGTTACTGGATGAAGGCTCTGTAATGACAGGGTAGTCACCAATCTGATTACAAGGAATGGTCATTTCAGGTACCCATTCCGCTATTGCTAGGAGTCTGAGCTGAGGTCATCCTGGGAATTTCCCTATCACCAGGTTTTTCCTTAACCCCATATCTATCGAGATCATATGAAAATTATTTTATTCATTTTTCTGAGAATTTTTTGATAAATGATTTTTAAGCTCATGTGTGTGACACCTTTGTTCTTTTGTGTTTATATATACTCATTGTATATAGAGATATTTTTCATAAAATTATTTTCTTACAAGGAAATATAGATCCCATATCCTCTCCTTTCTATTTCTGCCACTTGAATCCTTCTGTTAATCCCCTTTACAGCCCCTATATTGATTTTCTTAATATACACATACATGTTTTTGTCATCTGTATAAAATTTAGGGTTGGGAAATGAAAGAACCCTTAATATTATTTGTTTTACAGAGTCTTATTTGTTTCACTTAGTTCATTTCTTCTTGGCTAAAATTCCTGTATTAAAAAATTAGGTAAAAATTCTGACTCTGCAAACCAAATTTCAATTGTATAAATTAGAGAAGATTCAAAAGTGCTTCTTATGATGATTTCAAACAAAAACTATATATTGTCCTATCTAGATAAAAAAGATAAGAAAAGTTAAAAAATATTTACACATCAAAGATTTCAACATCATCTGTCCTTTATGACACATGATTAATAGATTTAATTTATAAAAATGTTTTTGCTGATCAGTTGGAAAAGTAATGTGTACACAAAATTTTACTATTCCTTTTAAAATGGAAATTTACTTAATCTGAATTATGTTTGTCTTTCAGTAATATTTTACCATTTTGTCAAAATCATATTTATATTACAAATGCATATTTTGTGGTAGCTGTATTCATTTTCCACAAATCAAATTTTTGAAAGTTACCTAGCCAATATTGCATATTTACCTCTATTCAAGTATTTCATTTTGACTGGATTACATAGTTTGAACATTCAGTTTTCTCTTCTATGTTTAGTAGACTAATTGATCAGTGATTCTTCTGTTTTCTTAACTGACATTATTCTCTTTCCTCAGATTTTTACAAAGAATGTAATCACCACCATTTTCTTTTAATTTAGACTATGATTTACTCTGCATCATTGCTGTCACATTCCTGTTATCTCTGCATGGTTTTCTCTAAGAATTCTATTTCTTTGATCTTTGAATCTTTTAAACTGAGTTTGCCAACACATGCTCTTTTAATCTTATCCTGGTTTCTCTTTTTTGTGGCTGTTGATATTCCAGCCTAGTTTTCTGCTCTATCAAAAGCATTATTCACTGTCCTACTTGATTTTATGATTAAAGATATTAAATAAATATTATTTTAAAAATTTCAACCTTTAAAACTTTTTAATGATATATGCTATTCAATTAATATAATGCTGGATTCATTTAATTATGAGGTGTCCCCACATGCTGATTAAAGTTTCTCACATAAGAGAGGAGCTGTTTCATCCACAGACTGTCTTTGCAGGGGGAAAATGCAGACTTTTCCAAAGCACACACCTGGCTTAGGGAGTGACCACCTTTGACAATAGTGTGAAAAGGAATCCTAGTCATTCCAGTTAAAAATTTCGTCTTCTCCTTATTTGTTATTTTAAACATACACCTCAAATCCCGTTTACAGCATTGACAGTATCATTTCTTTATTATAATTCAAAATTTTACTGAATAAACTCATAAATTAGAGTAATTTAATGGAATAATAACTTCAACATAAAACACTCTCAACAACCAAAAATCTAGACCACATACTCAAAAGTCATTCCAGCAGTCAAATAGCCTGCCCATTGCCTTTGTTGGATATTAGGTGATTTCAATCAATTTATCAAAAAATTAGACATGGATATAATTTATGTATGAAATGTAATATATGTATTTCATATCATATTTCTGACAAATGACTGTTAGATATTAGGAAGTTGTAGTAGTATAATAAGCTTATTTTTGCCATATTCTGTCTGTATTATCTTCCTATATAGAAATGCAATTTATTATGTTGATGAAATCTTTCTGTGAGAAATGTTGTTTCTATGATCTCTCTCTCAAAGATGATTATCCACAGGGCTTGCTGTTATGTGAGGAAATAAAAGGAGAGACTTGCAGATGTAGAATGAAAACTCTTTTGCACAGACCAAAGAGACAAGAAATGTGCTAGGAATATTGACCTGTAAGAAAGTGAATTTTTATTTGTGTGGATGCATACTTACTTAACCTTAATAAATATTCAAACATTGAATTCAAAATAGTTTGTACAAGATTATTATAGAATTTTGTTATCATTATACTTATTATTATTATTTGTAGTGAGTCTGTTAAGGGATAAAAATGTAGTGGTATGGAAGACAGTATTGCTGAGAGCACTGTAGATTGTGATGTATAAGCTCAAGAGGTTTCCGAGGAGAAGAATATTACTAAGTATTCCTGAGATCATGCTTGTGTTATTTTAGTGAGGAATGTGGCTGCTTTCTGCCATGTCCAGAAACACAAAACAAGCAAAACAAAACAACAACAACAAAACCTTCCTGTGACTTAATTGAAGAGTTTTACCTTTTGCCCTCAGTTTTCCATAATATTGACTAAATTTTATTGTATGTATAGTCTGTGTCAGTCCTTTATTATGCTGAATGGTGCATTTATATTCTTTCATAAAATCTACATCTTTATTCTTCCTATGAATCCTAAATGGCCTTTAATAAATATTGTCCAACATGGTACATGTACAAGTTTTATTATTACTAAAGAAGATACATTATAATTACAAAATATTTTTTCAGGGATTTGAAGATCAATCACTTAACCATGTAATGACAATAAAGAGGAAAAAATTAATTTGTGTTTAACTGAAGTATCATAGTAACACTGGTCACTATCTGACTTTGAGACTGATTGCTTTCCTTCATGCTGACTTTTGTGGACAATGTGATATTGATACATCCTTACTGTAAAAATTATTATGCCTTGTGTACATTTAATTTAAATTTTGGTAGGTTTCTCAATAATTCGTTTATGCAAAGAAACAGGGGTTTGTTTGAAATAAATTCTTTTGGTGTTATTAACAAATGATTGAAACTCAAGAATGAAGCCAAGAAATGTGCTCTCCAGAAGAAACAGAAGGTCCAGAGCTTTTAACAGGGTGGGAAATTCTGAGCTATAGACAGGACAGGCCAATTTGAGAAACAGAAACAATGAGGAACTTGGAACTATGTGGATGACAATTGTTTACTTTAGTAATGAATTCTAAACTTTCCTGAGGCCTCAAATTCTCATTATGCTCTGCAACATGGCCAACTACACAATCTGGATTAGTTTGCTTCCTATGTGTATAAAATAAAGAGGAATAATATTGGGGGCAGAAATGTTCCTGTGGACAATAGAGGGGTGGAGATGGGAAAATGTGAGAATGGAGATGGCAAAAAAGTATTATGGGAAAGCTACACGAAAACCTGCAATATTGTAGCACAAGAGAAAAGTGCAATAACATACATTGATAATAATACAAATATAATTTATAAGATATACATAGTATAATAACTTTCAGTAATAAGTATATAGATTCTCTCTAATTGTATTATATATATAAATACACTCGATTTGCATTTTATATTCTATACATATTCTTTATATCTTTATTTTAAAAACATTTGAAAGAGATATCCCACAGTGTTGCCAATAAATGCTCCATAATACACAGCTAATTAGCTAAAAATCTCTCTGCCACGCCTTCCTATCAGTAATTTATAAGGGGTATCTCAGAGGTCATGATAACCAGGAGGAAATAGTGTCCACTGTACACAGCAAGGCAGGTACAAAAATGCTCTCAACAGTGGTTAGTACAGCATTCCCAAACTGAAGTCAGACCAAATCCCAGCATACGGGGGGAGGGGGGATGAATATGCAGTTCAGCACCAAGCAGAGTACTTTTGGGCAATTAATAGCTGCTCGGTGAAGGAGGTCAGATTTCTTTAAGACTGTAGCCCTCTTAGCTTGTCCATGGTCCAGTTAAAGGCTACATCATAAAGAATACTTAAGTAGTACAAATTTGACTTGGTGAGTTACACATATAAAAAATAGAGAACACAAAGATGATTTAATAGGAAAAGGACTCTGTATGTAGGAGAAGGTGGGACATATTGGTGAATATTTTTAAAGCATATGTGAAATTCCCTCCAAAAATTATTTAAAAAATTAAAAGTTGTTCACACTGAAAAGAACAATTTCATTCCTTATTTTCACAAAAAATGGTAATAGCAAAATGAAATTTCAAAATAAATATTTACATTTTAACTTTTCTTTCATAACATTTTCTGCTACAAACAATTATTTAAAACCTCTTAAGGCTTATTTTCAGTCAGAGCTGTCAGAGGTCAAGGATTTCTGCCAATTTCAAAATAATGACCTAACCAATCATAAGTAGTGAGCGTGAGCTAAACCTCTTTAAAAATTCATTTTTGTATTCATAGGTCTGTGTATGTGACTTTGTGACCACTATGTGTAAACGTTGGATGGAGGCAAGGAGCCTGAAAATTCCCTGCAGTTGGAGGAAAAGTTGGAATGAGTCACATTGATGACTCATTTCGGTACTGATATCTGAGCTTCAGTTCTCTAGAATAGCCTCAAGCTCTTAGCTGCTGAGCTATTTCTTCAACTCCATGTAAGATATTTTAATTAATTTTTAGTTTCATATCTTATAATAATACAACTCAAGAGAAGACAAAGTATTAATTGGAAAGTTGAACATTATAAATGATATGATAATTTAGAGCAACATTTATGATTTTGGGAATTGATAAGATTAAATTCTTTGACTTCTTTACCTGAATTACCCCATAAACAATCACAAATACCCAATTGGTTTTCTTGATCACATTTATTTTTTTTTAAAAAAATACATGAATGGAATCAATATAGCTTATTATTTGTTAACAATTATTAGACTCAATATAAAAATCCTCAAATTTTAAAGTTTGACAGAGGTCAGTATACTCATATACCCTGACTTTCACCATCCCTACTGTGGTAGTTTAAATGAAAATCATCTGATAGTCTCATTGAGACTTGAACTACTTGCAGTAGGTGTGACCTTATTGGAAGAAATGTGTCACTGGAGTGGACTTTGAAGTTTCAGAGTTCAAGCCAAGCCTAGTATGTTTTTCTTATGCCACTGGGTCTGGGTGTAGAACTGTAAGCTTTCTCTCCAGCACCTTGTTTGTCTATAAGGCATTATGGTTCGCACTATGAGGAGAATGGACTAAACTCTGAACTGCAGACCAGCCTCAATTACATGTTTTCCTTTATAAGAGTTGTTATGATCAGATTGTCTCTTCACAGCAGTCCTAAGACACCCACCAATTACTGACGTCAGTTTTCTATAGTTTTAGTTGAATATGACTTACCAGTACAGTTTCTAGAAAAAAAAAATAAGGTGATTTTCCTATGTTGTCTACTTCACACTGCTTTTATTTATTTAACAAGTAGCAATTCTTAAAAATCCTCCTCTCATTAAACACACATAATATTTAACATATTCTAGGTGGTGATTGATTTTTATTTATGTTTTATCTAATGAATTTAGGAATTTAAAATCAATAGCCCAATAAAATTATTTTGAAATCAGCTCTAGCATTCTTTTTGATGAAGTAGGAAATTTTTATAGGAGATTCTTCTAAAGACATTTTATAAATGGCTTGTCATTATTTCATTCTTGTTAACTATTTATTGGTATGTGAAAAACTTTCTTTTATATAGAATTAAAGACACAAATATTGACAGAATTAAATTTCAGGAAGCTTTATCAGCTTTGCTTTTATTTTTAGGAAGACTTTTATAGCATGTTCAGTGTCTAGTTGCCTTATGTGTATTGTTTGACTTCAGTGCACTGAACTGTGAAGTGTGGGTGGGTATCTGATCCTACTAAGAGATACTTTTCTCATCATCCCTCAGGAGCAATCTGTTCATGTTCAAAATAGCTTCGCTTTTATGTGCCCTGTGGTTCTAGGTATGAGACATATGGACTCTATTTCTATGTGCATCTGAGCTTGCAACTCAAATAAAAATAGTTTTCTTCCTCTGTTTATCATCACAACAAAGAAAAATATCATTGTGAATCTTGTCATTAAAAATCTACCTTCTCTTTAAATAGTGTTTTTAATGACATATAGCCTCATGTATTACAATCAAAAGAACATTTCTATGTTTAACCTTTAGATATTTTACAACCTTAAAAGAGTTTATAAGTTGAAATTTTAAAAATGCATGACAATTTAGTAATTTACAATTACTAAATTCAAAAAATTTTATAGCATTTACTTTGAAAAGTTTGTAATTTAAAAAAAGTTAAGATGCTCAAAAAATGTCCATGTCTAGCCTTATATTTTTCTGGGAATGAAATAAAAAAACAGAAAAGCATCAAACAAATTTGAGCATAAATTATTTCTTAAATAAAACAAAAATTTGATAGGCTACAGAAATATTCTGTTAAATCACTCAGAAGCTGTGTATTATTTACAAAATAAAACCTTTTTTATTTTTAAAATAAAATGATGATGTCTTAAGATTATTTGAATGGAAAGGTCATACAATTTTGTCAAATATATAGAAGAAATTTTTTCCATCTTATATGTTCAGGTTATTAAGAAATAATGTGTTCAGATATTTTAATTTAACAGAAAAATCTTACCCAATTTCTCTTGCAAAGCACTGTGTGTATTTCAGTGCTTCAGTGTCAGATACTTCTCCAGGGAACAGGTTTATAATGTGACATTTAAATACCTCCTGGCATCATACAGACCTGGATTTAGATATGTGGCCCTTTTGAAGAACTAGGATTAAGGTATATCCCCAATTGGCTGACTGGAGGATAAAAGAAGCTCTAGGTAGATTATTGTACTTTTCCCTTAGACATTTAAGATGGTCAAATTCCTGCTTCTCCTGTAACTTCAAACCCTTGATGGACGCCACCCACAACCTGGTGAGGAATGCTTGGAAAACAATTACTTTACATGTCTTTGGATTATTTGATACTACAGAGTCCAAACTAACCAATTCTGACAGACAAACTTAGAAAGTTCGACTATGTCAATCAAAATCATACTAATAATTTTGAATTACAGGTCACTTTTCTCACTGAGTGCTGTAGGAAGTCTTAGAGTTAGTGGTTACCCGCCCACTGGGGCGTGGCCTCTTATACTATATTTGCTGATGTATAGCTTTAGTCCAGCCTCTTTTCTGGTTGCTCTTTCCCGTTACTGGATTCTGTTTCTATTCTCCGTTCAAGCAGATTCTGATGTGTAAGTTTACCCCTAAATAAAAAACCATATTTTTCTCAATTCTGTGTTAGTGTGAGATTTCTTTTAAGCATTCATCCACAACTGAGGAAGTCTCCTTCTCTCTCTCCTCCCCCCTCCCCCGACGCATTGTGTGGGCTTAGGTTGTGTTTGTGTGTGTTTCTGCTTCTAAAAATCTCTGTTGATAGTTCAATACTTGTTTTTCTTTATATCATCTTCTTTAAAAATGTGGAGATAGTCCATTCCTGCATCCCTAGAAAACATTATTATGACAGCATCAGATTTTAGTGATCATTTAAAAATTCCCAGATGTTTTCAATTCTTTTTCTTTCCCCTTTATATTTTCAATGGTGTATATTTTATCACTACTACTATCATCCATCTAAAATATAGACATCAGCTCTAGATTCTCTAAAGAATTTATTCAGTATGTTCATTTTTCTTTTCACTATCTTATCTGTGCTTTCTCTTTCTCATAACCAATCTCAATATAGCCTAACCTATAGAATTTAAATTTTAGCATTGAATTTTGTGAGAGATATGTTTTTATCTGATACTTTATTTACTATATTCATGACCCATATCACCCATTAATATTCACTTTGTAATTTAAACCATTACATTTTAGAAGTTTTATTATATAAAATTAACTCAAAAAAGTAAATTTTCCAGAAATTAATGATTTGTCTGAATAACAAGTAAAATATTAAAGTCTACAGGTCAAATTACAGCAAATGTTGTGTGTGACTATTGAAAACATGATGTACTCCTACCTTCAGGAAGGGCCTGAAAAAGATTACTTCAACTTAATTACAGGCAAAAAAGCAGAACAGGCTGAAAATAGCAAGATATCCTTTTCTATCTGAAAGAAACGTAAAACTGCTGGCCCATGAAGATGACACAAAAGGAACCATAGAAAACATAGCGCATTAGGATACTACTATTGAAGCAATTTATCTGTGTGGTTTTTGATACTTCAGTCTAAAGAGAGAGGATGTTGTTAGTGTGTTTCCTGTTTAGAAAGTATGCTATTTGAAATTGTGTTGGAAGAGGTCTCTTGTTTCCCTGGTTGCCCAGCTAGATTAGACCCAAAATGCTGCATTAATTAAATCACTGCTTGGCTCATAAGCTCTACCTTCTTATTGGCTAACTCTTATATCTCAATTTAACCCATTTCTATTAATATGTTTATAGCCACATGACTGTGGCTTACTGGCTAACGTTCCCAGCGTCTATCTCTGGCAGCTCCATGGCTTTTCTGACTCTGCCCTCTTTGTCCCAGCATACAAGCTAGCTTTTCTTGCCTAGTTTGGTTCTTCCCTTCCATAGGCTCAAAGCAGTTCTTTCTTCATTAACCAATAAAAGCAACACATTGACAAAAGTACCTCCCCAAACAAAATTGTCCCCCTCTTGCATATGTCTAATGCTTACAAGGTAGTATTCAGGAAAATCTGAGGTTTCTCTATGATTTAGGAACTATATTTTTAATTGTATATCTCTAACTACAATATATCTTACTTAATTATAGCTTAGTATGCTTAAATAACATATACGTTAATTAATTTGTGCCTATATGTATAAACTTACTGCTAATACATTGATCTTAAAAGGCAATTATACTTATTTTGAGCAAAAGAATCTTATGACAATTATTATATTTAACTCATTATATAAGAAATGGAAATATACCAAATTCAGTTTAAAGAATATTTCAAAAAAAAGTTACTATTGCTAATATAATAGATTACCTGTTAAGAAAAAAGAATGTACAATAAGGACATAAACTAGAACATTTAAAATGTCTGTTTTTATTTCTATAGAAAAATCTATATCCTTGTTTCTTTCAGAGCTATAAATTCATTCACATAACTGAAATTCAAGCTAAACATTCATCTATAAGCATCAAATACATTTTCTTGCCAATTTGCAAACTTTAATTAACTTAATGATGCACAATAAGAGGAATTTATATGTTGAGCAATTAAAGATGGAATCAAAATTTTTGTTTTTCCTTCAATATAGCATTTGTCTTTCTTAAAACTTAGTAAGGGAATTACAAATACACAAATTTAAGATGAACACAAACACAATCAGAAATGAGAACATGTAGTTTACCCTGAGTACTATCCAAATTTTCATCAAAATCTTCCCTCCCCCATATGCAAAATTAACTGCTACACATCTGATATTGAATATCAAACTTGATTGGATATTTGAAATTCCAAAACCTGAAAGAAACACATTTATAATGCAGCTACTATGACATGAATGATGAGTACAAGAATTTCATAACACCAATGCTGTGAGAGCTCCTTCTGCCCCTTCACTGGGACGTGGTCCCTTTCTCTTTAAAAAGCAGCGGCAGCCCTCCGCGCTCTCTCTTCTGCTCCAGCGACTAGACTCTTTTCCTGTAGGACGGTGTTTTGTAAGTTTTTTTTTTCCCTCAAATAAATAACCCTTTGAATCCAAACTGATGTGGGATTGTTTCGCACATTACACCAAAACAAGTGCTGTTCAAAAAAATTTACACCATTTACTTTGAAATGAAGATTTATTTAATTATTACTGGATACTTGCAACAAGAGGCTTGAATTTTATCTTTCAAAATATTTTTCTTTGGTTTAATAAAAATTAACATGATTGCTTAGCTTCAGATTGTTCCTCATAGGTAACACGTTTAAACGGTTCAACAATTTCCATTTAAAAATAAAGAATGAGAAGTATTTGTTGTCATTCCCACTCTACCTTCAGATCTCTTCTTTGTACAGCACTGGCCTACAAATCAATGTGCACTTCATGATATGTGTCAGTTTCTGATATCTCTATTTAGTGTGGCCTGGTAAATACACAAAAATTATAGCAATTGGAATATTATTTATTGAAATGCAGATTTTTCCAAGTTCCTTATTTAAAATTAAGTTTTCTGTTCTTTTTCTGTCTTGTCATCGTGATAATGCTTATTGATAGATATAATGCTACAGGCAATGAGGTGTTTCTAAATTTGATTCCAACTAATGACATGCTACTTTCCTAAAACACTAGAGTTATTGAGATTGCATTTTCAATAAGTTTATTTTAAATGTGAGAAATATGTTGTCGGCCTCATGTGAATAATTAATATAAATTATATTAGCAATAACTGATGTTCAGAAGAAATCCTAGATATTGGATACTGGACACTGAGTATTGATGTATATGAGTATGTGCACCAAAAAGAAAAGGGGGAAAATAGAGGTTCGTGACCTCATGAAGAAATATATAACCAGATAAGCCTGTTATTTTTTAACTACAATTGGTATTTCATATTCAAAAATTTATAATTTATAAATCACGACAAGTTTAAATTACTTTAATAAAATTTACATCAAATAATCAACTTTTAACAATATAATGTTACAGAAAAATATAAAAAAATTAAAGAGATTGCTTTATTTTTATTTGGGAATTTTATTTGGTTTTTATTTGGGAATATGAACTTTCTTTTTTTTCTTTTCTTTTATTTCTTTATGTTTTTTTTCAAAGTTTAATAAATTATGAAAGTTTCCATTTCCTCCCCTCCTCCCAACACCCTCCCACTCCTCCTCTCTCCCTCCTCCTCCCTCTCCATCCCTAGGAGAGAGGGGGGAGGAACTTGAAATATGAACTTTCTTATGGGTGCTCACAGAGTTTAAATGAATTGGATTTCCTTGGGGTTGGTATTAAAGTGAATTTTTAACTACCCAGTGGGGGTTGTTCATATTTAACTCAAGAGCATTATACACTCTTCCACATGGAGATATTTTTCTGTCCTTCCCAAAGAAACAATATCACATTAGCATATTTTAAAACAGCAATAGATACACACATTACCATGTTTACTTTTAAGTTGAATATTCCTACATATACATAAACTAAATGCTGTATTGTTCTTCCTAAAACACAGAAATATTTTTGTCAATCTAAAACAAATTAAAATATTAAAAATAATATTGGTAATGATACTGAATTCAACTATGAAATACTTTGCAAAATCAAATATTTTGTTCAAATATAACACAATGGCATATTTTTATAGCAAATTTTGATGAGAATATTGGACAAAAAAGAACAATTCCATATTGCTCTTAAAGTGTTAAATGGCATATACATTATGAACAAAAATAGGATTATGACAGAGCTAAGAGGCAGCTTCTAGACTATTTAGTGATTAAAATCTTGGGACCTTGTCATTTAAATGAAAATATATTATTTCTAAAAACATATAAGAAAACCCCTCAGAGATATTTACTCGTAATATACCTAATGGAAACCAACCCACAAAGCCCTGCCTGACAAGGTAAAGAGTTAGTGTCTGGCATCCACAGTATGAAATGATACACAGCAACACCATGTGCAGGCTCCTAATCCACATGTGATGAGAAAGTCTCAAGGATATCATGTTTAATAACAATACTAGCAGTCATAACATTCTCTGACATTTAAAGAACTTAGGAATATTTATTATCCTTTCTATAAGAAATCCAATTGATCAAACTGAACTTCAGAATTTTTTCCTAGACCATCACAGAGTTGAAGAAAACAATAACTTCTTCCCTCTTACCCAAAGGAGATTACACGTGTATAGGCTGGAAGCAAGTTCTGGTATGTTGGACAGAATACTTGCATCCACACACTCGTGAAAAGCCTCTAGTGCAGTAAATTTTTAAATAGCTCTTCCCAAGTTTAAAATAAGTTTTAAAAAATGACACTCTTCAGGATTTAGATTATAAAGGTTGTGTTCTTTGACATTTACTGGGGAAACTTGTGTACATGTCTCATGACCTTAATAGGGTAACCACAATAGTTGAGAAAAATGATTCTACAAAAGACCAGCTTGGCAAAGCAATAAGCTTAATTGTGTAATTTTCAGGAGGATACGTGAAGATTTACAGGAGCATGAATGACCCAAAGTCATCAATGGCTATTGTGGTTACACTATTTGGATGAGGAGATGTGCATTTCAGCTCTCCTTCATTTGTAGTATGGCAGAAATTCTTGCATAGGGACGTCATTGTCCCTAGTGGCAATACCATTACTATTTTTTTGTTGGTTGGATATAATATGGGTATCAAATTGCCCTCTAAATATTTACACTTATGCCCATTGAACACAACTGTTATATGCATTATTAGGTGCATGAAGGAAGCTTCACTTTTGCAGTGTGTTTGTGTGTAGGGCATATAAGAAGGTGGAGGACTGAAAAGACACATGATCAATGAAGTTCCTCAAAATAAGTGTTTGTTACTGTTGCACAGTGGTCTAATAGTCAATATAGATGGGGAAGATAAAAAGGTATCTATATTAGCCAGTCCAAGTCTCAGGAACATTATTATAGAAGTGTTGGAACTAATGATAATAGCCAAGAAAAAGTTGAGTGTCATATAACATTTTCTTATGGACCTAGATAACCCATCTTGGATAGAAATTCATTAAGATAAAAAAAAAGTAAATAAGTTGCACTAGTTTGCAGAATTTGTCTTGATATTTATTAGATCCTCAAGGATCATCCCCAGGGTTAGCTATATTGGGGAGAGGTGAATCTCAAACCCAGTGAGCTGACCTCACTTCCCACAGACAGCACAGTGATGTGACTTTCATTAGTTATTCCCCAGGCTGGAGAGTTAAAGAGATTTTAGCTGCCCAATGGGGATGCTAACATACATATAAATTATCATGTGTATTATATATATTATGTATAAATTTACATAATATGTACATGAACTAAAATATTGCAGTATTTTTTATAAAACACAGAAATATTTTTGTCAATACAAAGGGAATTCAAATATCAAAAGTAATATTGGTAACAATGCTTGTTTCATGTATTAAATGCATTGCAAAACCTAATACTGGGTATAAGTATAACCTAATGTAATGTTCTGCAATAAATGCTGATGAGAATATTGGGGAAAAAGGAGATACAGAAAAAGACAGAAGAAAATGTGGAAGTTTCTGTTTCCTTTTGTCATAAGGAATGTTAATGACATGACATAACTTATAAAAAGTAATCTAAAACCACCTACCAAAGTTCTTATTACTAGCATAAAAGCTATTTTTTTATGTCTCGCTAAAACAAATACAAACTAAAAATAGAATGAGCAGGGAAGAATGAGCTGTGTGTTCAGTGAAGTAAGGCATGCTGAATCCTTATAGGAAGGGAGAAGTTGTGTATATTGACTTGGTGTAAAATTCTGTAGAAATAAATTTAAAATAAACTAAGCCATGCAAAATTGCTGATCCCTGAACACATCCCACTGATTGTGTAATGAAAGCTTTCTCCTAGTTATATGGTATTATAGTCCTCAAAATGGTACCACTGGGGAAGTCCTGGCGAAATGAGCATGGTAGTGAGGTGGATTTTTATCACGCTTTTGTGAATTTATATTTATTTTGTTAATAAGTTTTAAAACTCTCAGGAAACGTGTTGGTTTTTTTTCTACTTGGTTTTTGTGTGTTTTTATTTTTTGTTAGTTTTCAGCACTGAAACTCTCAGGAGAATTTAGCTGTTGGAATGCCATTCACCTTCTCTGGTTGTTGTTGCTGTTATTATTGTAATTCAACCTGAATATCAGATTTTAAAACAGTACCCAACGTTTCTTGCATATTAAGTTTATTTTTCATTTATTTCTAAAAAGTTATGCATACAAATGCGGCATGCTCTTATTTGTATATCAACAATCTGTTTAACGTGTTAACTGTAGGAAATAAGCAGAAAATAGCATTGAGAAGAAGTAGGTGATATGGTCTCATAAAAGATGTTCTCAAATGATACATCAAGTTGTTAGACTAACTCTAATGGTGCATAATTCTTTGTAAATTCAGCATTACTTTGATGCAAAAGCTAAAATATAAATGCTCTGAATGTTCAACACCATACAATTTTTAAATATTCAGTAAATGTTGCCTTTTGATGCTTCAGGGACTATCCTTATATAACACCATTGTTATTATTTGGTAGTCTATTTACTGGAATTGTGAGTGTCTCAAGAATGGTTCTGTAGGAAACACATGTAAATATTATTATGATCTAATCCACAGCACACATTGAGGCTTACTTACAGAGCTTATCTCCTAAAAGTAGTATACACCTACACTGAAGACTTCTCATACTCCCAGATATCAGTAACATGTATATTTTTGCAAAATATATTCTTTATTGATTATGATTATAGGAAAGAACGGTCCCATTTACTTTTATGCAGGACTGAACACTGATAACATCAATATCAGTGTATAATATCAAATTACCCTTAGCTGATTTTATACTTTTTTATATTTTAGTACTTTTAAGTGCCCTTGGCAAGGAAAATCATATACCAGATTATCAAAAGGATTTGGTTCGGAGAGTATTACAAATTTTTAGTCAATTAATAGATAATATAAATTGTTTTTGCGTATCTGTAATTTTACTTAGAATGATTTAATCTTTGATGTTAGGTGTTACCAAGCTATGCAGTGCATACATGCATTTGCAGGTCAGGCTGTGCAGCGCCGCACAGCTAAGTAGTGCCATCAGTATCCTACAATTTTCAACAGAAAAAGCGATGTAATTGAGCTATTTTGTCAATGTAATACATTTTCTAATTTTATTCCATAATGTCCGTGGGAAAAGGGACTATAAGCATTTACTATGTGCCTTGGTTTCTTAAAGATATATCAGGACAGGATGGAAATATGCCCTGTTACAAAGACAGAGTAATCTTGTGCAGATGGATCTTGATTTTACAAAATGAACTCAAATTTTGTATGTGCTCTTAAACAATAATATGCATTCTTATTTAGGATCATTTTTACAAAAAGAAAAAAACATTAGTATCCTGCTTTTATTCTGAAATAAATGAATGCAATATGCAAATTATGAACTAGTCTAAAAGCTAGTAATTAAATAATCTTGAATAAAAATCCTTACACAGAAAGCCAAAGTCATACTCATTTTATTTGGCTTTTTGATAACTAAATAACTAAGATAAAAAAGAAGCATTTTGCTTACATCATTGAGGATAAATAATTTTATAGGCTAATAATTATTAAAACTTTTTCATTTATCATTTTCTGTTTTTTCTAGAGTTATATTTGATGTGTCTTTATCTAAATTCTTTGAGTTCCTGAGAATATTTAATTTAGAAGATAAATAATTTTACCTTTAAATTCCAGTTTAAAATTATTTACTATTCACCTATAGAACAAGTTATTGATTTATGTGTTCATATTTAAATGAGTAACTGTTGTGTAAATGCCTCTACTGCTTTTGTCCAACATATGAAGGTATTCATTCCTCTGTGGCTATTGACTTGGCTCTGCATTCTATGATATTATTTCATTTATTTAATTTTAAACATTACCATGTTGTCATATTTTATGTTTCTAATACATCAAGGATATACAGTAGGTTATTTGTTTATTTTCAGTACTGTAACTATGAGTCTGAGGTCTTTTCTTCATTTCTAAGCCACAAATCAGACTAATATTAGTATATAATATTATGAGGAATTGACTTGAAACTATATGAAATTGATAAATTTGGAAAGAGCTATCATCTTAAGAAAAATTAATATTTCTCAGTGTGAATGGAGCATTGATAACATTATATATACTATTGATATTAATGATTGTCATATTTCATTGTTAAGCATCCTTGATAAAGAAAAGTTTCTTTAAATACAAAACCATCAAAAATTGTTAGCACATGTAGTCATTCAAATGTTGAATCAATTCATAAATAGCATAGAAGCCTATCACAAAATGTTGCTTTATGAGTTTGATTTAAACTTTGTAGCTAAGAACATGAAGTTTGTTCATTTATTCTGTCTTCAATTCTGTGTGGTCTTAGAATTTAAGCTTTTTCTTTTTTTGATTCCCCACAAAAACATTTACAAATAAAATTTTTACTTTCATGCTAAACTAAGAGGCAATTTGAATTCAAAATTTTATTCTGTTCTCAGTTTTAACATCTAATCATTTTTCAGTTCTAGCCTATAGGGAAATGATTTACTTATTTGTTTATGATTATTTTACACTTATTTTCTTGCTTGTGAGAAGTCAGTTATTAAGTTGAGGTCTTATATGTTGTTTTTTGGGTTATTTAGAGAGTTAATTGTTATAACTTCACAGAACTCTATTTTTCAGTACTAATATGTATGTCTTATTTTATTTTCATGTGTTATATGAGCCGAGTGTTTGGCAGTATAAAAAAGGAGCAGTGTAAAATGACATCCTTTGTCACTATTTAGAGAGACATCATCTGAGCATTAACTTTGCGATGTTTGCCACAAGTATTTCATTTCTTTTTTTCACTCTGACATTTTTCTCTCCACCTTTTGTATTTTATATTAAAATTAAGGACATTTCTCTCTATTCTTATTGTTTTAGTTTAGGGTTAGTTAGTTATCATTATATCATGTCTAATGAACTTATTGACATGAGTGTATTGTAGCCGACACAGCTACATCCTGTAGGCAACAGGAAAACAATTGTCAGATGGAGAAATAGACCTCAAAGCCTGTCCCCACAGTGATACACTTCCAGCGGAAGGTGTGACCAAGATTAAAAGTTTGCCCTCCAATGTCAAGGTCAGCATTAAAGGCTAGTGTCATCCATCCTCCTCCAACAAAACTGCACTTTCTCCAAAAAGGCCCTCCTCCTATGATCTTATGGAATCCAAATAGAGAATACTGCACTTATTTTGGTAAAAGTAACAGGACAAATTAATGGCTAACTTTGCCAATGTAATCGTGAATAAAAATAAAATCATATGATTTTCATTTTCATATGGGTAATGTTGAGATTCATTGATGTATTTTCAAATTTGAAAAATATTTTGTATATTTGAAATAGATCCTAGTTAATCATTCTGGCAAGTTGTGTTTGTATGTTGTTGTATAAAATTATATAATTTGTTGCAGTTGGTTAAAATTTGCTAAATGATTTATTTATCGTATACATCAACAATTTTTATCTAGACTCTAATTTTCCTATAATTTATAAGTATTGATTATTTTTATGTTCATTTACCTTCAATGAATAATATTTTAAAATAGTTTTGATATTTCTTTAATCCATATGTTATTTAGAAGTGTCTTTGTTTAACATATCACAGAAATTTAGTATTTTCTGATAAAGTTTTATTATGACTTTCTTAATAATTATTGGTATTTAGATATAAACTATATAGTTCATATTATTTTTATTTATATGACTGTATGTGGCATAGACTGAGCTTTCTTGATGAAATTTCTAATTGACCTTAGAAGAGTATACATGTTCCTGTTGGAAGATAATCCAATCATCTGAACTAGTTAGATTCAGGCTGCTTCTGGAACTCATTTTTATAACTATATATTTATGACCATAGGGTCTTACCTCTGAGAGATAGTGGAAGTCTTCAGTTCAGTCATGGCTCACCTATAGTCTTGTCATATGCTATCTCACCAAACTTGGTACTGGTTTGACATTTAAATATTGGGAATTGTCTGTTTGGTTCCAGAATTTATTCTCAAGCATGAGGGATTGCTCCTCATTCTGCATATTTTGCTTAGCTTGATGTCTTCTTTGACTATATTTCACAAAGCTACACCATCTTTGTTTCAGTTATTGTTGCAATAATTTGTTTATTCATCCACATACTTTGAATCTGTTAGCTTCTTTTCTGAAACATACACGGCAGTTGGGAAAAGACATAATTCTCTGTTAGAATTTCAAATTAACTAAACTGTGTTAAAGATGAATACTTCATTGTAAAACAATGTGTTAGTTATATTGCAGAATGCAGAGTTCTCAAAAATCATTTCAAAGGATGGTTTAAGTTCATTCTGATTGCTGTGACAACATACCTTAACAAAAGAAATTTTGGGGATAAAGTAATATTTTAACTCACTGTTACACATTACAATCTATTTTTGAAGGAATGACATAGACAAAGAAAACCCAGACAGCTTGCCAGCATTGCAAGCATATTCACAGTGCAGTGGAGAATGAGTTGATGCATGCATTCTTTTACACAGCTTGTCTTCTCCCGGCCAACCACACTCCTGCATACCGAATAGCACCAGTCCCAGTGAGTGTATCCTTCCATCTCAATTAGTGTAACCAAAATAATCTTCTATATCATGCTTAGAGTGGCATAGACTTTGTGGTTTAATAAATAAACCTTGCCTGAAGATCAGTGCATAGTAGCCACACTAGTCAGCTGTATAATCCAGAGAGTAGTTGCACATACCTTTAATCCCAGCAGTTACACTAGTTAGCCATAGAACCCAGGTGGTAGTGGTGCACACCCTTTATCCCAGCACTGGAGAGGAATATAAATTGGGAGGTGACTGGTCTCACTCTCAGTCTCAATCTGAGGATTCCTGGGTACAGGAGCACCCATTTTCAGTCTGAGGTAGAGGTAAGAGTCAGAGGTAGAGGTAAGAGTCAGTGACTGACTGCTTTGCTTTTCTGACCTCCAGGTTGAACCCCAATATCTGTTTCTGGGTTTTTATTATTCGTTCTACAAATCCTCACAAACTAACCTAGCACACATGTATTCTCAATGAGACTCTTTTCTAGGAAATTTTATTCTTTTCATGTTGACAATTTGAACTAACCTTCACTAAGTAAAATTTCATATAATACTCTTTAACCTTCTTGGAATTAGAAGAGCATATGTGTTGCTTATTTTCTTGTTGCTCTTACCAATAGCTCCGAAAAATATGGAAAGCAATTTAAAATAAAAAGGGTTATGATAACACATAGTTCAAGGCAAATACAAGCCATCATTGTAGGGAAACTGTGGCCGTAGAAACCTGAGTCAGCCGCTCCCATTTTAAACATAGTCAGTAAGCAAAAAGGTGTTCAGCTCATTTTCTCCTTTATTGTCTGTTGACAAATGAAACATGTAGTGGCACTTCAATTGAATTTCATTAAATAAAGTTTGACTGAAGGTCTGAGAGTAACACAGCCCTACTGGACAGACTTACAGACCAGGTAATGGAAACACACACGCCTTTAATCCCAATAACCACACTAATTTGCCATATAAACCTAGCATTGCATGCTCTATCCCCAGTGGTGCATGCCTTTAATCCCAGCCCATGGAAGATTATATCAATGAAGGAGAGAGCTCTCAGACACAGTCTTGCTCTGAGGTTTCTTGGAGGCAGTATCACCTTATTCAGACTAAGGTAGAGGTAAGAGCCAGTGACTGGTTGAACCACAGCTTCTCTCTGAGTGTTTATTAATCATGGTTCAGAATTGGACCTACTATGCTCAGTTAAATTCTCTTGAAACATCTCCATAGACAAAACATAGAAGGATGCTTCCATATTGATTCTAACTTCCCTGTCCAGTTAACAATGACAATTAATCACCACATAATATAAATCATAAGAAGATGAAAAAGACATGATGCAATTTACCAAAATCTGAACTGACATATCTTAACCAGTTCTTGATTTGGAAATTAATGGAAAACAATAGAATTAAGAAAAGACCTAAAATAGAGAAGAAAATAACATTAAAGTTACAATTTTGAGTTGAGATTAGGTAGTTATGTCTCTAGAAAAGAATACAATTTTTCATATACAAATACAGAATGAATGTATTTTGCTGTATCTATGCTCATCTTTTAAACTTTATTATTATTATTATTATTATTATTATTATTATTATTATTAGTGTGATGATGATGATGATAGAGTCCTAGACAAAGGAGTTTTTAGTGCACTTATGCATAATTGTGGGTTAGAAAAAAGCCCTAAATTGAGATGTTTCTGTAGCATAGTTTGATAAATTTTACAATAGAAATGAATAATTTTTTGCCCTAGAAAACTAATTAGTGCTCATTATATTTTTTTGTTTGTTTGGTTTTTGTACACGACATAAACAACTGTGTCTGACAATAATAAACACTATCTTAGGGTTTATGTTGCTTTGATGAAACACAATGACCAAAAAAGCAAGTTGTGGAGGAAAGACTTTATTTACATTACACTTCCACTTTTAATTCCATCACTGAAGGAAGTCAGGGCAGGAACTCAAACCTGGAGGGAGGGGCTGGTGCAGAGACCATGGAGAGGTGCTGCTTACCTGGCCTACTTACCCTGGCTTCCTCTGCCTTCTTTCTTATAGAACTGAGAAACAGGAGTCCAGGGGTGGCACCATCCATCATAGGAGGGCTTCGTCCATCAATCACTAATTGAGAAAATGCCTTACAGTGGAATTTCATGAAAGCATTTCCTTAATATCTCCTTTCTATCTGATGATATTAACTTGTGCCAGACTGACACATAAAACCAGCCACTATAAATAGAAACAATTATATTCTGGGATTAGAAGAAAAGCAACACATTAGCTCAGGTAAACTGTTTCAGAGGATGAACCCATCATGGCCTTGACCTCTTTGCTCATATTCTCATTCTTTCCACTCTTTATCTTGACCTTGGGTACTCAGTCCAATGCTCCAATGTGGATCTCTGCCTCTGTTTCCATCTTCTGTTGGACAAAGGTTCTATGGTGATATTTAAGATACTCATCAGTCTGACTACAGGGCAAGTGAAGATCAGGTCCCTTTTCTCTATTGCTTAAGATCCTAGGTGGGGTCATCCTTGTGGATTCCTGGGAATTTCTCTAGAGCCAGGTTTCTGATACCCATGTAATGGCTCCTTAAATCAAGGTATCTCTTTCCTTGATTTTGTCTCTGTCCTTCCTCCATCTTGACTATCCAATTCCATGAAGTTCTCCTCAACCATCCCCTTCTCCTCTTCTCTTTCCTTTCTACCCTTCCTTCGCCATCCTGCCCCCATGCTCCCAATTATAGCAGGAGATCTTGTCTGTTTCCAATTTCCAGGTGGGTATATATATGTTTTTCTTTGGGTTTACCTTATTACTTAGCTTCTCTAGAATCATGAACTATAGGCTCAATGCCCTTGGTATATAGCTATTATTCCACTTATGAGTTAGTTCATACCATATTTATCTTTTTGGGTAGAGTGTTTTCTAATTCCATCCATTTGCATGCAAAATTCAAGATTTTATTTATTTATTTATTTTATTTATTTTTTTTAACCACTGAGTAGTACACTAATGGGAGCTCATCAACTCCAGCTGGACTGGGAAGAAACAAGCATAGGTTCAAACTAGTTCTTCTGAATGTGGTTGGCAGCTGCATGGCTGGTGCAAACTGAGGGGCCACTAGCATTGGCACCAGGATTTATCTCTACTGCATATACTGACTTTTGGGGATCCTATTCTCTTTGGATGCATATATTGTTCAGGCTAGATATAGTAGGGAGGGCATAGAAATTCCATAAAGCAGTGTGCCTTACCCTCTCTTAGGATTAGATGGGGTGGGGGTGTGTGGAGGGAATGGGAGGAGGGGAGGGAATGGAAATTTGAATTGGTATTATTTTAAAAATATATTTAATAAATTAAAAAAGAAGAAGAAGAAAAGTGTCCATAAATAAAACAGTTACTGGAATATGTTTAATCACTGGAAATTTTTTGTGGAGTTCAGTTTTTTATTTTAAATTTAAATGTTTATTTGTTTTTATTTTATTTGTTATTTTATTTATTTATTTGTTTGTTAAAATTAAACATTAAATTTAAATGTTTATTTTAAATTGAGAACTATATTTTGCTTTTAATTATTTTTAATTACCAAAAATTATACAGTGGAATTTTGCTTCCTTTTAATATACTATAGATTATGATTAGAAAAATGTGTTCAAAAAGAAAGAAAACATGACCTAGAACAATATTAAGAGATGAAGTAACAAAAAATAGACCAAAAAGAATTAAAGAAAACTGGAGTCATGATTAAGATAGACAATGATTATAAACACTTGTCACTGATGAGAACAAAAATTTTCAAGTAGGGTAGAAACTCCTAGGTACCAGTTCTAAAATGTCCTTCATGTAATCCAGCTCTCTCAGAGTGAGTTTTGCCTCTTAGTTTTTGTTTTCTGTCCAGTGACCTCCTTTTCCTAAAGACTAAGCAACTGTGATTTTTGTTCTTGATAATGCACTTAGTCCACGCTATTATACCTGTACATGCATATACATGTCACTGTACTGGTGCATGGAGGAGGCCACATCACTAAAGAAAAGGGTCTCTAACGTCCAGTTGTGATCAGTTTTCAATAGCTTCACAGCTACTAGTGGTATAGTCTGAAATCTCACACACCCATTCTTGTATTTTGATTGTGTCCTAGTTAAGGTTTCTATTGCTCTGAAAAGATGTCATTATCGTGGAAACTCTTATAAAAAAGTTAATGGGGCAGTGTCTTACTGTTTCAGAGGTTTAGTCCATTATCATCATGCTGGGATATGATGTTTTGCAGACAGACATGGTGCAAGAGAAGGAACTGAGCATTATATTTCTTGATACAAGGGCAACAGGAAATGAACTGTGACACTAGGCTTGCATTGAGCTAATAGAAAACAAGGGCCATGTCCACAGTGACATACTTCCTGCAATAAGGTCATACCTGTTTCAACAAAGCCACACCTTCTAACAATGCCACCCCCTATGTGCTCATTTTGTTTTAACAGACCACATTCCAGTCTCTGCATGGAATTTTGATCATATCATAATGCAAAAAATGCCTTAAATTCAACTTTAAAAGTCTCCATAGTCTATGACAATCTCAAAACTTTTAAAAAGTCTAAAGTTCAAAGTTTCTTATAAGATTTACACAATCTCTGAACTGTAATACCCTGTAAAATAAAAGTTTTCAGAAAACAAATCATATATTTCTAACATAAAATGTCCCAGGATATATATTATGGTTACAAGGCATAGAAAAATCAACAGAGTGAGGAAATTGTGAACCAGCGATATATAGATTAATGGAGATGGGTTTAATTAATATGTAAGAGCTAGCCAATAGAAGCTAAAGCTAATGGGCCAAACAGTGATTTAATTAATATGGTTTCTTTGTGATTATTTAGGGTCTAAGCTAACCAGGTGGCTGGGAAGAACAAACAGCCCTTCCTCAAACAGATTGGTATGCCATCTTGGTGGACTAAATCCATGTAAAACTGAGAGGATTTGGAAAGAAACTCTACACACACACACACACACACACACACACACACACACACACACACACAAAACAAAGTTTAGCCAAAATTTTTTCCGCTGGTGACTTACCGCAGCTCCTTAAGAGAGGTCTTATTGATTCAACAGTAGCAGCCATTCAGTTTCATAATGGCAGCTTCCTTGTCGTGGGCCATGCTGCTAGCACAAATTGTGACACTTTTGTGACACCAAACATTTGCATGAGGTTTGTGAGCAGACTGCCGCACCTCTTTTGGTGACAATGTAGACCAGCTGTGTGCCTGGAAGTGGGGTGGTGTGCATGGCTCAGAGGCACAAGCTGCTCTGCCATGCTGTACTTAGCAGGACAAGCAAACAGTACATATTTGACCTAGTAATGCCTCACCTTAAGTTTTAAGAAGGGATTGAAATTTTAAGGAGTGCTTCTGGTCAAAAAATAATTACAGATATGCCATAAAGACAAATCAACATTTAAAAAGACCTCTAATTATTTGTTTACATTTAAAGGGGGTTATGATATAGAGATGAATGATTTGCTTTGCTATGGATCTTGGTTTATTGATACAAATTTAAGGTAATTTTTTTTACGTATATAAATATTTTTGCCGTTTATTAAGGTGTTGTGTATAGTTCATTTGAAAATGTAATGTATAATTATTATATATAGGTTAATAGATAGTCATCTATAATAGTCAAGATTGTGGTCATGTTTGTTAGGTTTTCTTGATATACAGGGATATATTTCAGTTAGTTCGGTATTCTTCAAATCTTTCAGAGACCTTCAGAATATGGCATTTAAATGTTTTAAGAATTTAGGACTTTTCATTACAGTTGAACCTGCCTAAAGGTGAAACAATCCTTCAGGGTTCCTGCTTCATGAAAGAGTCTGCAAAACTTTCTGCAGGACACAGAAGAAAGTGACTGGAATACTGCCGATATTGACAACTGTCTTTGAAATTTTCTGCTTCATGGAAAAAATCTTCCAGATACTATGGACCTGTAGGCTGAAGATGAATGCCCTATTGATATAGAAGAACTTTGGGTGACTATCCAGGCAGCGAGATGTCTTTGTAAATTCTAGAGTTTTGGAAGCTGTTTATAATGTACCTCCTGTGGCAGGCCAGGTGAGTCAATCCTAAGGGCAGTTGACCATAAGGGTAGTTAAGTTGTGGAGGGTTAGTTCAGCTGTATGACATGAGAGAAAGTTGTGGGGGCCTGAGCAGGGCCTGGCTGAAGGAGTTCTCATAACATACTCTCTCTTCCCCCATACTTAGTGCCCCAGTCTCATCCCACCTCTACAGCAGAGTGACCAGGGAAGCCTCTCTTTCACACTGAATCCATCTCTTTGGGATCCCACAGATTTTAGCTTCTGTCTCACAACTGTTTTGTCAGACCCAAACTCCATCAGGCACTCCTGCTAATCCAAAGGCCTCACTTCTAAGTCAATAACCAGGCTTATGGAGGAAAATGTATGTCTCCTAATGCTTCAAAGATCCAAACCCCACCCCAATGACACTCCCATTTCTGTAACAGGGAGCCTGCTGTGGTATTCCTTTCTTCTCTTGCTCCATTCTGACACAATTGTAACATGAGGGCCAGCTTGTTGGGGTATCTGTTCCCGCCCAGTACCCCACAGCTGGAAACTCACAGAGAAAATCAATCACACAGAGAACTCTATAAGTTGTAAACTGATTGGTCCATTAGGTCAGGCAACTTATTAGTTCTTATGACTTATCTTAACCCATTATTCTGATCTATGTTAGCCACATGGGCTCAGTACCTTTCTCAGTGTGACAGCTTACATGTTGCCTCTTTGGTGGTCTGCGCAGGAGTGGCTGAGGGAGCTTTCGCCTCCTTAGCCTTATCCTATTCTCATTGTCCCGCCTCTACTTCCTGTCTGGTTGACCCGACTATACTTCATGCCTGGCCAATCAGCGTTTTATTAAAATACATGATTGACAGAATACAGATAATTCTCCCACACCTTTTCCCTCTTTTTTTTTTTAAGCAAAGGAAAATACCCATAGTCCATTTGTTGGGAATGTGGGCGTAGTAATTCAGGCTACTTCCTGCTGGTTGGGGGCGCTGATGATCTTATGGGGACCTAAAGAAAATTTAGAGTTATAATCAAGTCCTGACTGGAGTAACCTGTAAGTCTTGATCATCTCAGGTAGCAGTCTTGAATCTGTTTTGGATGTAGAACTCTGTCATCTGGGCCATCTGTTTCTATCGGAGATTTTTTAGATGGTCTTCCTTTTTTGAACCTGATTTTTCTTAACTCAGAATGAATCCATAGCCTCTCATTTTTTGTGGAAACAAAAGCAAAATCTCTTCTCCAAAGTAACATACCTTTTGACTTCAATTTTGAAGCCAAGGTATTTTCAAAATACCTATCTTGGGTTAGTTTAGCAGCATTTATAAACAAAAGTCTTTGAGCAGCTGTTGCTCCTTCCTCAGCATTTAAATAATTTAAAGAGAGCATAATAACATATAGTATTAATATTTTCTGTGTATTTTTTATCTTTATGTGGCTTTATTTCAATCTCTATTTTTTTAAATTTTACTTTTACTTTTTGAGACAGGTTCTCTGTATATCTTTGTTCTGGAATAACTCTGTAGACCAGGCTGTCCTTGAACTCACAGAGATCCTTTTGTCTCTGCCTCCCCAGTGCTGGGATTAAAGATGTATGCTACCATACCTTGAACTCACAGAGATCTGTCTGTCCCTGCCTCCCAGGCATTGGGATTAAAGGTGTGCACTACCACACCTTGAAGTCACAGAGGTCAATCTACTTCTGCCCCTTGAAGTCATAAAGGTTAATATACCTTTGCCTCCCAGGCATTGGAATTAAAGGTGTGTACCACCACACCCTATGTCTCCCTTTTTTTCTTTTTTCTTTTTAATGACTTTAACCTTTTGCCTGCATATATTTTTAACATATTGTAAACCATTTAGGAGGTTTTTTTTGTCTTTGAATCTCTCTTTACTGTACATCTCTCTTTTTCTGACCACATGAGTCTTTAAGGAGAGGACTAAAACTGTGGCTTTTATGGCTGGAGTTAGGCCATTCCTTAGCTTTCCAGCCTCATGACAGAGGTACCGCCAGAGCCATTTTTATCATCACAACTCTACAGTGTTTCAAGGTCCCTGCCAACAAGCAAGTTGCAGCATTCTGCTCATAGAACATACTCAGTCGTACTGCCTGCCTGAAAGAGTCAGAGTTTGCCCTGGCAGGACGGCCCAGAAAGCCGGCATTTTAAAACAGCGCAGTTTTTTTCCTGCTACTGCTGAAACCCGAAAAGCATGCGTTCAGCTTTTCATTAACACAGTTTAAGTGCTTCGTGGCAGGACCTCTTAAAAGAGCTGCAAGATTTTGCAGCTAAAGCTGAGTCGGGAAGCCTCTCTTAGATGAGAGCATTTGCCTCTAGCAAGCAGAGCAGATCTGAGAAATTGCTGCTACCAAGAAACCATGCATAATGCTGTTATATTGTTCTAGAATTACTTCCCATGCTGTCTCAGGCTTTATGTGGATACAGTTGTCCACACGTTGGCACCATATGTAACATGAGAGGTCGGCTTGTTGTGGTTTCTGTCCCGCCCGGTACCCCACAACCAGCAAACCTCAAAGAAAAAATCACACACAGGACTCCATAAGATTATAAACTGATTGGCCCATTAGGTCAGGCTACTTATTAGCTCTTATAACTTATGTTACCCCATTATCCTTATCTACGTTAGCACATGGCTCAGTACCTTTTCCAGCTGGGCAAGTTACATGCTGTCTCTTCAGTGGTCTGCACAGGAATGGCGGAGGGACCTTCCTCCTCCCTAGCCTTATTCTATTCTCATTGCCCCACCTCTACTTCTTGTCTGGCTTTCCCACCTATACTGCCTGCCTGGCCAATCAGCGTTTTATTAAAATATGATTGACAGAATACAGACAATTCTCCCACACCAGACAATCACAGCCTCAGACACCAGCAGTCATTCACTGTTAACACATCAACTGAGCACTCCAACAAAACAACTATCACACAATCAAAACACTCTGTGAAAATCGAGAAGGAAACCAGAAACCAAGGAACAGAACACCTGCCCCATAATCATAATCCCAGAAATTAGCACCTAGGCATATAATCATAGCAAATCCAATGTCTAAATACCAGCATAAAGACAAAGCCAATAACAGCCAGGGCAATATCTCTTCACTTAGCTATGGTACCACAACAGGCCCTGAGTATTCAAAAGTAGATGAAGCACAAGAAAAAGACTTCAAAATCAATGATGTGAAGATGTTAGAGAGTCTTATCTAGTAAATAGGTAAATCAATTAAAATATCCATAAAAACACAGTCAGTTGGAGAAAACAAAGAAATCCAAGAAAACATAAGCAACAGTGGAAGGAAACTAATAAAAGTGTTCAACATCAGCAAAAAGGAAATAAAATCAATGAAGAAAATGCAAAATAAAAGAATTCTGGATATGAAAAATTTAGGAATTCAAACAAGAACTACAGAAACAAACCTCAACAACAGAGTATAAGAAATGGACAAGAGTGGAGAGCGAGGTGAGGGGTGTGCCTCTGGTTTACAATCCTTAACCGGCTCTAACAGGATCGTGAGATGCCCACCCATCCCCAGATCCCATCTCCAACTGCCAATCACTGCAGATTCGAGACACAGGACTGGACCGGGTTTGCCTGCAGCTCTGTTGCCCCCGGAACAGATCAGGTTCCAGGCGAGGGTTTTGTGAGACCTTGTGACCTCTTCCTTCCCAACCGCCATGGCACAGAGACCCAAGATAGACCCCCACGTCGGGCAGCTAGGGTACCTACAGGCACTGGTCACTGAGTTCCAGGAGACTGAGAGCCAAGATGCCAAGGAACAAGTCCTCATCAACCTTGTCAACTTCTCCTATGACCCAGGCAACTACGAGTATCTGCGGCAACTGCAACTCCTATTCCTTGATTCACTGTCAGAAAAGAATGAAATAGTAAAATTTGCTATTTGGGGGGCCTCTGCAACCTGTCCCAGGACAAGGCCAACAAGAAGTACATTCTGAAGGCCGGAGGCATCCCGCTCATCATCAACTGTCTATCCAGCCCCAAAGAGAAGCTCTTACCTAGCAAGGGCTGCCATTCCGAGCTCACCTCCTAGGCTGTGGTCCAGTGCGTGCTGTGCTTTTCTCTCTCAGTCAACACATGGCTCAGAAAAGTGGCGCAAATCTTCTTAGAGGACTTCTGCTTTCCAAGTCAGGTGGCTGAGGCACGTAGCCAGCAGGCCCATTCTGTGCTGGGTATTCTATTGCCAAAGACCAGGGCCCCACAGCAACACTGAATCAAAATTTTCCCAGTTACTGCCTGAGACTAGTCCTGGCATATGTATAGGAAGCAGAGACTAATAGCTGTTCATCCTGCCCATGTGATGCCTGTTCAGCTGTATGCAATGCAAAATCTCTGAGCTTGGTAGGCATGAACAGCTAGGAAAATGGGTAGGAAGTAATGAAGAAGCCAGACTTGAGATAATTAGAGGAGTAAAACAAAGCTGGTATGGAGTTCCTGAACTGGCACTCCCAACAAAGTGCAGACAGAAGACCACATCTGGTGTCCCCAGTGCCCAACCAACATGCTCACATAAAAGCTTTGCATAGTGGCACTCAAGAGCAGCTGCTAGAACCAGGATTCAGGAGACTGGCCAGTAGCATGAGTGTCCAGAGGAACTTTGGTGACTAGAGATCAGTTGACCTTAACATCTGGGAAGGTGCTGTGGGGTAATTCCTCCAGTACTGAGGATGTGTGTTTGGGCACAGTAGACTCTGACTTGGATAGCTCTGATGCCCAGAAACAATGGTCCACAAACCCCTGCCTTCCGCTAGGCATCATGTGAGGGACACAAATGAGGTTTCTGCCCTTGGGTGTCATACCTCAGTGACTGTTAACCAGCAGGGTGGCTGTGGGAGGGAGCAGATTGCTTGTTTGTCCTGGCCCCCCTGGCTAGCTTACACCCAAAATAACCACACAGAAACTATATTATTTGAATCACTGCTTGGACCATTAGCTCTAGTTTCTTGTTGGCTAATTCTTATATCTTAATTTAACCCATTTTCTATTAATCTGTGCATCACTACATGGCAGTGGCTTACCAGGTAAAATTCCCATTGTCTGTCTCCTGCAGATCCATGCCTCTGCTTTTCTCCTTTCAGAATTCAGTTCTATTTTCCCCACCTACCTAAGTTCTGCCAAGGCAGTTTCTTAATTCATCAACCAATATAAGAAACACAAACAATGAAGGACCTCGTACACCATTTCCCCTTTTCTGTTTAAACAAAAATGAAGGCTTTAACATAATAAAATTCTAGCAAGAATTATAGTTACAATAATTATATCTACTTTATCTTTTATAATAACAAAAGAAAACTATAACTATAAATATAAATTCATCAACTCCATCAAAGACTCCAGGATATAATATTATCTAAGCAAACATGTACTACATTATACTAAACTTCCAGAACTCTAGAATTGACAGACATTTCATTGCCTAGACAGTCACCCACAGTTCTTCTGTACTGTTGGGGCATCCATCTTCAGCCCACAGACCCATAGTATCCAGCAGACTTTTACATGAAGCAGGATATTTAAAAGTTAGTTCCACCTATATTGGCAGTTTTTCAGTCAATTTCTTCTGTGTCCTGAAGAATGTCTAGAAGGCTCTTTTGTAAAGCAGGAACCTGAAGGATTATGTTACAATTAGATAAGTTCATTAGTCATTTGTATGTGGGTCCTGAATGTCCAGTTAAGCAGTCCAGGAGAGAGCAGGTTCATGCCGAAAAGGCTAACCAACTCCATGAGGAATTTCTTTGATGTCCATTTTCTTCTTGAAATAGATTGGTACTGCTAGGAGCGGATGTGTCTCACTGTCATGAAAAGTCTTAAGTTCTTAAACATTTTAAATGCCATATTCTGAAGGTCTCTGAAAAATTTGAAGAATACCTAACTAACTGAAATATATCTCTAAATATCTAGAAAACCTAACATGACTACAATTTGACTTTTACAGATAACTATTAACCTCTATATGTTAATTATCCATTACATTTTTAAATGAACTACACAATCACAGAACCTTAATCAAGAGTAGAAATATACATATAAAAATTGACATTAAGTTTGTATCAATAGACCAAGATCCATACCAATGCATACTATTCATATCTATATCATATCCCCATTTAAATGTAAAAAAATTATAAAAAAATATTTAGGAATGTGGGCATAATTCTGTCCATACTATTTTGTGCTGTTTGGGGTCGCTGTTAATCAGGTCTTTCATGGTGTATCCTGTGTGCTAGGTTCTTCTCAGTCATAGTTGGGTAAAGTAATTTTTTGAGGGTGTTTAGAGTGACCTTGGTCTATGAAAACATATTCGCCTGGAAGCAATCCATGGGTTCTCATCTTCTGTGAAAGCAAAAGAACCTCTTTTTCCAAGTAACATGTTCTTAGACTCAAATTCTGAAGCCACGAACCTTTATAATATACATGCTGGTTTAGCTTAGCAGCCCAGAGAATGAAATGTCTCTGTGTACTTAGCTCCTTTACAGTCAAAAATATTAAAAGAAAGAACAATATACATAAAAAAGAAACGGAAGAGAGAATCTTAGGCATTAAATATATAATAGAAAAAATGGATACCTTGGTCAAAGAACATGTTAAATTAAAAAAAATTGTTGTCATGAAGCATTCAGGAATTCTGATATACGAGGAAATGACAAAACTTAAGTATAATTGAAAGAGTCAATGAAGAAGATTCCAAGTTCAAATGTCAAGAAAACAGTCTCAAAACATCAAATAAGAAAAATGTTAAGATTTAAAGAAAGAAATACCTATAAATATACTAGAAATATAAAGAAAAACAAACTGATTAAAGAAAAGAAAGTCCTCTCAGCACATAATAATCGAAACGGTAAGCATACAGAACAAAGACCCATTATTAAAAGTTGCAAGGGAAAATATTAAATAACATAAAAGGACAGATGTACTTAAATTTTATTCCTTCTCAATGGAGACTTTAAAAGTCAGAATGGCCTAGACAGATACGCTACAGACTCTAAGAGACCACAGATCCCATCTAAGAATTCTATGCCCAGCAAAATTTTCAATCACATTAAATAAAGAAAATAGGATACACCATAATAAATTCTTATTTAAAAAATATCAATCTACGAATCCAACCCTAGAGAAGGTTATAAAAGGAAAATTTCAGCCAAAGAACTTTAGTTGTACCTATGAATATGAATAAAATAAGTAATCACACACCAGCAAAACCAAGATGAGGAAAAACACACATGCACAAACATACCATTATCACCACCAAGAACAAATAAACAACAATAAAACAACAGGAATCAATAGTCATTTGTCATTCTTAACATGAATTGACTAATTATCCATTAAAAGATACAGAATAACAAAATGTGTATAAAAAGAGACTATATCTTTATGTTGCACCCAATAAACAGACTTAAGTATAGGGTTAGAAAAAATATATTCCAAGTAAATGGAACTAAGCACCAAGTTTGCCTAGACATTTTAGTATCTAACAAAACAAAACAAAAATAATCAAAGGAGATAAGGAAAGGCATTCCATACTCAATGGAAAATCTACAGAGATGACATTTTAATTCTTAACATCTATATCCAAATATCCAAAACATAAGGGCACCCAAGTTTGAAAAAGAAACACAATATTAGCTTAAATAACATATTAACCCCTCATAGATAGTGTTAAGACTTCTGTACCTCATGCTTACCAATGGACCCATCTTAAAGACAAAAGCTAAACAGAGAAATGTGGTGCTAACAGAAACTTAAACCCAAGAAACTTAACAGATATTTATAGGAAATTTCACCTAAATATGAAATATAATTTCTATGAACCCATCGGCATTTTATACAAAATTGACAACATACTCAAATAGAAAACAGTTTCATCAGATAAAAATAAATCAAACACTCCCTGAACCTAATCAGATTAACACAGAATAAAGCTGAATACCAAGACCAATAGAAGCATGAGGAAGCTTATGAACTCATGGAAACTGAACATATCTATACTGAGTAAAAATATGTCAAGTCTGAAATAGAGAAACACATTAAAGACTTCTGATAAATTATAGAAAATAAATACATATCAGTCTAAAACTTATGAGACGTAATGAAAGTACCTCTAAGAAGCAAGTTCACCACACTAATTGCCTACATACACAAAAGAGATAAAAAACTGTAGAAACTTTAAATTAGCAGCTTAATAGCATACCTAAATTCTTTAGAACACAATGAAGAAACCATTTTCAAAAGGATTAGATATCAGAAATAATCAAACTAAGGGCTAAGATGAAAAAATAGATATGAGGAACATATTACAAAGAATCAATGTAAAAGTTTGTTTTTGAGAAAATTGATGAGACAGACAACCTTTTAACCAAATTAATTAAAAGTCAGAGAAAGAATATCCAATTTAATAAAATCAGAAAAGAGCATAACCACAGACATTAAGAAAATCCAGAGACTTAAGGGCATAAATTAAAAACCTATACTCAATCAAATTGGAAACACTAAAATAAATTGATAGTTTTCTTTATAATTACCACTTACAAACATAAAGGCAAGAACAAATAAACAATAAAATTGAACATATAACCTTTAGTGAAATTGAAGCTCTCATTAAAAGATTCCTAACATATAAGTACAGGGCCTGATGGTTTGAGAGTTATATTCTACTAGACTTTCAAAGAAAAGTTAATACCAATACTCATAAATTATTTCACGAAATAGAAACAGAAAAACATTGCCCTATTCATTTTATGAGGTCACTTTTACACTGATAATCAAACCATAAAATTGATCAACTAAGAAAGAGAATTATTGTCCCAGTTCCCTTATGAACATAGTTGAAAATTATTCATTAAACATGAAATACTTGCAAACCATATTCATCAAAATATAACTCACCATTATCAAGAAAGCTTCATTTCAGAGATGCAGGAATGGTTAAATATATAAAAATCATAAAATGTAACCCATAATGTAAGCAGCCTAAAAGACAAAAACTACAAAATCATCTCCATAGATGAAGAAAAGGCCTTTGAAGAAATCCAACACTTTTCCATGATAAAAGTCTTGAACAGACTTGGGATAAAAGTGACATAACTAAATACATCAAAGGCAATTAACATCAAACCTACAGTCAGCATGATACTGAATGGGGAAAACTTAAATGCAACTCCACTAAAATTAGGTGGTAAACAAGGTGACTCTCTCTTTCTATATCTATTCAATATAGTGTATGAATTTTCAGCTAGAGCAATAAAACAACTGAGGATATTAAGGCAATAAAAACTGAAAAAGAAGAAATTATTGTTATTTGTAAATTATATGGTGTTATATATTAATGACCTTAAAAATTCTACCACTAAACTCCTACAGCTTGACAAATACATTAAGCAAAATACCTGGATACAAGATTAACAAAAGAAAGAAAGAAAGAAAGGAAGAAAGAAAGAAAGAAAGAAAGGAAGGAAGGAAGGAAGGAAGGAAGGAAGGAAGGAAGGAAGAAAGAAAGAAAGAAAGAAAGAAAGAAAAGATCAGTAGCCCTGTGATACACAAATGAAAAATGAACTGAGAATGAAATCCACATAATACTAACTTTTCACAATAACCTCAAGTATGACAAAATATCTTGTGGCAACTCTAACCAAACAATTCGATAATTTATATAATAAAATCTTCAAGTCTATGAAGAAAGAAACTGAAGAAGATAATGGAAATTAGAAATATCTCCCATGCTCATACATCAGTAGGCTATAGTATAATAAAAATGACAACCCTACAGTCTTATGTAGTGTTTTTCATTGTTGTGAAGAGATAGTACCATGACAGCTTTACAAGGAAAACATTTAATTGAGGAGAGTTCTTACAGTTTCAGAAGTTCAGTCCATTTTCATCACGACTGAGAGCATGGCAGCAGACAGGCAGACATGGTGCTGGTTACATCTTGAACAGAATGTAGCAGGAAGTTTACTGACTGTTTCACTGATTGAAGCTAAAGAAGAGACTTCAAAGTCCACCTCCACAGTGACTGCCTTCCTACAACAAACCCACACCTCCTCCAGCAAGGCCACACTTCCTAACAGTGCCACTCCTTTTGGGGGTCTTTTTTTTTTCAAACCACCACATTACAGTCCCTAGTTCACAAAGACTTGAAGTCATATCATAATTCAAAAATGCATTCAGTCCAACTTCAAAAGTCCCCATAGTCAATAACCCAAACTTGTTTCAAAGTCCAAAGTTTCTTCTAAGACTCATATAATCTCTTAACTTAAATACAATGTAAAATTAAAATTAAAAGCAGTTTGCAAACTTCCAATATATAATGACAGAGGATATGCATTACCATTCTAAATGCAGGGAAGGAAGCATAGAAAAGAAATACTGCACCCAAACAAGACCAAACTCTAACTTTTTATGTCTTATGTTGAAATGTTCTCCCACATCTTCAATCCCATTCAGCTTTGTAGATTGCACACACTTTTTTCTCTTGGATTGGTTCTACTACCTGTTAGCAGCTCCTCTTAGCAGGTATTCCATGAGTTTAACATCTCTCACATCTAGGATTCTCCAATGCAATACAGGCTTCAACTTCCCGCAATGACCTCTTTACTATGCCTCCAATCTGGGACAGCCTTACACATGCCTGGCCTTAGTATCTTTGTTCCAATACTCTTTTCTTTTTCTATCCTTAACTCTAAAAACAGAACAAACTGCTTGAAGCTACCAATTTGTCATGCTTGCTAGGACTGCACAATGGTTCAATTGTTCAAATATATCTTCTCCAGCTTTCTGTCTCTCACTGCCTAAGCTTAATTATCCTGAAATTTGCTCTGTTGATGAGACTGGTCTCAGAGATCCATAAGCCTCTGCATTCCAAGTGTTGGATTAAAAGTTGGGCCTCACCCATCACACCCAGCTCTAATATTTTCTTCAGTTCCTTTTCACAAATTGGAAACCTGGCCTGGTGGCACCCTGTCCTGAGGTCACCACTCCCTTTATTCCATTTCTTAATCTGTTTTCTCCTTGAATAGAGGATTTAACTGCATTCTACTTCCTAATGCTCTTTTTCTCCTCTAAATTTACATTTTTAAACTTATCATTCAAATTTTGCTCATTTTCATTATGAATCTTTATTAGAGTTAATTAATATCTAAACGACAGTGTCTATACTAGCTGTTTTGAGATTTCATCCACCAGTGGAATTAATCCAAAACTCTTTGCTTTAACCTCAGGCAGACTCTTTGGATAAAGACAGAAGACTTTACTTTTGCCATGCTTTTCACGAAAGTATTGCAAGAATGTTTTCTAGCAATATTCTAAAATTCTTTTCTGAAGTCTCTTGAGAAAGCTCCCAAAATTTCAAATCATTTTCAATGTCATTGTCTTCCATGCTTCTAATAGTATGTCCCATTAAGCAGTGTCTAAATCATCTCAGTGTTTTCCTAACCCAAAGTATCAAAATCTATATTTCTCCAAACAAAAGCATGATCAGGTCTATCATGGCAATACACCAGTAAAAAGTACTAACTACTTTCTTAGTTAGGGTTCTTTATTTTCTGTGAAGAGATACCAGGACCATGGCAATTCTAACAAAACAAAGCAAAAACAAACAAACAACAACAAAAACCCATGCAATTGAGGTGATAGCTTATCAGAATTTCAGTCCATTACCATCTCGGAGGTAGCATCCATGGCAGTGTGCAGGCAGACAAGCTGATGACTATATTTGGACAGAAGGCAACAGGATATCAAGTGATTATCACACTGATAGAAAATAAAGAGACCTCAAAGCCCACCCCCCTAATGGCATAATTCCTCAAATAATACCACACCTACTCCAACAATTAGAAGGCCATGCTGCCTATTAGTTTCAAACCACCACACCTACTAAAGGAAATCTTCCTATTCCATGCAATACCCATCAAAATTCCAGACCTTTATAGACTTGAAGGGACAACTTTCAATTTTATATGAAGAAAGAAAACAAACTTAAAATCAACAACAAAATAAGAAAGCAAAATCCCTCAAGATAGCTTAAACAATCCTGAATCATAAAATGAATACTGAAGGAGGTACTCTAACCCTCCATAATATGCTGTAGATTTTTCATAATAATAACCACATGACACTGGCATAAAATACATAAAATGAGTTATGTAGATCAATGGAAATGAATTGAAGACACAGATACAGATAAAAACACATATGGACACCTAACTTTTTATAAGAAAGCCATAAAATTATACTGAACAAAAGATGACATATTCATCAAATGGCTCTGTTAAAACTGAATCTCTGCATGTAGAAGAATAACAATAGATCCATATTTACCATCATCCAAGAAACTCATATCGAAGCAGATCAAAGACCTCAACATAAACTCAGCTTCACTGAACCTGATGAAAGAGAAAGTGGAGAATAGCTTTGAATGCATTGGTCCAGAAGAAAACTTTCTTGCAGAACACCAATAATGTAGTCAGTAAGTTCAGCAATTAATAACTTGAAAGTGAAAATCTTCTATATGCAAAGGACATTGTCAAAATAACAAAGAGGCAACCCACAGTCCTTGAGAATATTTTTACCCATTCCACATCTGATAGAGGACTAGTCTCCAAAATATGTAAAGAAATCAAGAAACAAGACGTCAAAAAAATTAAACAATCTAATTAAAATGGCATATATATCTAAACAAAGAATTCTAAATAGAGGAATCTCAAATGGTTCAGAAACACTTAAAATAAATACTCAATATCGTTAGCCATCAGGAAAATGCAAATAAAACTTCATTGCATTTCCATTTTATATCTGTCAGAACTTTAAGATCTAAAACGTAAGAGACAACAAGATATGGTGCAAGGGGAGCTATCATCCATATCTGGTAAGGATATGAATTTGAACACCAACTAGGGAAGTCAATGTAGTGGTTCTTAGTAATATGAGAATCAAGACCTAGAAATACCTTTATTGGGTACACACCCAAATAGTGTCCCATCCTACCATATGTAGACAAGCCAACCTGGAGTCTGTCTGATACTATCAGAGGTCTTGAACATGCTTAGTCAATGAGGAGTAAACATAGTTTTAACAGATCAGAATACCTGGGTGCTCTGGGGGGGCATATAAATTTTCCCCATTGCTAAATAAATGCATCTGTTAATCCCTTTCACCTGACTCTTGGAGTCCATATCATTAATGTTGAACCTTCTCATCTCTCCCTCAAGTAAGTCATTAGTACCCAGCTACAAATTGTATTCACTTATAAAGAAATATTGGCTGTTAAGTAAATGATAAAAACCATCTCCACCAGAGAAGAGGGCAATCTCCATACCTTTCATTAAACATTAAGAAATAGAACTGGTACCTACTTGGAACCTTCACCCATAAGTTATAGTCTCATTCTTTAGGAAGGTACATGAACACCAACACAAACACAAATCTTTGATCTCCAGTTTGTTCTGCTTACAAAATATGCTAGGGCAATTGTGGCAAAGAACTTGTGGGAGTGACAAACCAATGTTTTGACTTATAACCCACTCCAAGAGAAGCAATCCATACCCCAAACTGCTTGACAAACCAATGATAGCCAGGAAACCAAGGCTAAAGCCAAACACTACAGCTTTTAAAAAATCAATAAACTGATTCCTGATTATAATCTATCATACCCCATAGATAGGAGCCATACCCAGTTATCATCAAAGAGGATTCATCAGCCAATAGATTGGAAGAGATGCAGAGACATTACAGAGAGAGAGAATTTAAGTTGTAGATCTTTGTTAAGTCTCTTCCTTTGTAGCTCATGGAATCTGCAGGAGGAGCAGGAGACAGAAAGACTAAAAGCCTGTTGGATAGTGAATGACAGGAGAAAAAAAATACTCTGAATTAAGAAAAGTGCATGCTAGCTGTCTGGTAGTGGCATATACATTTAATTCTGGCATTTGGGAAGAAGAGACAAGTGGATCTCTGTGCATTTGAGGCCAGTCTGGTCTACAGAATGAATTCTAGGATAGGCTCCAAAGCTACACAGAGAAACCCTGTCTCAAAAAACAAAACAAAGGGAAGGTGTATATGAACTAACAGATATGGAAGCAACAAGCACATAACATATATGGGCCTGCCTCAGGCCATCTGCATATTTATTACCGCATTTCAATTAGCATTTTTACTGGTACACCTGAGTGTGAGAACTATTGGGACTCTGATTCTTGTGTTTGTTCTGAGGAATATTTTCCTTTTGTTAGGATACCATGTCCAACATTTACCTGATGGTTTATCATATTATGTTTTATTTTGTCATGCCATAGAAGTTTGTATTTTTTCTAAAAAAGACCAAAAAGAAGTGAATCTGCATTTTAGGGTAGGTGGGGGAAATGGGAAGAGTAGAGGGAGGGGGAAAGTAATCAGGAAATCGTATTTGACAAAATAAAGTATTGTCAATAAAAGAAAAATATAAAAATAAAAGAACAATACTATGGGATAATGCTTTTATACATTGTAAAGATTTGTCACTCTTATTGGTTTAATCAAAAGCTGATTGACCATAAGACAGGCAGGTAATATAGACGGAACAAGAATAAGAGAATTATGGGACGAGGAATGGCAAAGGCAGACTCAAGCCAGACACAGAAGAAGCAAGATGATTACACCTAACTGAGAAAAGTTACCAACAAAGATGTTTTAACATAGATAAGAATTATGGGTGAATTTAAGTTGTACAAACTAGTTAAAAATAAACCTGAACTAAAAGAACTAAAAGCTTTTAGCTAATATAGGCCTCTTTGCATTTTTTGAGACTGAATGGCTGTGGGACCAGGCTAGACAGAAATTCTGTCTACAAAACAAGAACATGTGAAATAATAATTTTACTCAGTAGTCTGTTTCTAGATGGAAGTTTATATTTGTTTGTATTCTAAATAAAAAGATTTTAAAAAAAAGATATCCCTACTTACTGTTTGCATAAGTAGAAAGATTTCTAGTGACAAATGGGACCACAGTGCAACCATGACTAACCACTTCATTATATTACCAAATTTTTCTTCTTTTGTTTTAATTTTATCTTTTATTAATTGTATTATATATTATATTGAATGTATATATTTTAGGAACAACCTATTTGTTTTCCCCTGTATTTCCTGAACATCTTTGCCTACATTTCATCTTTTATTTTGGGTAGTTCTTTAGGCCTTTTTTTTTCTTCATTTTTCTTTCCCTCTACATTGATACTTATATTCATACCATGGTTCAAGTATGGAGATACTTTAAGCCCTTTAGGATGACACTTCTTTCCCCTTTTCCTCTTCCTCCTCTTCCCCTGCTTCTCTTCCTCATCTTTCACTTTTTCCTCTTCTTCCCCTCTTTCTTTCTCTTTATTTCATCTTCTTTTTATGATGTGGTCACTTTTTTGATTGGCTAATTAAAAACAACCTATTCATTTCCCAGGAAACTGATATGAGAGGATCACTTGAATTCAATAGTTTAAAATTGAGTTACAAAAAATAGCTATGTTTAATCAAAAAATAAATAAATTTTCCTTTACCAAATAATGTAAACAAAATACCTTTAATAGAGTTGATTTCTTGCTTAAATTAGACAATATGTTATTCCACATTGAAATTTCAATCCATTTATTTTTTTCAGGTAAATGATTTTTATGATCTGTGTGATAATTTTCTTATTTGTCTAGGATCATTTTCTTGGTATTATGTGTTATTTTCTTTTGAAAATGGTTACTTTGAACACCTTGACAGTTTGAAGGCATTTAATAACTGAGATCAGTTACTGTATAGCATTTAGTTTTTATTTAGTGTCACACTTCTGGGTACTTAATGTTCATTGTTGCCTTGTGTACTAGTCTTCACATCTGGATGAATCGTAACTTAGAATTTTCTACATGATGTTGTCAGGAAGAAACACATCCATGTTTCTTGCAGTTAAAAATTCCCAGACTCTGAACTCTTTTGTGTGAATTTTCTCACACCTGTCCTTTGGCATCCATACTCTGGAGGAATTTTTCAACTCTGCCCCTTCTCTCACAACTGCAGAGTCTTGCTCTCACTAGAGGTGAAAGCTAGCTCTTTTTTACTCTTAATATATTTAACCAAATTCCAGACTATAAGATTTATTTTTATAGTTTTCTTACATGATGATGATTACTTGCCTCCCATCCATCTGATAAATGTGCCCAATACTTCTCATTTCCCTAGAAGATTAACAGAGAAATTATCATGATGTATACTTTGATAGTTGCAGAGGACCAGTGTTCAAAATGTGCAGTTTATTTGTCTCAGATTTCAAGGTTCTGAAATACAAGTTGGCTGCTATTAATTAATGTTCTATAGTCATAACAAAATTTATATTATCTCTGGTGCACGCAAACATTTACCAGTGTCCTCAGTACTTCCGCCATTGCTTTGGATGTGGTGGTCCATATAGAGCTCTAGATGAGTAGCTGCATGAGTTTGTATGGGTCTATTTTTGTTTCTAGGTAGGCTGAAAATTGGTAGGATCCTCAATCAGGGTGACCAATATACATGTTTTGCAGGTAGGTTTTTTTAATGCACAAATTATTTGCTCTGAGCTTTCCACATCTTCACTACATCAAGGTACATAAATATTTTAATATATTCTGTGTTCTTGATAAAATTAGTCAATACTTTGCCTCTCAAGGGTGCTCTCAAAGACTTAGTAGGCAATGTGCTTACTTGAGTCTCTCTTATGTAGTACTCTTAGACCAAGAGGCTATTTTCTTTTTCTATAACTACTAGATGGTGAGAGAGTTGGTGGGAACATTTAAATTATTTTTGCTTGTCAATGTTGATGTTCTTGTATTTTGTGTTTTATTGGATCTGTTCAATCTATTAACTGTATTTTAGAGAATTTAAAGGACATTTTTATCTATAAATGATCATGAAATCTATGTTTTGGATATATAACCCTGAAGTCCCCTTTTTCAACATTTAACTGATGTTAATCACATAATCAGTTATTTTAAAGGGCTTTATTACTTTAAATCTACATTTATTTACAAAATCATATAATTAGTAGAATTTTGTCTATCTTAGCTTATCCTCAGTCCCTTGACATATCTGTCATCTTTGGATCAATAAGGAATTTTTCATTATCTACCATTTTTTAAAGCAACAAGTGTCCAGAGGCAGTTGTCTAAATGAGAACTGACAAAGCATATATGAAGTATAATTCCACTGACTTCTGTTTTCAGTCCATTTGTGGGTAAAATGAAGCATTAGAGTGTAGATGGAGCAGCAGGCTCTGTTCCTGACTGTATCCCGGATAGCTTACCCCCAAAATAATTGTACAGAAACTGTATTCATTTAAACACTGCCTGGCCCATTAGTTCTAGCCTCTTATTGGCTAACTCTCACATCTTTACTAACCCTTTTCTAATAATGTGTGTAGCACCATGAGGTGTGGCTTACCAGCACAAGTCTAGCCAGTGTCCTTCTCAGGAAGGGGAATCATGGCATCTGCCTGACTCTGCTTTCTTTCTCCCAGAATCCTATTCTGTCTACTCTGCCTATCTAAGCTGCTGTCCTATCAAAAGCCAAGACAGTTTCTTTATTAACCAATGAAAGTAACACATAGAAAGATGACCCTCCTACATCATTTCCCCTTTTTCTGTTTAAACAAAAAAGAAAGGCTTTCACTTTAACATAGTAAAATTACATATAACAAAACAGTTATCAAACAATAATTACAGTTACATTATTTATATCTATTTTATCTTCAATCATAACTAAGGAAAACTGTAACTATCTATTTATTCCTCAACTCCATTAAAGACTCCAGAAGGATATAATATTACCTAAGTAAACAAGAAGTAAGCAACTTCCAAAACTCTACAAATGACAGAGTCATCTTGCTGCCTGGACAGTCACCCAAAGTTTCTCTGTACCACTGGCGCATCCATTTTCAGCCATCAGGCCCATAATATCCAGCAGACATTTTCATGAATCAGGAAATTTCAAAGGCAGTTCAGTCACTATCTGCTGTGTCCTGCAGAATGTCTTGCAAACTCTTTCATGAATCAGGAACCCTGAAAGACCATCTCACCTTCAGGCAAGTTCAGTAGTCCTCTCTCTGTGGGTTCTTTGTATTCAATCTATGCATCAGTCCAGGCAAGAACAGTTTCTTGCCCAAATGGCTAACCAACTCCATAAAGAGCCTCTTAGATGCTCATCTTCCTCTTGAAGAAGATTGGTGCTGCCAGGAACAAATGTGTCTCATTTTCATGAAAAGTCCTAAGTTCCTAAAACATTCAAAATGCCATATTATTTAGTCTTTGAAAGATATAAAGAATGCCTATCTAACTGAAATATATCTCTATATATCTAGAAAATCTAACTAACATGACTACAAGCTTGATTATTATCAATGATTATCCATTAAAAACTTATATTTCCTAATTATACATTACATTATTTAAATGAACTACACAATCACAATACCTTAATCAAGATCAGAAATACATATAAGTATAACAAGATTGACTTTAAATTTATATCAATAAACCAAAATTTATAACAATGAAAATTATTCATATCTATATCATATCCCCCCTTAAATGAAAAAGAACCTTTATAGACCATATTTGGGAATATGGCCATAGTTATTTCTCTCCAAACTTCTTCCTGCTGTATAGGGGCGCTGTTAATCAGGTATTTCATGGTGTGTCCTGTGTACCAGATTCATCTCAGTCTGCAGTTGAGTGAAGCAATTTTTTGAGGATGTTCACAGCAACCTTTCAGGAGGGTGTGGTCTATCATACCATATTGGGATAGAAGCAATACACAGGGTCTCATCCTTTGCGAAAACAAAAGAAGACCCTCTATTGAAAGCATCATATTCTTAGACCCAAACTCTGAAGTCATAATACCCTTATGATATCCATTCTGGTTTAGCTTGGCAGCCCATACAATGTTGGGTGGCCAATTGTAGAAGGATAAGCAGGCTGTGTTCCTGCTCGGATCCCGGCTAGCTTACCCCTGAAATAATTGCATGGAAACTGTATTTATTTAAACACTACCTGGCCCATTAGTTCTAGCCTCTTGTTGGCTAACTCTCACATCTTGACTAACCCATTTCTAATAATCTATGTAGCACCACAAGGTCGTGGCTTACCAGCATGAGTCTAGCCAGTGTTCATCTCAGGAAGGGGAATCATGGCATCTGCCTGACTCTGCTTTCTGTCTACTCCACCTATCTAAGTTGCTGTCCTATCAAAAGCCAAGGCAGTTTCTTTATTAACCAATGAAAGTAACACGTAGACAGATGACCCTCCTACATCATTAGAGCAAATTAATTCTCAAGATAATTGATAGTAAGTACTATGTTTTATCCTTCCTCAAATTTTAGCACCTATTACTATGGCAGGCTGAATTTTGGAATCCACATTAGATTATAACCTAATTCTGTAATCAAATGGTCACTCTTTTCTGAGTATGGAAGTCAGAAGAACTGTGTGCATAAAGATGCAGAATATTCACCTCTTATTAACCATGATAAGATAATTCTTCCATGTTATTCAATTATGTACAAGCATGTCACCCATCCCAAATAGAATATGAATGCAACTGCACATAATAATTTCTACTTTAAAGCAAAATAATATACCCCCTTCCTTTTTTCAGATACATGATATATGTGAAACATGTAAAATGTTGATTTATTAATACATATATATGAATGTATATATACATACATACATACAGTTATTTCAGATATATATGTATATTTTTATATATGTATATACCAATAACTTGTTCAGCCATCAATATGTATAATGCTTCTTATATGCATACGTTTTCAGAGCCAACTGCTTGGTATGTGATAAACAATTGGTATGCTCTTCTTGGAGAAAAAACATTCCTTTTACTCTCAGTATTCCTTAGATTTTTGTACTTCTTTGTGTGCAGTTATGACTTCCTGGGTTTTACTTATCCACATTAGATTGTCTATGTCTATTGCCCTTTTCCCCATTATCTTTAGAAAGCCATGTTGGTGAAATTTTTATGAGTGTAACTTCTGATATTTCTAGGGGATACAATCTCAGCAAAATTCCTGGCTTCCTGGCTCATACACTGTAAAAAAAGCAGTGGGCTGTGACCTGCTACCTGGCTCCCAGCTAGCTTTATCTGAAATAATTACACGGAAACTGTATTCTTTTAAAGACTGTTTGGCCCTCATTAGTTTCAGTCTCTTATTGGCTAACTCTCACATCTTGATTAACCCATTTCTAATGATCTGTGTAGCACCACAAGATGGTGGCTTACAGGGAGGATCCTAACCTAAGGCTGTCTCGGAGAAGAGAGTCACGGCGTCTACCTCACTTCCCTTCTTTCCAGCATTCTGTTCTGTCTACTCCACCCACCTATGTTCTTACCTATCAGGCCAAGCAGTTTCTTTATTAATTAGCCAATGAAAGCAACATCTACATCAATACACTCTTTAAGTTCCCTAGAACACAATGATTTCTGAGCCTAAGATGCAGGAATTATGTTTTCTTGTAGATATTGTTCCAGGGAAAGTAAATATTTCAATTTATTCAACAGAAACAGTCTTTGATAGAGTCTCATATCCAATGTTTTAAACACTGAATGAGACCTCAGTGAATCAGAATAGCTCTCGTAACACAATCATACATTACTAGTGCAGTGAGCCATGAGTAGGGTCAAAAAGGGACCTAGCAATAACTAACACACAGTAAATTGACAGTTGAATACTTGATTTGGTAAATGCATTAAAATATTTCGTTGAAAATCAAGTAGAAAGAGGTACTAGTGTTTGGTACAGATAGAATCAGGGGAGACTATTAACTTGGAGGTGATGAAAGGGAATGTGAGAAATGTTAGAAGATTTACCATGGACTTAAAAGAGAAGAGTCCACTGGATATTATGTTAGACTGTGATAATATATCTTCCATTTCAGTGGAATCAATTGAGCTCCCTTTTTGAAATATCTTGCATGAAGGGGACTTGGTCTAGACATCAAACTTGAGCATGACTCAAAATCATAACAAATAAGATGGGATCCCTTGAACTTAATTGTAGTAGTAGAGATCTTAAGAACTGGATTTTTACCTCTGTATGTTCAGATGAAGGCTGTTATTCAATACCCTGGCAGAAGCTGCCACTCTCCTGGACTCCTCTTTCCCAAATAAATCTTCTCAAGAGTCTTGGATGAAGAGCTCATTTGCTGATGCAGAATAAAAAAATTTTCTCAGATATTTCTTAGGGAATTGAGCCAAAAAACCTTCCTGAGACACTCCCTTAGGGGAATGAGCAAGGCTGATGGCTGAGAAGAACAGTAGAACCTTGCTGGAATCTTCCGTTAGGGAGATTGAGCAAGGTTGAGCAGAAAAGGTAACAGCTTTTCACTAGAGCCAGAGGAGATTCAGACATTTCTACAGCGACTTCCTCTTTAGAAGATGGTTAGCAGAAGATGTACCATCTTGGTCTGGAGAAGAATTCAGTAGCTCTGCTATGGCCTTCCCTTAAGGGAATAGAGCAGAGCTCAGCTGGAGTTCAGAAGAGCCAGATTGCCTTATCCTGTAGGGAGACAATCCCCCACCATACCCAAACTTCAGGTAGCTTCCAACAAGTCAGGACATCTTTCCCTCTGGGACTGAGCTGTCCTATTGCTGCTGCAGTCTCCAGAGAGGTCCTCTTGTGGCTTAAGATAGTCTACCTTCCCAACAAGTAGAGATACCTTTCCCTCCAGGGCTAAACTGTCCTCTCTGGCTCATGTCTAGAGAGATGCCCTATTGCAGCCCTAACCTCCAGAGAAGATCTACATAATCTGGTTTCCTGAGAAATCTGGACACATTTCTCTCCAGAATTCAGCTGTCCTATTGCAGTTCCAACCTCCAGAGTTGTCCTGCTGTGACTCTACACTTCCAGAACTGTCCTATTGCAGCTCAAAGTATAGTCTGACTTCCTGATGAGTCAGGGTATCTTTGTACCTCCAGAGCTGGGACACACACACACACACACTTGATACCTAGAGTTGAGTAAGGATCGTTGTATTATGTTTGAGCATTCTTTGTGCATTGGTCAAGGGTGGCATAGCTCTATATGGAGGTAGATTATCAATTTTCTGAGAAACTGCCATCTTGACTTTCAAAGAGGTTGCACAAGTGTCCAATCCCACCACTTAAAATTAAAGAGCATCTATCTTTGCTCCACATCATCTGCAACATGAGTTCAGTCATGTCTTTTGTCTTAGACATTCTGAAATATGTGAGGTGGTATCTTGGAGTCATTTTAATTTGCATTATACTAATAGAAAAGGATGTTGAACATTTCTTAGTGTTTCTTAGCCATTTGAGATTTTTCCTTTGAGAATCCTTTACTTAGATGTGCACCATATTTTAAAATTGGATTATTTGGATTTTTGATGTCTAGTTTTTTGAGTTCTTTATATATTTTAGAAATAAACTCTCTGTCAGATGTGAGGATGGTGAATATTTGTTTTCCATTCTGTAAACTGCCACTCTGTCTTATTGATAGTGTCCTTTGACTTATAGAAGCGTGTCAGTCTCATGAGGTTCAATTTATTAATTCTTAATCTTAGTGAGTGCATTATTGGTGTTCTTTTCAGAAAGTTGTTTCTTGTACTAATGCATTCAAAGAGATTCACCACTTATTCTTGTATTGGGATCAATGTAACTGAATTCTTGTTGAGGTGTTTGATCCATTTGGACTTGAGTAATGTGCAGGGGGGTAGATATAGATTTACTTGCATTGTTAAACGTGCAGCATCCAGTTATTCTAGCACCATTCATTAAAATGCTTTTTTAAAATTGTGTGTGGATTTTCATATGGGTCTTTGATTTGATTCCATAGATCTACATTTCTGTCCTTATGCCAATAACATGCAGTTTTTATTATTACATCCCTGTAGCAGGGCTTGAAATCTTGGACAGTGATAATTCTGGAAGATCTTTTTTTTTCTTTTTTTCTAATAAATTTTATTACTTTATAAATAACACCATTCAAAATTTCCATTTCCTCCCCTCTTCCCACTTCCCTCCTACTCCTCCACTTACCCTTCCCCCTCCCCCTCCAGTCCTAAGAGAAGGCAGGGTACCCTGCCCAGTGGGAAGTCCGAGACTCTCCCCACTCTATGCAGGCTTAGGAAGGTAGGCATCCAAATAGAATAGGATCCCAAAAAGCCAGCACATGCAGTAGAGACAAATCCCAGTGCAATTATCATTGGCTTCTCAGTCTGCCTCAATTGTGAGCAACATTCAGAGGGTCCAGTTTGATCCCATGCTCATTCAGTCACAGCCCAGCTGGATTTGGTGAGCTCCTATTAGCTCAGGCACACTGTCTCAGTGGGTAGACCAACCCCTTTGGGTGTTGCTTATATTCTCCCTCCTTCTGCTCTTCAAGTGGACCTTGGGAGCTCAGTCCAGTGCTTTGATGTGGGTCTCTGTCTATATCTCCATCTGTCACCAGACAAAGGTTCTTTGGTGATATTCAAGATAGTCATCAGTCTGACTATGGAACAAGGCCAGTTCAGGCACCCTCTCCTCCACTGCCCAGGGTCTAAGCTGGGGAGATACCCTTGGACAACTGGGAAACCCTCTAGAGTCAAGCCTCTTGCCAACCCCACAATGCCTCCCTTAATTAAGATATCTTCTTCCATTTGAGATACCATCTTATTTCAGTCAGAATGGCTAAAATCAAAAACACCAATGATAGCTTATGCTGGAGAGGATGTGGAGTGAGGGGAACACTCATCCATTGTTGATGGGAATGCAATCTTGTGCAACCACTTTGGAAATCAATGTGGTGGTTTCTCAGAAAACTGGGAGTTAACCTACCTCAGGATCCAGCAATACCACTCTTGGGAATATACCCAAGAGATGATCAATCATACTACAAAAGTATTTGTTCAACTATATTCATAGCAGAACAATTTGTAATAGCCAGGACCTGGAAACAACCTAGATGCCCCTCAATGGAAAAATGGATAAAGAAAGTATGGTATATCCACACATTAGAGTACTACTCAGTGTTAAAAAAAACAATGACATCTTGAATTTTCCTTACAAATGGATGCAAATAGAAAATGCAATCCTGAGTGAGATAACCCAGACCCAAAAATCTGAATATGGTATGTACTCAATCATTAGTGGATTCTAGCAATAAAGAAAGGACCTTGAGCATATAGTTCACAAATCCTAGAGAAGCTAAGTAATAAGGTGAACCCAAAGAAAAGCATATATAGATCCTCCTTGAAATTGGAAGCAGACAAGATTGCTAGGCTAAAGTTGGGAACATGGGGATAGGTGAGGAGGGAAGAAGAGGGGGAGAGAGAGAAGGGAGAATGGCAGGGTTGGGGAGAGCTTGAGGAGGGGGATGGTTGAGATGGAGGAAGGATGGATATGGGAACAGGGCAGTTCTTCATTGTACAGTATAAGGGTTTTTGCTTTGTTTTGGTTTTTTTTTTCCACATGAAGTTAAGTATCCTTCCTTAAACATGTGTAAAGAACTGTTGATATTTTAAGGAGAATCACAACGAATCCGTAGATTGCTTTTAATAAGATGGTCATTGTTATTTAGTATCTTGTTCTTTTTTAGACTGTTGTGTCCTCTTTCCTCTGAGTTGTCTTGCTCAGGCTTGATGTGAATTTTTTGTCTGATTTTATTATATGTTTGCTTTTTAAAGAGAGGCTGCTTTTATCTGGGGTAAGACAAAAATGAGTTGATCTAGGAGAGAGGGAGATTTTGGAGGAGTGGAGGGATGGGGAGTCATGTTTGTGATATATTTTAAGACAGAAGAATAAATTTAAAAATATAAGATAATCAATGATCCAGTTTAAAAAAATAACAAAATTAGGATCAACAAGTCTCATTAAAATATATTGTTGTCAATCCAATTTTGAGAAGCGTAGACATCACACTCTAGTTCAATTTCCCAGGAGGCCACAGAAGTACATGTTTTTGATGCCATGGATATGATCCTGGTCACTTCACCATGTAATCTTCCAAGTATAAAGTGAAAATATTGACTAAAAAACCTTGGAGAATGACACGGAGCTGTGTAGCCTCAGGGTAAGTCACAAAATGGACTATGGAAAGACATAAATATCTGCTAAAAATCAAGTTTTGTAGAAGAAAATAATTATTTTTAAAATATATGGGAGATTTGCAGTAATATTCTACTAGTTTATTTTCATATTATTTCTTTTCTTGATTTCTGATTGTCTAGCTTCTTTGCCCAAAAACTACTTTTTTACAAATATTTCTTACTGAGCAACTCATTGACAAGTAATTTAAGCAAAATAACCTTACTTATCCTTCATATGTTATAAATTAATTTTTATGCTTAAATTTGTTTCATTTTGTATTTGTGATGCATATACATAACATAAAGTAGTGTTCCATTTGTTTATTTTCTGGAACTATAAATTATAATTTTTTCTTTCTTTCTAGAACACTAGTGATTATGATTGCCTTATCAACAATTGTAATACATGGAAACAGACTTTTCCCCAGGGCGCTGCTCCTACTCTTCATTCTTTATCTATCTTTACCCCTTGGGTATTAGTGATTTGAAGTTAGAGGACATGATAAAGTGACTCTGAAGAGAATAATTGGGAAGTGATGAAGGAATTTGTCTTTCTGAAGTCTGAAATGTACAAAATTAACAGAAGATAGACAAGGAGTTTGATATCTTGACATCTTGGCTATTATTTCATGAAGTTACAGAATTAGAATTACATTCATATTCATTGTTGTTTTCTGGAAAGAGCAATAACATAGCAATATAACGCAATATCAGAGACTTAAGAGTTGAGAACTTCATACTTGCAATTTGTGTTTTTTTTTTCCTCCTGGGACACCACACTACTGTAGGAAGACAGATGACACTGTTTTCCTGTACTAATAAGGTATCATCAGAAGTTTCCTCACTTTCAGTTGTAGTTCAAATTTCGAGGTTTGAAATTATGAGCTCTTTTACTTTACTTCATAATGAAATTATAAAATAGTGATAATTGAAAAGATTAATATAAAAGACAGAATAATTTCAAATCAAGTATATAATCATGAATTCTGTATTTCCTTATTGAGAAATAAAATTTCTCATATATTCTTATCTTGTCCTAAGCACCTACTCACAAATATTTGAAAATCATAATTCTAATTAAGGACTAATAGAATCAATGCAATTCAGCTTCAAAAGAAATTTAATATGTGAGCCATACGGAACAGTATTTCATAATTAAGTTTTCAAATTTTTTTTTCATTTTTCATATAAATTAACTTTCAAAAATGTACAAATGTCACTGGTAGAATTGAACAAAAGCTATTTTATCTTCATTTCAAAAGAAATCAAAAGATCTCAATCAGACAAATTAGAATATGTGCTACAGATGACTCAAATATGTTAGTTAATAAGATCTTCTGAATTCATATACTGGTCATCACACTATTTTGAAAATGCATACATTATTGTTAACTGATAGTAAAACCAATAAAATATAAGATATTAAATAAGTATTTATATGATTTTTAATGAAACATTCTTAAAGAACTTTGTATATGTCAGCATGGAGCCAAAGAAAATTTTGTAGGATAGATATTAAACTGTACATACTGGAATAGAATAAAAGATCACACAAACTATGTATATTTTATATGTGCCATGGAAGCATGACTACCCAGGACTGGTCATAATTAACTGTTGCAAAAAATGGAGAAGAGACACAGAGATACACAGAAAAGCTGATATCAGGCAACCTGGGTGCTATGATAAAGAAACTGAAGTCCCAGATTAATCATCATATCGATTATATACAGTTAAAAATGGAGGCAACAGCCGGGCAGTGGTGGCGCGCGCCTTTAATCCCAGCACTCAGGAGGCAGAGGTGGGAGGATCTTTGTGAGTTCGAGGCCAGCCTGGTCTACAAGAGCTAGTTCCAGGACAGGCACAAAAGCTACAGAGAAATCCTGTCTCGAAAAACCAAAAAAAAAAAAAAAAATTGAAGTGGGGTTACTATATACAGTGAAACAAGAAGCCATGCTTATATTCTCTGTACATTTGCAGGCTCCATAGAAAAATAATCTTCAGTCCAGAAATATCCAATGGGAAAGCTGTGTAGAACATTTTCTGCAGGCATTTTCACTATGCACACAAGTACCAGAATATAGCCTTGGCATCCCTGTGATCTTCATCCCAGGGGATGGCTTGACCATCTTCCCATAGGTCCAAGGTTATGGGCTTTTACATGTCTGTGTCCATGTCAACAACACACTTTAACTTAACACTTCAGAAATTACTTTCTTTTGTTGTTGTTGTTGTTTTGTTTTTACTTCTTGGAAAAGATGTTCTACTGGTATCAAAATCTAGCAGAATTCTTCTCTCAATAAATATTACAGAGTATCTCATAAATGTTGAATGTTGTTAGTGTAATATTGCTGTTCCTACATCTAATATTTTTTTCTATGAAAAACATTTTGATAGTGTAGTTTCTGGTTCTGTCTTCCTGTATCATCTTTTAAAAATGTATTTTGTGTTGGGAGATTTGTTCAGATCTATACTAAAGGCGCATTCAGTTTAACTATATTTTCTCCTTATACATGTGTAGTCTATAAATAGCTTACATTTCACTTGGATTTCTGAATATTACTTTCTAGAACAAACTAAGACTTAGTAGTCAAGTTTTTGTGTAATTCTTGGATTTAAATAATTCAATATCTCTGGCAAATAAATATAAAGCCAGATATTCCATTTTACATTCTACAATCACAAAAAGTAGCTTTATGTGTGTGTACAGTCTCTCTCTCTCTCTCTCTCTCTCTCTCTCTCTCTCTCTCTCTCTCTCTCTCTGTATCTCTCTCTGTCTCATATATATATATGGGAACAACTTGTTGGTTCCTGGCTGCTTACCTCCCAAAACAGAAACTGTATTAATTAAATCACTCCTTGGACCATTAGCTCTAGCTTCTTATTGGCAAACTCTTACATCTTAATTAACCAATTTCTCTTAATCTGAGTATGGCCACATAGCAGTGACTTACCAGCTAATGTTTTGGCATGTCTGACTCTGGTGGCTCCATTGCTACTCTCTGTTCTGCTCTTCTTCCTCCCAGCATACAACCTAGCTTTCCCACCTACTTCTCCTCTTAGTCCTACCATAGACTCAAAGCAGTTTCTTTATTCAGAAGGACCTCTCACACTATTTCCCCTTTTCTGTTTAAATATAAAAGGAAGGTCTTAGCTTTAACTTAATAAAATTACATATAACAAAATAGACATCAAGCAAGAATTACAATTATAATATTTATATCTATGTTATCTTTTATCATAACTAAGGAAAACTATAACTATAAATTCTTCAACTCCATCAAAGCCTCCAGAAGAATATATTACCTAAGTAAACAGGAAGTACATTGTAAGCAACTTCCATAACTCTAGAATTATATCTAGATACCTTGCTACCTTGACAATCACCAAAAGTTCTTCTTTACCTTTCAGGCATCCATCTTAAGCCTACAGGATCATAGAATTCATCAGACTATTCCATGAAGCAAGAAATTTTAAAGACAGGTCAATCTATATTGGCAGTTTGCCATTCACTTTCTTCTGTATCCTGCAGAATGTCTTGCAGACCCTTTCATGAAGTAGGAACCATGAAGGATTGTCTCACCTTTAGGCAAGTCCTGCAGTAATTTCTCTGTATATCCTGAATGTCCAGTTCTGGAGGTTCTTTGATTCCTATCTTCCTCTTAAAGTAGATTGGTGCTGCCAGGAACAGATGTGTCTCACTGTCATGTGAAGTCCTACATTTTTAAACATTCAAATTCCATAATCTGAAGGTCTCTGAAAGATTTGAAGAATATCTAACTAACTGAAATATATCTCTCTATATCTAGAAAACCTAACTAACATGACTAAATTTCTGACCATTTTAGATGACTATTAACCTACATTTCATAATTGTACATTACATTTGTAAATGAACTACACAAACACAATATCTTAATCAAGGGCAGAAATACACATATACAGTAGAACAAAATTTATTTTAAATTTGTATCAATAAACCAACATCCATACCAATGCAAATTATTCATATCTATATCATATCCTCCCTTAAATATAAACAAACCTTTATAGACAATATTTGAGAATATGAGCATAGTTTTATCCAAGCTGCTTCCTGCTGCTTGTGGACACTGTTAATCTGTTCCTTCATGGTGTATCCTGTGTGCTAGGTTCATCTCAGTCAGCAGTTGGGTAAATTAAATTTTAGGGGGATTTTTGGGGTGTTCAAGGCAACCTTTCAGGAGATTTGGTCCATCAAACCACAACAGTCTGGAAACAATCCACAGGTTCTCATCATCTGTGGAAGCAAGAGAAGAACATCTTTTCTAAAGCAATATATCTTTGACTCAAACTTTAAGTCAAGATACCTTTATAATATACATGCTGATTTAGCTTAGCAGCCCATACAATAAAATGTCTCTCTGTACTTAGCTGATTCACAGTATAAAATTCAAAGATAATATATATTATATTATATTATATTATATTATATTATATTATATTATATATTTCCATTTTTTCATGGATTATTTTTCTTTACTCCTGTCAATCTATGACTATCTGTACTCTGTTTCTTTAAAGACTTTACCTTTTTTTGTAAAAGAATTAACTTTAATTTATGATTCTCTATACTCTTTTCTCTCGTTCAAGGTTTCAAGCCTATGGCCATTTATTGAACGCTATGACTCATTTATATTTGTCTTTATTGCATATCTATAATTCTTTACTGTCTTGAAGAGCTTCTAAAATGCTAAGCACTTCTTAAAACTTAAGGTGTGCCATTCATAGGGTACAGTACTGTCTGCTTTCTGGCCCAGCTTAAAACTTAAGCTGTGCTTATTATTATGGCACTTCCTGCTCACTCTGTGCAGTCTAACATGGCTGAGGTGCTTGCAACTTTGAGCTGCACACACCATCCAGTTCCAGACACAAAACTGGTCCATGTTGCCATCAAGCAAGTAACAGCACACTGCTCACAAATCCCATTCAAATACTTGGTCTTCTGAAAGAGCTAGAGGTCTTGCTGGCAGTGTGATCCAGAAAGCCTGCATTTAAAAATAGCACAACTACTTTTCTTTTGCTATGGCTGAGTCAGGAAATCCTCTCTTAAAGAAACTTCAGCATGCTTCCAGAAGACAGCAAGGAATTGTTTTAAATTCAGTATTTTTGCATCTGGAATTCCGTCTTATACCCTCTCAGGTTTTACATGGAATTAGTTCACCACATTGGGATCAATCTATTGAAGGGAGCTGCTCTTTGGTTCTTGGCTGCTCAGCCCTGATATAACTACTTAGAGACTATAGTTATTAAATCATTGTTTGGCCCATTAGGTCTAGTTTCTTACTGACTAACTCTTACATCTTAATTTAACCCATTTCTCTTAATCTGTGTATGGCCATATGGCAGTGCCTTACCAGCTAAAATTTTGGCATGTCTGACTCTGGTTCCTCCATGCTACTATCTGACTCTGCCTTTTTTCCTCCCAGAATACAGCCTAGCTTTCATCACTTAGTTCTGCTCTTTCCTGCCATAGGCTCAAAGAAGTTTATTTATTTTTTAACCAATAAAAGTGACACATAGACAGAAGGACTTCCCATACCATATATATATATATGTGTGTGTGTGTGTGTGTGTGTGTGTGTGTGTGTGTGTGTGTGTATTCTTATTTTTCAATTTTTTTCACAATCTGAATGGGAAAAAATCTCAGGTTTTCAAAATTATTAAGGTTTCTGACTTTCTTTTTCACCTTCATTTCCTGATAATACTACAACAGTACTTCACTCCCCATTAATCGATTACTGTTATTTTTGACTAAGTCAGCATTGCAGTCTGCAACTTAAAAACCTTTTTGTCCTCTATTGTTCAACTTTACTCACAATTTCATCAATAAGAAACAGGAGGGTAAATCTTCTTATCCAAACATATGATGTTTACTTTTCTTGAATGACTAAATTATCTGATTTCCTTCTACCTACTTCATTTCTAAACTCCAAATATGTATTTTTCTGTTTCTTTATTATCATCATATGTAGGGTCCTATCAACTCAATAATTGTTCCAGATTTCTATATTCTTATACTAAATTTATCTACAAGATTTCAAATAAGCTACTTTATATTGATTTTAGGGATATTTTAATTCTTAATACTAACTTTTCTCCAAATTCTAAAGTGTAGCACCAATATTGGCTGCCCATTTTTATTTCTGTCTCTATCATGTCTCCTATACGAGCCTTTGTTATATATCTAATTTTCATTTGGTGGTTCTGTATCAGCAAATGGAAGACCAAGTCACACAGTTATTTAACTCAACAATTTACTTCTCCCTTTGTTGTAAAGATAATAAATATTCACCTAAAAATCAAAACTCTCATTGTTTAACAAAAAATGCATATCTTGTAAGTTCATAAAATAACCTCAGCTCTCACTATCCCTTCCAAGCTAGAGTTATCCCTCTGCAAATGGACTTCTTCAACAATCTCAACATTAGTATTATGGTTCTCCAATAGAATATATTGTCTTTGAATCATCTAAATAAATCTGATGAACCTATATCTAATTGACATTATGTTGGGAACATGCAGTTGAGAATACAGAGAAGATGAATTTGATTCAATGGGACTCTGGGCCTCGATATGGAGCAGGTGAATGAGCTAAAGGGGAAGTGTAATAAGACCCTGAGTGCTGGGAACATCGATGATGCCATACAATGCTACTCTGAAGAAATTAAAGTAGATTCCCAGAAACATGTGCTTTATAACAATTGTTCTGCAGACTATGCCAAGAAAGGATGCTATCAGAAGACCTACGAAGATGGCTGCAATATTGTTGACCTGAATGAAGTCTGACAGGAGCAAGGATTATTCAAGAAAAGCAGCAGCCTTTGAGTTGCTAAATCTGTCTGAAGAAGCCAAAAAAGCCTATGAAGAGTGTTTAAAACATAAAGCAAATAACCTCCAATTCAAGAAGGTTTTGCAGAATATGGAGGTTATGTCAGCAGAGAGAAAATGCATGAATTGTTTTAGCTTGCCTAATCTGTACCAAAAGTTCGAGAATGATGCCAGGATAAGAACACTGTTTCATGACCTTACCTACCTGGAACTCATAAAACAACTAAGGACCAAACTTCCAGCTGTGGCATGAAAATACAAGATACATAGATCATGACTACTTTCAATGTACTCCTTGGAGTAGATCTGGACAGTATGGATTGATAGGAAGAGGCAGCAACATCCCAAAACTCACCACCTCCCAATAAAGAGGCTAAGCCAGGTCCAATGGAAGAAGACATTCCAGAGAATAAGAAACAGGCACTGAAAGAAAAATAGATAGGAAATAATGCCTAAAAAAGAAAATATTTGACATGGCCTTTGTGGAACAATGCTCTTATACCCTGTAAAGTTTTATCAGTTGTATTTTAATAAAATGTTGATTGGTCAGGAGTCAGGCAGTAAGTATTGGTTGGGCAACAAGGTAGGAAATATAGGTGGGGCAATCAGAATAGAAGAATTCTGGGAAGAAGAAAGACTCAGTCTGCAGTCTTAACCAAGATGCGTGGAAGCAAGACGAGAATGCCTCACTGATAAAAGGTACCAAGCCATCTGGCTAATACAGACAAGAATTATGGACTAATATGAAATGTAAGAATTAGTTAATAAGAAACCTGAGCTAATAGGCCAACCAGTTTATAAATAATGTAGTTTTTCTGTGTGTTTCTTTGGGGCTGAACAGCAGCAAAGTTGGTGGGACAGAAACCTTCTTTTAACAAATGATGCACAATGTGGGACTAAATCCACTTAAAATCTGAAAGACTTTTAAATGTAATTCTAGACACAAAAGAACAGAATTAAGCCCAGCTTCTTGGTATCAGCAATTTCTCAGGTGTGCTCTGTTTGCTAGAGGCAAGTGCACCTCATTTTAGAGAGGCTACCAAACTCAGCCTTAGCTGAAATAACTTTGCAGCCCTTTTAAGAGGCCATGCTACAAAATACTAAAATGGTGTTCATAAATAGCTGAAAGCATGCATCTTGGTAGTGGCTAGAAACTTGAAACACCATAGAGTTGTGGCAATAAACATGGCTCTGGCCAGTACCTCTTCCATGATGCTAGAATCTCAGAAAGCTAAGGAATAGGCTGGATCCAGCTGTCAAATCCACAGCTTTAATACTAACTTTATCAGTTATAAAATTAAAGACTCATATATTCAGAAAAAGATAGATACCTTTTTTAAAAAAGTTATAAATGGTTTACAGTATTTTGAAAAACATATGTAGACTTGGGAGAGAAAAGAAAAAGGATAAAGTCCTTAAAATAAAAAAAAAAAGAGTACTTAGATGTGCTGGCACACAGCTTAAATTCCAACTCCTAGCAAGCAGAGACAGACAGATCTCTGTGAGTTCAAGGTGTGCTAGCACACACCCTTAATCTCAACACTTGGAAGGCAGAGGCAGGTGGATCTCTGTGCGTTTAAGGATAACCTGGTCTACACACTGAGTGCCTGGACAGCCAAAGATACACAGAGAAACCTAGTCTCAAAAAACAAAAACTTAAAAATAAAAATAAAAGAAATGAGTTTAAAGTAAAGCCACATAAAGATGGAAAATACAGATAGTCTGCATACTGTATGTTATTGTGTTGTCTTTGAATGGCTTGATGTCTGAGGAAGGCATCACAGCTGCTAAATGACATTTGTTTACAAATGCTGTTGGATTAATACAAGATATATATTTTGAAAATACTTTGACTTCAAAATTTAAGTCAAAAGACACGTTACTTTGGAGAAGATGCTTTTATTTTATTTCCACAGGAAATGAGAGGCTGTGGATTCATTCTGGGTAAAGAAAAATTAGGTTTGACCAAGAAAAAATCCTCGAGAAACCTCTGATAGGAGTAGATAGCCCAGATGTCTGAGTTCTACATTCAGAACAGCCTCAAGACTGAGAGGATCAAGTCTCTCAGCATATTCTAGTCAGGACTTGACCATAAACCTAAATCTTCTTTAGGGCCTCATAAGATTATCAGCACCCACAATCAGCAGGAAGTAGCCTGAAAAACTATGCCTGACTTCCAAAAAATGGATTATGGATGTTTATCTTTGTTTAGGGTATTGATTACAAGTTGTTATGGATACTGTCAGGAAGAAAGCTAAACAAATGGGATTAGACTCATAGTCCTTGATTTGAAAAAAAAAGTGGTGGGATGAAGTGCTGTGGGACACTGACCTTGTACCCTGTAAAGATTTATCAGTTGTATTTTAATAAAATACTGATTAGCCAGTAGCCAAGCAGGAAGTATAGGTGGGGCAACAACAATAGGGGAATTGTGGGAAGAGAAAAGATCAGTCTGCAGTGTGACCCAGACGCAGAGGAACTAAGATGAGAATGCCTCGCTAATAAAAGGTGCTAAGTTACATGGCTAAAATAGACAAGAATTATGGGCTAACATAATAGGTAAGAAGAATTAGTTGACAAGAAGCTTGAGCTAATAGGCCACCCAGTTTATAATTAATGTAGACCTTTGTGTATTTCTTTGACACTGAACAACTGAGGAATTGGCAGGATAGAAACCTTTTGTCAACACATGGCCTTGAAGCATTTGACAGGGCCAAGGAACTGGACCCCACCAATATGACTTACATAACTAATCAAGCAGCTGTGCACTTTGAGAAAGGCAACTACAACAAAAGCCGGGAGCTCAAGAAAGAGATTGAAGTGGCCAGAGAGAGGATTAACAACAGACTGCCAAAACTTATGCTCAAATTGACAATTCCTATCAAATAAGAACAGTACAAGAATGCTACCCATTTCTACAATAAATCTCCAGCAGAGCACCAAACCCTAGACATGCTCACAAAGTGCCAGCAGAGAAAAATCTGAAGTAAAGAAGTAACTGGCCTACATCAATCCTAACATGACTTTGGAGGAGAAGCAAGGACAATGAATGCTTCCAGAATGGGATTGCCCCCAGACCAAGATGCACTATACAGAAGCCATTAAATGGACCCCAAGATATGCCAAACTGAATAGTAACTGAGTTGCCTGCTACATCAAACTCCTAACGTTTCATCGGGCACTCAAGGGCTGTGAGGATTGTGTTCAGCTAGAGCCAACCTTCATCAGGGTTATACCCAGGAAGCACCCTCTCTGGAAACCATGAAGGGCAATACAAATGCCATTGATGTGTACCAGAAAGAGCTAAACCTGGACTCCAGTTGTAAGGAGGCAGATAGTTAGCAATGCTATATGATGTCATAGTACAACAGACATGACAGCCCTGAGGATGTGAAGCTGGGGGTCGTAGTTGACCCTGAGGTGCAGCAGATTATGCATCACCCAGCTATGAGATTCATCCTGGAACAAATGCAAAAGGACACCCAGGCTCTGAGCAAACATTTAAAGAATGCTGAAATTCCACAGAGGATCCAGAATCTGGTGGATGTTGGTCTATTTGCAATCAAGTGATGACTTAGTTTTTTTCCTGTTGTCTTTGCCAAAGTGGAAAGGTGAACTGGGATGGTGGTGAGGAGCACTGGGCAGAACTGGGAAAAGAAAGGCTTATCTTTATAATTATTCATACCTGCAAGGAAGACAGATTCCTCCATTGCCATCTCAGGCCCTCTCAGCACTAGCCTGGTCTCTTCACTGCTGACCTAGACTGTTTTTGCCTGCCCTCCCCAAAACCCCTGTCACTATCTCAGCTGCTCACCCATAGTTAATCATTTTTTTTTTATTTGGGGCATTGAATGCATAAGGGAAGGGGAGGATATTCTTCCCAACCTAGGATCTCAGCTATCTTCACTTGTTACCACACGTCCTTCAATAACACAAGCCAGTCAGGCATGGTTATATGTTTTTAAAAAAACCTATTTTGCTGTCTAGCTCACAACCCTAAAGGGTTTCAATTGATATCAGTTCTCTTTATGGCCAATAAAACTTCCATGATATTGCCCAAAGCTATTCTCTGAATGTCCTATTTATTCTTGATAGTTTCTTAATAATTTTGCCCCCATTTACTTATTTTATGCTATCCAAATAAGCCAAAGGTGTTCTGTCACAGAGCTCCTTCAAGGTGAATGCAGATTTTTGCCAAAGCTGCTTCCTTCACTGTACTGAAGCTCTGATTAAAAATGATATCTGTAACATGTCTCCAAAATAGCCATTATTCTATTACCTGCTTTTTCTTCAAGTTCAGTGTGGCTAAAATATTAGAGTCATCATATTAATTGTGTGGCTGTGTGTATACTTGTAACAAATCCCATTATATTAAAGATCTGCAATAGTGAGAACTCTGGTTATTCTTTTTGAACCTCAAGGTTTGAAAACAATGATAGGCACAATAATGGCATAAATAATTCCACAATAAAGATGTAATGCTATGCTTTGATGAAAAGGGTGAATCTTTGAGGAGAGTTTTCTGCAGGTAGGCTGCCCCAATACATACCCATCTTCACTGGACCCTGCAACTAAAAGTCCTACCCCACCTGCAAACTCGCCTGTCCACTTGAAACCTCAGTAGAACACTGAAACACAGCTAGCTACAGTACAGAAAGGACCAAGAGGTAAGGGATCAGCCACCCAGCAGGACACCCCACTCTCTAGGCCCTCCATAGTGGGGCGAAAATCCAGGCCCCTGCTCGACCTGCCTGGGCTGTTCTACACAGCCAGCAGGAGCATTTCCTGCTGGTAGGCTGCCCCAATACCCTGATCCCATCCATTGGACCCTGAAAACTACAAGTCCCATCTTGACGCCAAACCAGACTACATTCCTACAACCTCAGTGGAACTCTGAAACACAACCTGCTACTACATAGAGAGGACTAAGAGAGGAACACTGAAACACAAGCTTCAACTACACAGAGAGGACCAAGAGAAGAACTCTAAAGCACAAGGTGTGACTTCACAGAGTGGACCAAGAAAGCAAACCAGGAGAACAGACCAAGAGAGCAGGCTAACAAAGACATCAGTCACTCCCTGAGACACAAACATTTACAGTACAGAGCAGATCAAGAACAGTTCCCAAAGACACAAGCAGCCACTGCAAGGATTAAACCAAGATGCAATTGATGCTGGTATCAATTGAAAAAAGAGATGAGCAGGTACCAATGCATGAAGAACCTAAAAAGCAACATGGTAACACTAGAACCCAGAGGTCATACATTAGGAATATTTGATTACCCTAACCCAGAAGAAGAAGAAGAAAACGATTTTAAACATAACTTTATAAAGATGATGGCGATCTTTAAAGAAGTAATAAAAAATTGTCTCCCTTAAGGAAATGTAGAAAAATACAAAGAAAGAAACTGGATGAAGTTAACAAATCTCTCAAACAAATCCAAGAAAATCAAAAATTTAACAACATTACTCACAGAAAGCCTACAAACTCATGAAAATTGAACAGTGAACTATTGAACAGCCACTGGCTCAAGGAAGAAATAAAGCAAGAAATTAAAGACTTACAAGAATTGAACAAAAATGAAGGCAGTGCTAAGTTTAAAGTTCATAGCACCAAGTGCCTACATAAAGGAAGTGGAGAGAGCTGATACTAGTGACTAAGCACCATACCTGAATGCTCTAGAACAAAAAGAAGCAGAATCACCCATGTAGAGTAGAAGACAGGAAATAATCAAATTGAGGGCCAAAATCAAAACAATAGAAATGAAGAAACATGATAATGAATCAATGAAACAAAAAGCTGGTTCTTTGAGAAAATTAACAAGCTAGACAAACCCTTGTCCAAGTTAATCAAAACAGAGAAAAGGGAACATCAAAATTAACAAAAATTATAAATGAAAAAAGGGACATAACAACAGACACTGAGGAAATCCAGAGAATCATTAGGTCATACTACAGAAACCTGTACTCCACAAAATTGGAAAACGTAAAAGAAATTGACAATTTTCTGGATAGATACAGTATACCAAAATTAAACCAAGATGAGGTGAACAATGGAAACAGATCTATAAACTTCAAGGCAATAGAAGCTCTCATCAAAAGCCTCCCAACCAAAAAAATTCCAGGGTCAGATGGTTTTTAGTGAAAAATTCTACCAGAACTTCCAAGAACTAATACCTATAATACTCAAAGTGTTCCTCATTATAGAAACAGAAGGAACACTGCCAAACTCTTTTTATGAAGGTACTTTTACCCTGATACTCAAACCAACCAAAGACTTTACTAAATAAGTGGATTACAAACCAATTTTACTTATAAATATTGATTCAAAAATACTCAAGAAATACTGGCAAACCAAATCCAAAAGCACATCAGAAAAATCATCCACCATGATCAAGTTGACTTTATCCCAGACATGCAGGGAAGGTTCAACATATGAAAATCTATCAATGTAATCCATCATATAAACAAACTGAAAGAAAAAATATATGATCATCTCATTAGATATGGAAAAAGCATTCAACAAAATCCAACACTCCTTCTGGATAAAGGTTTTGGGAGATCAGGGATACAAGGAACATATCTAAACTTAATGAAAGCAATATTCAGCAAGCAGACAGGCAACATAAAATTAAATGGAGAGAAACGTAAAGCAATTCCACTAAAATCAGGAACAAGACAACGCTTTCCACTCTCTTCATATCTATTCAACATAGTTTTTGAAGTTTTGGTTGTAGCAACAAGACAACAATACATATCTTAATATATTAAGGATATCAGGCAGATTTAAATTGGAAATGAATAAGTCAAACTATCATTATTTGCAGATAATATGATAGTACATTTAAGTGACTCCCACAATTCTACCAGGGAACTCCTACAGGTGATAAATACCTTCAGTAATGTGGCACAATACAAGATCAACTCAAAGAAATCAGTAGCCCTCCTATATATAAACAAAAATGGGGCTGAGAAAGAAATGAGAGAAACATCACTTTTCACAATAGCAACTAATAAAATTAAATATTTTGGGGTAACACTAACTAAAGACATGAAAAACCTATTTGACAAGAACTTAAGTCTTTGAAGAAAGAATTTGAAAAAAAATACCAGAAAATGGTAAGTTCTCCCATGTTCTTAGATAGGTAGGGTTAATATAATAAAAATGGAAATCCTACCAAAAGCAATCTATACACTCAATGCAATCCCCAACAAAATCCCAACACAACTCTCCAGAGACCATGAAAAAGATAATAAGCATCATATAGATAAACAAAAAATGCAGGATAGCCAAACCCATCCTTTACAATAAAAGAACTTATGGAAGTACCACAATCCCGGACATCAAGCTATATTACAGAGCTACAGTAATGAAAACAACTTGTTGTTGGTATAAAAACAGAGAGGTTAACCAATGGAATTGAATTGAAAACCTGGATATTCATCCACACACCAATGAACACCTGATTGATGACAAAGAAACCAAAATCATACAATAGAAAAAAAAGCATTTTCAACAAATGGTGCTGGCATAACTGAATGACAAAGTGTAGAAGAATGAAAATAGATCCATATCTATCATCTTACACACAACTCAAGTCCAAATGGATTAAAGATCTCAATACATGTCTGACTATACTGAACCTGATGGAAAATAAAGTGGTAAGTAGCCTTCAATGCCTGGGAACAGGAGACTGATTCCCAAATATAACCTCACTAGTACAGACACTGAGAGCAATAATAAATAAATGGGAACTCCTGAAACGAGAAGCTTCTGTAAAGCAAAGGGCACAGTCAATAAGACATAAAGGTAGCCTACTGAATGGAAAAAATTCTTTAGCAACTCCCCATCAGACAAAGTACTGATCTTTAAACTATATAAAAAGTCAAGAAATTAGACAATAAAATAAAAAATAACTGAATTTAAAAATGGGTACAGAACTTAACAGAGAATTCTCAACAGAAGAATCTCAAATGCCTGAAAGACACATAAAGAAATGTTTAACATCCTTAGCCATCATAGAAATGCAAATCAAAACAACTCTGAGATCCCATATATAATCAAGTCTCCTGTAAACCCTAAAATGGCTCCCTTAGTTGAAATATATTGTTCCCTGATCCCATATTCATCCTACCTCCCTCCCCCCCCATCCCCGGCCACCAAGCTTTCCCCGTTCCTCCCCTACTCCCTTCTCTCTAGCCCTCTCCCCCTCCATCGACCCTCCCACCCCCCCATGCACCCGAGGTTACCTGGGACTCTTGTGGCTGGCCCGGGGTCTTTCTGAAAAGCCATTGACTATGACACTGGGACCTGTTTCCTCTGCATATGCTGGATTTTGGGGATCCAGTCTGTTTGGACGCTCGCCTTCCTGGACCTGGAGGGAGGGGGAGGGAGCTGGAGCTTCCCACAGGGCAGGAAACCCTGACTGCCCTGGGGGACGGAGGGGAAGGAGGGGGGGAGTGGGGGGAGTGGGAGGGTGTTGGGAGGGGGGGCGGAAATGGAAACTTTTATAATTTAATAAAATTTACTAAAAAAAAAAAAAAAAAAAAAAAACAACTCTGAGATATCTTATTATATCAGTCAGAATGGCTAAGATCAAAAATACCAATGATAAATGCTGGAGAGGATGTAGGGTAAGAGGAACTTTCATCTATTGCTAGTGGGAATGAAAACTTGTACAACCACTTTGGAAATCAGTATGGTAGTTTCTCAAAAAATTGGGAATCAACCTACCTAATTATCCAGCAATACCATTCTTGGGAATATATCCGAAAGATGCTAAAATATACTACAAAGACATTTGCTCAACTATATTCATAGCAACATTATTTTTAATAATCAGATCCTAGAAACAACTTAGATATCCCCAAACAAAGAATGGATAAAGAAAATGTGGACCATTTACACAATGGAGTACTATTCAGTGGTTAAAAAAATGACATCTTGAAGTTTGCATGAAAATTGATAGAACTGAAAAACACCATCCTGAGTGAGGTAATGCAGAGCCAATAAGATGAATATGGTACATATTCACTCATAAGCAGATACTTGTTTTAGGAAGGCAACTTGTTTGTTTCCAGTGATCCAGACTCCCAAAATAGCCACATAGAAACTATATTATTTGCAATAGTGTTTGACCAATGGCTTAAGTATATTTCCAGCTAACTTTTATTTCTGAATTTAACCCGTTTCCATTAATCTGTATATCACAGATGACTGTGGTTTACCAGGTAAAGTTACAGTGTCTGTCTCTGGTGGGACTACATGACTTCTTTCTCGACTCCATCCTCTTCCTCCCAGCATTCAGTTTAGTTTACTCAGCCTATCTCTGTTCTTTCCTGCTCTGTTGTTATAGACTAAAGCAGTGTCTTTATTAGCCAATGGCATTCACAGAATACAGATGGGAATCCCACATTAGATACTAGCTATAAACAAAGGATAATGAGCCTATGGTTCATGATCCAAGATAAGCTAAGTAACAAGTTGAAACCTAAGAAAAAATATATAGATCCACCTGGAAAGTCAAAATAGCCAAGATCCCCTGACAAAATAGTGGGGATGGGGTGGGAGGACCAAGAAAGGTGTAAGGGAAGTGGAGTGGAGAAGGGGACAGGGGAAGAAAACTTGAGAAAATAGAATGGTTGAAATGGAGGAAGAACAGAGATGAAAGCAAGGAAAGAAATATCTTGAAGAAGGAAGCCACTATAGGATTAGCAAGAAGCCTGTCTCAAGAGAAATTCCCAGGAATCCACAAGAATGACCCCAGCTAAGACCCTAAGTGATAGAAGAATGGATGCCAAAACTGGCCTTTCCTTGCAGTCATACTGATAAATATCTTAAATATCACCATAGAACCATCATCCAGCAAATGGAAACAGAGGTAGAGACCTGCATTGAAACACTGAATTGAGCTCCCAAAGTCCAGTTGAAGAGTGAGATGAGTAAGAATATGAGCAAAGAGGTCAAGACCATGATGGATACACCGCTTGAAACAGTCTACCTCAGCTAGTGGGAACTCCTTAACTCCTACCAGACTGGGAAAGAACAGGCATAGTTCCAAACTAGGCCCCGTAAATGTCTTGACAATTGCATGCCTGGGGCAGACTGAGGGGCCAATGGTAGTGGCACCAGGATTTTTCTATACTGCTTGTACTTGCTTTTGGGGAACCTATTCTCTTTGGATGGATACCATGCTCAGCATAGATATAGTAGGGGGAGCCTTGGACCTTCCCCAAAGCAATGTGCCTTATTTTCTCTATGGAGTGGATTGGGGTGTGGTGGGGGGATAAGTGCAAGGAATGGAAGGAGGGAGGGAGTGGGAACTTGGATTGGTATTTATAATGAAAAGCTATACTTGCTTTTTCTTTTTAAATAAAATAAAAAAACAAAAGGTTGAATGTCTAATCATATGTACTTATAGAAATAAAAGTGAAAGAACATAATAATAAAACAGAAATTGAAGAATCCAGTTAGTAATATATTGAGGATATAGACTTTGAATATTAGAAAACTAAAAAATGTATACATATGTTTTAAACAAATATTTATATGATATTTATTAAAGCATTTCAGGAGTCTTCCTTAGCTTAGGATGATTTAGCTCAGTCTCATTTATATTCTTTTATTTTGAAGGAATTGTACCACTGCCTTAATTCAGTCTCAAAAGGTTGCCATGACTACTTTCACTGATGCAATTCATTAACCCATGGGATGAAATTCTCAACACATTTATTCTAAATTCTAAAGCTATGCTGTCTTGAAGGCCTAGCCTATAACAATTCATCTCATGAAATTTTGAATTCATCCATTTATTATCTAGTCCAACTGAAAAAAAAAACTGAATGCTGAGGGAGCAGGCCCAAGCCAGGGGCATTTTCACAAGGAGACCTGAGCTAGCTCAAGGGCAGGCTTGAGCCAGTTGAACATTGCCAGACCAGGCCCAAGGCAACAACCTTCACAGGATCAGGTACAAGTAAGCAACCACTGAGGGAGCAGGACTGAGTCAAAGACCTCTGCAGGGCAGGGTACTAGTCAGGAATCTCCAAGGGCATAGGCCTAAGCCAGAGACTTCTGTGGGAGTCTGCCCAAGCCATGAACATCTGCAGAAACAGACCCAAGTCAAGGACATCTATGGGAACAGGCCTGAGCCAGCAACCACCACTGAGACAGGCCTCCACAGGAACAGGTACAAGGGACTGACTGCCAAAGGAGCAGGCCTCAGACAGAGACCAAGCATGAGTTAGGGACCTCTAAAGGAGCAGGCCTGAGCCTGGAACCTCAGCAGGAGCAGTCCCAAGTAAGCAACGTCTGTAGCAGCAGGCCCAAATGACCTCTAAAATATCAGAGTAAAACCTGGGAGTACCAAGTGATCTCTAGAAAAGCCTAGTGACTTTCAAGTGAATGGAACCACGACCCTGACTGCACCATGAGGAGCAAGCATATGACACTTAGATGTACTGGCACCTAGAAGGCTGATCACCAGAGGCACAGACCCAACAACCCCAATCAACAGTGAGATTCAACATTGAAATATAGATGAAGTAGAAGAAAATGAAATAGAAAATAATTTTAAGAAATATTTGAGACCCTTATAGAGGAAATGAAAAATTCTCTGAAAGAAATGAAAGAAAAGATAACAAAAAATTGGAAGAAATCAACAAATCCCTTAAAAAAACGCAAGCAAAATAAATCAATGAAATAAATGTTGGAGGCTTGAAAACCAACATAGAAACGATAAAGAAAACATAAAATGAGGGAAATCTGGAAATGGAAAATATGAGAAAACAATCAGGAACCATAAATGCAAAAATAAATAGCAGAATACAAGAGATGGAAGAGAGAATCACAAGTACTGAAGATTCAATAGAGGAAAGAGACTCATCAGTCAAAGAAAACAAAATTGCCTAAAAAAATAATCTTAACACAAAATATCCAGAAAATATGGGACACCATGAAAAGACAAAACTTAAGAATAATAGGTCTAGAAGAAGGAGATGTCCAAATCAGAGGCACAGAAAACATATTCAACAAAATCACAGAATAAAACTTTCTAACCTAAGGAAATATTTGCATATGATGATACAAGAAGCTTGCAGAATACCAAGCTAAAAAAAAATGTGGATAAATGGATAAAAAGTCCCCTTGCCATATAATAATCAAAACATAAAAGTATGCAAAATAAAGAAAGAATATTGAGAGCTACAAAGGAAAACATCAAAGTAACACATAAAGGCAGACCTATCAGAATTATACCTGAAACAATGAAAGTGAGAAGGTCCTGGTTGAATGTTATGCAGACACTGAGAGAAGATTCATGCCAGTCTAGAATACTATACTCAGCAAAACCATAGACAGACAAAAAAGATATTACATGACAGAATCATATTTAATCAATACCTAGCCACAAATCCAGCCCTACACAAAGTTCTAGAAGGAAAACTCCAACACAATAAAGTTAGCTACATCCACCAAAACACAGACAATAGGTGATCTCATAGCAACAAAACCCAAAGACGGGAGAAACACATACTAAAGCATCACCAACAATGAAAACTTAAATAACAGAAACTATCAATTACTGGTCATTAACATCCCTCAAATAAATCAACTCACCTATAAAAAGACACAAAATAACAGACTGTATATGAAAACAAAATCTCTTCTTCTGCTAAATAAAAGAAACACATTTCAACCTCAAAGACAGACATCACCACAGAGCAAAGTTTTAGGAAAAAGATTTCCAATCAAATGAACCTAATAAACAAGATTGTAGCTATGCTTATATTTAACAAAATTGACTTCAAACTAAAATCAATCAAAAGAAACAAATAAATTAATTTCATATTAGTCACAGAAAAAATCATTAAGAGGAAATCTCAATAATGTATGAATATTCCCAATATATGGGTACTCTCATATGTAAAAGAAACACTACTAAACTTAACTCACACATTAAACACCACACACTAATAGAGACAAAGAGTTGGATCTTTGAGAAAATCAACAAAATAGACAAATCTTTATTATAATAACCAAAAAGTTGAGAGAGATTATTCAAATTAACAAAATCAGAAATGAATAAGGGGACATAACAGACATAAAGGAAATCCAGGGAATTGGTAGATCCTATTTTGAAAAAAATGTATGCCACAAAATTGGAAAACTTAAAGAAAATGAATAATTTTCTGAATGAATATAACTTACCAAAATTAAACCAAGACCAGATAATCAAATTAAATAGACCAATAACTGTTAAAGAAATAGAGGCAGTCATCAAAAGTTTACCAATAAAAAAAGACCAGGTCTATATAGTTTCAGTGCAGAATTCTACAAGACTTTTGAAGAAGAACTAATACCAATACTCCTCAAATTGTTCCACACAACAGAAACAGAAGGAACATTTGTAAACTCTATTTATGAAGCTACAATTACCCTGATACCCAAACCACAGAAAGACATTACTAAGAAAGAGAATTAGTGACCAATCTCACTCATTAACATTGATGCAAAATTGCTCAATAAAATACTGGCAAACCAGTATTTTATCAAACCAAGAGCATATCAGAAAATCATCCACCATGATCAAGTTGGCTACATCTCAGAGAAGCAGGGATGGTTCAACACATGAAAATTTGTCAGTGTAATTCACCATATAAACAAACTAAAAAAAAACACAACAAAACATGATCATCTCATTAGATTTTGAAACAGCATTGAACAAAATCCAACACACCTTTATGATACAGGTCTCGGAAAGAGCGGGTGTACAAAGAACATACCTAAACATAATAAAGTTAATATATAGCAAGCCAAAGCCAACATCAAACAAACTGGAGATAAATTCAAAGTGATCCCACTGAAGTAAGGACCATAACAATGCTGTCCACTCTCTTCATATCTATTCAATATAGTACTTGAGTTTCTAGCTATAAAATAAGCCAACAAAAAGAGACCAAAGAATAAAAATCAGAAAATAGAAGGCCAAACTCTCACTATTTGCTGAAGATATGATAGTTTACATAAGTGACCCCAAAATATCTACCATGGAACTTTTACAACTCATAAACACCCTCATCAATTTAGCAGGATACAAGATTAACTTAAAAAAATCAGTAACCCTCCTTTACAAAGATGACAAATGGAATAAAGAAAGAGATAAGAATAAAAAAGAACTCAAGAAATTAATCATCAAGAGAAAAAATAACCCAATAAAAATGGGGTGCATATCTAAACAGATAACTTTCAACAGAGGAATCTAAAACGACTGTAAGGCACTTAAGGAAATGCTCAACATCCTTAGCAGTCACATAATTGCAAATCAAAAGAACTCTGAGATTCCATCTTAAGCCTGTATGAATGGCCAAGATCTAAACCACTGATAACAACTCATGAAAGAGAGAATGTGAGGTAAAGAAAACAGTCCTCCATTGCTGGTAGGAGTGCAAACTTGTACAGTAGTTTTGGATATCACTATGGTGATTTCTCGGAAAATTAGGAAACAACTTAACTCAAGATTCAGCAATACCACTTTTGTGTATATACCCAAAGAGTGCTCAATCGTATCACAAGGACATGTGTTCAACTATGTTCATGGCAGCATCGTTTGTCATAGCCAGAAACTGAATACAACTAAATATCCTTCTACCAAAGTTTTGGGTAAGGAAAACGTAGTACGTTTACACAAAGGAATATTCCACAGCAGAAAAAAAAAATAATGACATCTTGAAATTTGAGGGATGGATGGATCTAAATAACATCATATTGAGTACAGTAGCCCAGACCCAGAAAGAAAAGCATCATATGAGAAAGAAAAACGTCATAAGCATCATATGTACTCACTCATAAGTGGCTTTTAGACATAAAACAAAAAGAAAAACAAAAAAAAGGCAACCTACAATTCACAATCCCAGAGAACCTAGACAGTAAAGAGGACCCTAATGAGTGAGACATACATTATTCTAATCTGCATTGTAAGTACGAAAAGAGAAGATCTTTGAGTAGGTTGGATCATCGGGACCATGGGAGAGTGTAGAAATGGAGGGGAGAGGAAGGGAAGGCAGTGGAGAAAAATATATAGCTACACACGCACACCCACACATACAGATGGAGAGAGAGACAGAGAGACAGAGATCAGGCCTAAATATGAACTAAAGTTCAGAAATTCATTGTTCTAACAAATAACAATGTTATCTTTTAGCTTAAGAAGAAAATGAGACAGAATGAAATCGGCAGATCATAGGCTTCTCAGACTCCTGTCATAAATACTTACCCTCACAAGCTGTTTCTTACTTAGCTATTTGAGAGTTTTCCGTTTCAAACAATATATTTTGATCGCATATGAAGAGGGAGAAACAGTAGGTTTGTGACCTCTTTACTCTTTAAGAATCTCCTCCAAACCTGAAACACAAAAGATCTTACCTGAAGTGTGAAAACAAACTAGGGAGCAATCACAACCCACTTGGTGCAGACTGCTATGAAAGAGGGCGAAAGTAGACAGTATTATTCTTGAGAGTGGATGAATCGTAGCCAAAACATCAGGACAAACCTGCCTAAATAGACATCACAAAATGCAGAAAGCTAGATAGGATTCAGGTTTCAGTAACATGACAAGTTTTCCAATGGTAAACTATTTGACAAATTCTAACAACTGAGAGAATTGACAGTAGAGGATATTCCTGCAATATAAGAAATAATTTAGTGTTTTTTAATCTATTTGAAAAAGATTTTGGTAAAGAACACACTGCAAAACACAATTTTTTTAATATTTAACTCCTTTAACGCAATATTAGATTATAGGATAACACATGCCATAATACAACATTTGGTTTTAAATGATTTAATTAAATTGATTAGTATGTTTAAATATGAACTTATTTTTTATTTTTTCAGAAATTTAGTTAGTCAGATATTTCTAAGGGTCTTATTGAACATGTGTGTGCAAGTGTGTCTCTCTCTTGTGTGTGTTAAAGAGATTGAAGAACAAAGAAAGACAGAAAGATTGACCTTCACATTATTCCTAAAATGTGAACATTTGGTGTTAAAGATGCTTTATTTACATAAAAGGAAAAAAATACACACTGGAGGAACTTGAGAGCATTGAGAAAATTTTTTTTCCACTGGGGTGTATTCTAAAATTTATCTTTGTTTCTGAATATAAACAAAATATACACATGATATATATATATATATATAAATATATATAACCGTGTATATATTATGTATATATTACATATATACATAATAAAGTGATTTTGATATATATAATAGTTACACCCAATAAGATAGAAAGAAAGGAAAAACCTCACTATCTCAAAAAACTTTTCACCACTTAAATCTACTAGCATAGTAGATTGCAAGTGTGAAGAGTATCATTTACAGAATATAAAATCAATCTTTGTGGAAAGGAAGAAAAGAAGAAAACAGTAGAGAATGTGAGAGGTAGAAGATGATGCAGGACATATTTTTGATGTTATTTTGTTTTTATTCAGAAACAATGATACATTTTAGATTTATAGCATAAGAAGGGGAATAGTAATTTTTCAGTCTTCTCAAATTGCTTGCATGTTATTCTTTGAGATTCTAGGATAATATATCAATATTTCCAGGAATTCATGGGAATTCAAAATTCTGATTATTTTAAACATAATTCAAGCAACCTTCATACTATTACTTGAGTTTCTAAAATTCTGGCTTGATGGGCATGAAGGAGAGAACTATAAAATGGGTCGCAGGACACAGATGCTATGAATGGGGAGGGTGGAAGGAATAAGTACCAGCAAAGTAGGAGGGGGTGATAAATACCACTAAGTGTATTGAAAAAAATGTACAGCAAAACACATTATTCCATGTTAATTTCAATATTTATTTTATATTTATTCCCTTTTTGATTCTTTTTAAAAAATGTAGAGGTCCCCAGATTGTTGCTTGGGCAGCAGAGGAGAGGGTGCCTGAACTGGCCTTGTTCCATAACCACACTGATGTCCAAACAGACAAGACTCCCACAAATCCCGTCCATGGAGTAGAATCAAAGCCCAGCGCCATTGTCCTTGGCTTCTCCATCAGCCTCCACCGTCAGTCACATTCAGAGAGTCCGGTTTGATCACATACTCCATCAGTCCCATTCCAACTGGCCTTGGTGATCTCCCATTAGATCTGTCCCACTGTCTCAGTGGGTTAACAAACCCCTCGCGGTCCTGACTTCCTTGCTCATATTTTCCCTCCTTCTGTTCCTCATTTGGACCTTGGGAGCTAAGTCCAGTGCTCCAATGTGGGTCTCTGTCTCTACCTCCATCCAACACCAGATGAAGGTTCTATGGTAATATGCAAGATATTCATCAGTGTGGCTGTAGGACAAGGCCAGTTCAGGCACCCTCCCCTCTGCTGCTCAAGAAGCAAGCTGGGGACATCTCTTGGACACCTGGGAACCCCTCTAGAGTCAAGTCTCTTGCCAACCCTAAAATGGCTCCCTTAATTAAAATATATACTTCCCTGCTCCCACATCCACCCTTCCTTCATCCCAACCATGCCATTCCCTCAAGCTCTCCCCATCCTCCCCTTCTCCCATGTCTTCCCCCATCTCCTCTTATCCCCACCTCAATATAGTATTTTCTATAGATATTTTTTCTTTATTTTTGCATCTAGTGTTGGATAACTGCATTCATTTTATTTCATTTCTATAGTGAGTAGAACATTAAAAAAATAAGGGTGCAAATACCTCCATACTGAGGTATGACATTCACCATTTATATGTGAAGAAGGAGAGACCTGGGTCATAAGGTAGTAATACTTTTAATTTTCTGAGCAGCCTCTTTGCTGAGTTCTGTAATGATCATGTTCATCTGCATGCCACATCAGTGAATAGGGTTTTCTTCATTTCCCCAGCTTCACCAACATCTGTTGGATTTTTTTGAAGATAGGCATTTTATTCTCTGAACATTTATATTTGAAATATATAAAGATAATTTTTATATGTTTTTTATCCCACAACTCTACTAGTAGAGTTTATTCAATCTAGCGATTTTTTTAGGAAATTCTACAGTATCTTTTAATTATGGAGTTATGTCATCTGCAGATAATAATATGAGTTTGACATATTTCTTTCTTACTTCTAGTCCTCTGTGTCATTTTTTGTATATCCTTACGTTTTTTTATACATTGCATTAAATTTATTGATTTACATATCATTGATAATATCTATTAATACTTATTAATACATACTGAACTGTTTTGCCTTTTGGGTAAGAAACATGCTTGGTTGTAATGTATGGTCATCTTAATATACATAATATACTCAGGAAATTTCAGTTTCCAAGTATTTTGCTGAAAATACTGCCTGTATATTTATATAAGTAACTGGACTTTAATTGGCTTTCTCTACCCAGTTTTAGTATTATAATAATATTGGCTTCACTGAATGAACTTTGTAGTGTCCTTCCACTTCCTATTTTAGAACAAAATAAGGATTGGAATAAAAATCTTCCTTGAAAGTCAAATCTAAGGAACCAGAGAAGTGTTTCAGCAGGAAAGAGAACTCGTTGCTCCTGCAGAGCATACTGCTTTGGTTTTCAAAATCTACAAGTTGGTTCACAATCATCTGTATCTTCAGTTCCAGGGCATCTGATACCTACATCCAACTGTCATAAATATCTGGTATGTGCATGGTATACATACATACATATAGGAAAGACACTTAGAAATATTAAGTAAATAAATCTTTAATGAAAAGAAAAAGAGACTTTGGTATATCAATAATCACTGCCAAATCTGGTTGCAGACTTTTCTTTAAGAAGAGAATTTTGATTCTGCTTCTGTCTCATTGATTATATGTTTGTTTAAATTATTAATACTGTCTGACATTTTTGGTATTGTTAGAAAATAAATTTCTAAATTTCCCAGCTGTTAGAGTGTAAACTTACAAAGTAATATCTAGTGATGGCTTTTTCTTCATTGGGGTCTATAGTATTGGCAAAATTTTTATCTATAATTTCATTACTTCATGTTTATTTCTTTTTTATTTCTTTATCTTATTGACTAAGAGTTTGTCAATCTTATTAACTTTTTAAAAGAACAAACTATTTAGTTAGTTGAAGGAATTATCTATTTGTTTTGTATTTGTTGAAACTTGGTTTTTTACAAAGTCTTAAATCATATGGAAATGTTTATTAGTCAAAGATTATAATTTGGTAGCTCAAGAGTTTCTCAGTTGTTAACACATTGATGTATGTGTGAGAACTTGAATTTTTATGCTCAGAACCTACTTAAAGGTTAACCAGTATAGTCATGCATCTGTAAGTCCAGTACTCAGAAAGTAGAAATATGTTATCATGGGCAAAGGCCAAATAGCCACACTCATGATATTGAAAGGTTTGGGGTTCATTTAAGTGCCTCAGTGAATAGAATAGTTCATGATAAAGGAAGACACTAAATGCCTTATTCTACATCCACAAATGTCATGCACAAAGATAACTCAGTAAATATTTTCTGCTAACATGCAAACACCCACACTCACACACTACAAACGTGTATGTATATACATATACATATATGGGAGAATTTTTTCAAAGATATAAGAAGGACCATACTCTTATGGAAGAATACAATAGTGAAAGAAGAAAAAATTAACATCTTAAATTCCAGTGTGCTTATTTAGGTATTATTTATAACAACTTTTCTAAAGATGCCAGAATATGGGCAAACAAGAAGCATCTAAGCTATTTGTATAAGCAATTCTTTATCTGTGGGGCTTGCTTTGTTTCTTTTTCTGAGTTTTCCAATCCTAGTAGTCTATGATGAATTAAAAATTTGAACAATTTTGTTGCACAAAACTTACAGAACCTTTTTTATCCCCCAAAGTTTAACATCTGAGACTCTGTGCCATGGGTTAAGCAAATGAATGAAATAACATAATACAATTTTTAACTCCAAATATCATGACCAGCTATACATTTTGTTAAAAGTTAATTGATAGTAAGGAGAGCAAAATGGTTAACAAGCACTTAAATGAACAGCATGCTATGTAAATATTGTATTTTAAAAAGTTCAAATGTTTGTTTTATGTTTGCTTTAAGTTTTAATAATATATTCATTTTTTAAATTTGTATTTATTTTCAGTAACCTTAAGTCACACTGATCGAATAAACTCACATAAAATTTTTATATGCCAGGCCCAATTAGTTTGGACTTCTGTTTCTCCAGATCTGTGACAAATATATCTCTGTTCATTTTACACTATGCAGTGTCTGGTAATCTGTAACCAGAACACAAAACAGACAAAGATTAGGCTTTAAGAAATTAGCATTGACTTTAATCATTGAAAAAATTGAATATCTTTCTTTGCTACTTCCTGTAGTTGTGATCAGAACTCTACTAACCTAATGCTACTCAGTCCTGTAGTTTTGGTGGATTCTAGAAGCAAAACATATCATCCTGGCCATTCAGATTGTAGGTGGACTCTAGTTTAAATTAGCAGTATAGATGAAGTCTCTATTACTACCTTGACTCCCTGATAAAGATGGATCTTCCAACTTCTTCAGTGTGATGCATCTTCTTTTTAAAAAATATTATTCATTTTATATACCAACTGCAGTGTTGCCTCCCTCCCTTACTGTAACCTTCCCACTTCCCCCACAAACCAACCTCCATTAACTCCTCTTAAAAGGTAAGGCCTCCCATGAGGAGTCAACAAAACCCTGCACATTAAGAAAAGGCAGGACTGAGCCTCCCCCCACCCCCGCCCCTGTATCAAAGCATCCCAACATAGGGAATGGGATCCAAAAAGCCAGAACATAAACCAGAAGTAGATTCTGATCCCATTTCCAGGGACCCATCAACCAGAACAAGCTACACAACTGTCATTCATTGGTTCAGTACCATGCAGTCTCCCCAGTTGTCTGTCTAGAGTATGCAAGTTCACACGTGCTCAGGTTAGGTATCTTTGTGGATATCCGAGGCATGATCTTGACCCCAGATACTCATATAATTCCACCTCCCTCTCATCAACTGGATTCCCAGAGCTTGGCTTGATGTTTGGTTGTAGATCTCTGCATCTTCTTCATTTAGTTACTGGATGAAGGGTTTAGGATAACAGGGTATTCACCTAAATGATTATAGAAGAAGGCCAGTTCGGCATCATCTCTACTATTGCTAGGAATCTTAGATTTAGTAGTCTTTGTGGATTCTTGGGATTTTCCCTAGCAGCAGGCTTCTCTCTAGCTCCATAATGGTTCCCTCTATCAGAATCTTTTTCATAGATCTCCCACACCATCCCTCCCCAAACTCAACTATTCTCTTCTATCATGTTCTCATCACCCTTCTCTCCCAACTACCGCCCCCTAGCCCCAGTTTTCCAAGGAAATTACATCTATTTCCCCTTCCCAGGGTGATCAATGTGTCCCTCTTAGGATATTCCTTATTACCTAGTTTCTTTTGAACTGTAGATTTTAGTCTGACTATCTTTTGCTTTTCATCCACTTATGAGTGAGTGCATACCAGCCTTGTCGTTCTGGGTCTGGGTTATCTCACTCGGTACTTTTTTTTTTCTAGCTACATCTAGTTGTCTGCAAATCTTATAATATCATTGATTTTATATACTTTTATATTTTACAGCTAATACTCCATTGGTAAATGTAACTCATTTTCCTTATACATTTTTCATTAAAGGACGTCTATTCTGTTTCCAGGTTCTGGATTTTATGAATGATTCTGCTATGAATACAACTGAGTTATAAGAATTAAGATATAAAAGATCACACTTTTGGGGATATGTTCAAGAGTGGTAATCCTGGGTTCTGAGGTAGATTGATTCCCAAAATTTTGAGAATTCACCATACTGATTTCCGAAGTGACAGTAAATGTTTGCACTTTTACCAGCGGTAGAGGAGTTTTCCACTTACTTCACATCTTCTTCAACATAAACTGTCCTCAGTGCTTTTGATGTTAGGCATTCTGCCAGGTATAAGGTGGTATTCACAGTTATTTTGATTTTCATTTCCCTGATGACTAAGGATGTTAAGCAATTCTTTAAATGTTTTTCCATCATTTAAGATTATTCTGTTGTGAATTCTGTTTTTAGACTTCTTTTTCTATTTTTTAATTGGATCATTATTTATTTTGCTGTATAGTTTCTTAAGTTCTTTATATACTTTGGAGATTAACCCTCTGTCAGGTAAGGGTTGGAAAATATCTTTTCCCACTATTTATGTTGTCATTTTTTTTCTTAATTAGCCTGTCTTTGCCTTAAAGTAATGTTTTAGTTTTAGGAGCTCCCATTTATTGATTGTTGCTCTCAGGATCTATGCTACCAGTGCTATATTTAGAAAGTGGCCTTCTGTGCTAATGCCTTCAAATCTATTTCCCAATTTCTTTTGTATCACGTTCAGTGTGACTGGATTTATGTTGAGGTCTTTAAACCACGTGGACTTGAGTTTTATGCATAGTGAAAAATATGGATCTATATGCAATCTTCTACATATTGACATCTAGTTATGCCAGTACCATTTGTTGAAGATAACTTTCCTTTTTTTGAACAATTTTGGCTTCTTATCAGATCACCATGGCTTAAATTTAAAATTCAACAACAAGAAAAATTATAGAAATCCTACAAACTCATTGGAACTGAACAATGCCACTGGGTCAAGGAAGAAATAAAGAAATTAAAAGCTTCCTATAACTCAATGAAAATAAACATACCCAGACTTATGGAACATTATGAAAGCAGTACTAAGAGGAATGTTCATAGCACTAATTTTCTGCATAGAAAATCTCACACTAGCATATTACAGGACACTTAAAAGTTTTAGAACAAGAAGAAGCAAACTCCTCAGGAGGAGTTGACACCAGAAAATAATTAAATTGAGGGCTGAAATCAACAACATAAAAACAAAGAGAATAATTAAATGACTCAATGAAACAAGGAGTTGATTCCAGGATAAAATCAACAAGATAGTGTGACACATTTTGAAGTCTCCTCATGTATGATTATAAGGCAGTAACTTTCTGAAACACAGATTTTTTTTCTAATCTATAGCAAATTGTTACTTTTTAGTTGAATTTGCATTCATCATATTTTCACTTTCATGAAAGAGACCCTTAAAGAATGTTATAAAATTTTAAAAACTCTGGAGAAAAAAACAACATCTTTTCAATTGATGACAACATTACACTTACATATTTTATGAATATTTAAATGGTTTCTATGTGCCTTTTTATGATAAGAGATGTACTGTTGAGATAACTTTATTAATAATTATACATCATTCAATTGCACAACTATAATCCTGCTGGCTGATACTTTAAAATTATTCTAGGCACATATGACAAAACCTTCAAATCTTCTAAACTCTTTGGAGATACATATGACAGCATAAGGATAAACAATAAGCTATAATCAAACTTAATAACAGACGTGTACCATTTTGATTTTAAAAGTCAAAGTGCTTTCATAGTTGTATTTTCTTCTGTCTTCACAAAATTAACAATAATTGTATTCTATATTCTTGAGCACATTTCATATTTAATCTCATTTGTCTTATTCAATACAGATACAAGGGGAAATAAACCTAAGTATGCTATAAAGGATTAATTACCTTACAAAAACATGTAAATTTTTGTACTATAAATGTGTTCAGTCTGTCCGTTTCCCTTTTCTCTATATTACACCGAATAAAAAGCCATTCAAATATTTCCTGTACATGTTAAACAAGCATTAACAAACAACAACCAAACTACTTTTGAATGAAAAATATATCCACATGGTTATTTAATCCTCCTGGTAATTGTTGCTATTGTGTAGTTACTGGTTTAATACTCACTGCTGGAAGTGATTTCACAACCTAGAAGAAAGATTAAGGCTTTTATGAAAAGCTCCTATTTATGGCCTAACAATACTTAATTGGGATTATATTCTGAAATATAAAAGTCTTATGACCTAAAACAGACTTTTGTTAAAAGTTTTGTATTAAAATGGATTTTATAGAAGTTTATATACTGGATGTAAAGTCTGATACTTTTATCCCTATGCCAGCAGAGTGCTTAATAGTTGCAGTATTTCCTTTTGTGTTTTAGACTTGGCCTTCCAGATGACAAAGAACCATTCGATTAAACACTAAGTATCTATCAAGATATTAAGTGTATCTCAAAATCTCGGTTTACCTACTTTCTGTAACTGCTACTCTAGTGTTCGACTATGTGATTCACAACCATCTCAATTTTTATTTTCTTACTGACAGACAGCAGGGAATTGAGATTGAACACAAAAGTTTCTGCATAGTTTCAATATTCTTCTTCATTCGGGTTAACATTCAAGAGAATGCAGGTTAGACAATTCTAAAAATGTTACTTACGGGTTCTATATATCACAGCAGTAGCAGGGCCAAGAAGAACTCTCAGTTTTGTACAAATGTTTATGAGCTCTCAAGGATATAGACTAGGCAATGTCAAACATCTCTTTGCCTTATTAAGCAAAGGTGATTCCAAAAATATTTGTGAGGCAGTGGAACAGCAGGAGAAATGTTGTTGAACATTTTTTATCTATACTTCATGGATTGCCAATTACTTAAGTTTGCATACATGTGGGTATAAACAGACACTTAAGTTCAGCATAATTTATATTGTTTGAAAATGAATCATTTTTAATAGCATAAATTCATAAAGTAAGTTTTATTTTGTCATACTTATTTTTATTTCCTATTCTTGTAAGGGAAGTTTGTAAAAATGTATTTAAGCTTTTGATACGTCTTGTAAAATTTTTGATTAAACTTATTATCTATTTAACTTTTGTAGGACATGGATAGATTGAGAAGGCATACTATATATCATGTGGGTGAGCTAGTTTTGAGTTTCTATGTATTTGAACATGACTTTGAACTCTTAATCATTCTCATTTAACCTCCCAAGTATTGGAATTGTAGATATGTGCCAGTATATGTAATCATATTTTACTTTAAAATAACACAGTTCCTTTCTTTCCCCTCATTCTAAGAAGGCAGCACTGATTAGGCCAACATATTATGGAATAGTTTTTTGCTTCTTTTATATAATTACATTACTCATAAAAACATTTTTTTTACTAACTGATAATTCTTACATCTAGGTTGTCAAGATAATCATAACTTTCATTAATAAAATAATAACAACAAAATGTCACAAGTAAATGATTAATTAAAAATTAATATGTATGTTTGTATGTATGTACTTCTGTCTCAATCTTGATTTAGGGAAATATTGTAGGTCAATATGAAATATAAGATATCTTAAAGGTTTTAATTACATATTGAATATTTGAAGAAAGAGGTTGTTTAAGAGTCTGGTAGGTTTTAACATTATTCTTGTTTGAATTTCTTGCCTCATTTTTATAATCTATGTATCATTTGGAAAGTTACAGGTTTTTCTTTATTTTTAAGTCTGCTCTTTTCTAAAGAGATTTTAATTTATTTATTATGCATACAGTGTTCTGGCTATATATATGCCTGCATGCCAGAAGAAGGTACCAGATCTCATTATAGATAATTGTGAGCCATCATTTGGGTGCCAGGAAATAAACTCAGGATTTCTGGAAGAACCACCAATGCTCTTAACTTCTCATCCGTCTCTCCAGCCTTGGAGTGTTACATTCCTGTAGCAGGATCCAGGTATATTGTCTACCATGCTCATGCCCTCAGTGAAAATGTAGATACCATCTACAACTTTGAAACAGAGAAACATGAAGCAAAATAGAAGGTCCATTGATACCCAGGGCAGGGAGAAAATGAGCTATAGAGAATATATAAACTGAAATCTGTACTAATACTCTTCCTCTCTGCTCTCTCTTCTTTCTCTCTCAATCCTTCCCTGCTTCTCACCCTACCTTTGTACCTTTTTGAAACAGATTGTCTTCTCCTCAGAAGAATGGAGTCTGACCATATAACTTCACCAACTGCCATAGTGCCTCTCAATGAAAATCAGTAGATACGTTCCAATTCGCGTTTCTCATCTGTTACTGTACATTCTTGAGCCTGACCTCACTGATACAGATGATTACCTCAGATTTTTGCTTTAGTTTGCATCTGAGCTTCTCAGTAATGACTTCCTTAGGTTTAAACACATCTTTATATATTGCACAAAATTAATGACTACAAACTCCTTAGTGAACTACCAGGACATAGAGTGTTTTAATATAGAAATGATAACAAAATAAAAAATCTTGTCTTGCTTGTAATAAGTATTTTACAATGAAATGACTTTGACAATTTGAAAACGAAATTCTGTACCCATGCTTCATCAAATTTCTCCTCTTTTGGTTAAGAACTTGACGTTCCTGTTGTGACTGATGGTTCAAAGCTCATTTTCTTGCTTTCCATTTAAATGTAATATATGTGTCCATGGATGCAGCTATATTTTCTGTATCTTTTATGAAATTGAATTATTTTTCTAGTATTACCCAACATGTTTAGAGTATATAAGAGTATATTGTAATCATCTTCACTCAAGTTGTAATATGATTTAAAATAACATTTAACTTTTGTAAGTTTATCAACTTAGTTAATTTTAATATTCTTGTCACTAATCCCTCAGGTATGTGTGTGACTGAGAGAAAGAGAGAGACAGACAGAAAGAGAGAGAGAGAGAGAGAGAGAGAGAGAGAGAGAGAGAGAGCCTGTGTATGTGTGTATCTTTCAATAATTTCTTTTTTGATTTATGGATGTGGTTGTAGTGGATGTAGGCTAGTGTAGATGGAAAATGAAGATGGTTGTGAAGTTATCCTTGCTGACATTGCTGGCATCCCCCAAATTCAGTAATTGGCAACTGATAACATATGCTTAACAATCTCTGGTAACTATCAAATAGAAGAGGAAAAAGACCCTTTCTCTTTCCCTTTTCATCTAGCATTTCAAATTTTTCTTTTGCTTGTGGAAATAAGGGAATGATAACCTTATGGTGATCAAGTGGTATTACAGTATCTGAGAAGAAACTATCAGCAGAATTCACTAGTTAAAATAATTATATTGATTCATATAGAAAAAAGTGTTTAATGATCAACTTTAAAAGCTTATCACTATGTATAGCCTTATATTATCTAATCTTGTGTATTCAATTTTATTTAAATTGAGTTTATGTTATCAATAAAATCCTTAATCTATCTGTATTCTTTCTTACTGTATATAGACTCTCAGAATCTCAAAATAGATATTTAAAAATTGTTTCCAAAAATTTTTATCCTCTTTACAATGTAATTAAACCTATTGTCTCAGGAAATCAATTGTAATAATCAGTAACAGTTTGAACATTAAAATAATTATAATACTTTAAAGATTTATTTTTAATTTCATCTTTCATTTCTGAGATTATAATATAGTTACTTCATGTTCCCTTTCTCCTTATATTCCTTGCTCTTTTTCAAATTTAAGGACACTTTTTAAAATAATTTTTGCTATATGTACATATGTGCATACATATATTTATAAATATAATGGATCATTCTATATAATGTTATTAATATGCATATTTTCAGGGCTGATCATTTGGTATTGGTTAATCAATTTGTGTGTTCTTCCTTGTGAAAGACTATTTCTCCCATTCTCAATAGTCCTTAATTTTTTACTTTCCTGTAATTCTTATAAAGTTGAGACCTCATAATCCTTTCCTTATATTTTATTTATATAAATCAATTATTTAGCTACATATATATATATATATATGAATACCACATGTTTATAGTATCCCTAGAAGTCAGAAGAGATTTGTCAGATCCCTTGTGTCTGGATGTATACAGATACTTATGAACTGCCATGTTGTTTCTGGGAACTAAACTCAGATCCTCTTAAATAGTTAAGAGCAGCAAGTGCTCTTGAGGGCTGAGTTCCAATCCTCATACGTAATAATTTAAGGAGTTCTAGTAACATGATATATTAAATAAAATATATAATTTCAGGAGTTCCATTAACATAACATATACAAATATGTTTGATTGTTTATACTTTTCTTTTTAAAGAATTTCAAAGAAGAATTTAGTAAATAGATGCTCTTTGTCTATTAACAATTTTTAGCATCTTTAATTAAATATACCAATCAACGAATTCTAAGACAGAAAATACTTAAAAATTATTTTGACTGAATGAGTACAGAACAGAGGGCATCACCTTCTTTGTGCGTGGAGGTTGTTCTCTGCTTGTAGAAGTTACTGTTTTCTTGACTACGTTACAGCTTACTTTATCAAACCAGATATTAAAGTTCAGAAGAAATTTGGAATCAAGACAGACACATACTTTGTATCATTATGAGAGCAATATCCCTATCATTTTTCAATATTCTAGAAAAAAGTTACAGATGCATCAGCAGGAATAATTATACAGAAGTCCAATTGCATTGACTTTGAGCCACGGGTAGCCCTTCATCAGGACTTGAAAATACAGCTTTGTACATAACAATAAAACAAAATAATATGTCCTCGTAGGACAGTTTTAGATTGTTCTCAATGGTTATATATATGATGATGGTCAACCTGCAACAGAGACCACTTTCTCTGTAATGAGTAGTGCAAGAACTGCATTCATCATTTTAATGTAGTTAGGTTCCAGAATGAGCTGAGTGTGCAATGATTTTTAATGTCTTTCTGGATTTGTTTGTTATTTGATGCTGTTTTCTTCATACTTCCTACAATTTTACAATCTTTTTTGTTCTTAAGATTGATCTTAAATCTATAGATTGAAATAAAATAATCCATTTGTTCCCTATATTTAGTTTTGCTTCGAAAACTCTCATAAACTTTGATTATGCTTTGTGTAACGGCTCACATGTGAGATATTCCCCATTGTCTCAGGCAGTTAAACACTTATTTCTATGTTGCTCTTTCTGTTTGGGGAAGTTTAAGTGATACAGTCTTGATGGAAGAAGTAGAACACAGGAGATAAACACTGAGATTAAAAAGCCTTGACTACTTCCAATTTATTCATTTTGTTTTGTTCTTGTGGTTCAAGAAGTCAAATCTCAGCTTCATCTTCCGTCTTCCATTTCTTCCACTGTTATCATGCCTGCTGACCATCATGGACTCCCATACCTCCAAACTTGCAAGTCAGAGTTAACTCTTCCATAAATTCCTTTTTAGCTGTGATTGTTGTTCTCATCACAGTCATAAGAGAAGTAAATAAAACACTCTGAAAATTCCACTATTGCTGCAAAGTACACCCAGATTTTCTGGCAAAAACACAATGGTTGTTTTATTCTTTCCCCTGTTTTTATGTGCCATACCACCAGGCAGGGAGACTTCCATCCCTGTTTCTGTCAATAGATCCACATGGTATATTTTTATGGGCCAGAGCTGTGGGGTGAAACAGTCAAGGTAATTGGCCTTGCATCATTTGTACTTGCGTAGAGGAACAGCTGGAAACTGGGCTCCACTGAGACTGTCCCTCAGAAAACCTACAGGAAGTATCTGGAGAGGAACAGTCAGATTTCATTAATGCCTTTTCTGGGATTCAGGAGAATGCATTCTCAGAGGAATGGCAGTACACTGGAGAGATACTGTGTCCTTCATTGCTTCATAAATTATAAAGTACTATTTCTGTTGGATTCACTTAATCAAATCCTTAACACAGTCCATATTCTAGTAAAATAATTACAGTTATCTGCCTGTTAGTAGAGTAGTGGCAGACAGTGCATGGCCAGCCTTACAATACCATTTTGGTTTATAATGTTTGCCTCCCTAGATGCCTGCCCCTTTCGTGAAAGTCATAAATTTAAAATTATAGAACTGTTCACAATAAAACTCTATCAGTCAATTGTTTTATTAGGTTATTTATTGTGTAATTATCACTGCTTAGGTTACTCTGGTATCTATAAAAGCAAATGTTGCTTTATCTCTTTTGAACGTTAAGCCATAAAGTCAGGACATTTCTAAGAGTCAATAGTCCTAATTATAGTTTGAAATTCTGTTTTATTTGTACTGCTTAGGAAGTTGTTTTTCGCTCATCTTTAATTCAATACTTGGCCTTTTGGTATTGGCATGTAGATTGGACAATGCAAAACTATTTGTTCTGTTGTTTTTCTTATGATTTTACAACAAAGACCCTGTGTATTTTATTTTCAACAACTCTTTGCAGACTCCAGCTCCCTATCGGAGAAAAATAGGGCTTCTGAGTTCAGAGGGCACTACTGAATGTATATGGTATCTACAATATACTTAGAGAGATCTTTTTAAAATGTAATATAATTCTTTGATGATATTTTAGGAACTTTCACATCATGCACCCCAATACCACTCACCTCCCATCTTCTCCACATACTTCCATCACCCTTGCAGCATCCATTCAAAGAACCTCCCAAACTCATTCAAAACAAAACAAAACAAACAAACAAAACTAAAAAACAAAACAAAACAAAAACACTTCTCTTCTTTTCCAAACACATATTCATTCATCTAGTGGCATTTGATTGCTGTAGTTTGTCATGCAGTATACCCTCTAGTCCAGTCAGCAGTCCCTCAAAATGTTCGTTGCCATGAGTCACGGGACTGATTCTAGACATGTGGCATACCATCATAACAGAACTTTCACCAAAACTCCTCTCAGACATCCTGCTGTTGCCCCAAGTCATTGGGATCCTATGGCTAACCTCTTGTACTCCAGCAGGTCATGGATGAGGTAGACATTAGGATGGATTGCCCCCCTGAGGCGAGGGACAGAGCTAGCTCTCCTACGCAAGCTCTTCCACACCCATGTTGAGAGGTGGTATTCTCTCTCCTGAGTATGGGAGCCAGCTCTTCTATGGCAGTGGGACTTACTCTCCTGTTTCAGTGGCCAACAAGAGAGGACGACCTAACCCAGGGCCAGTGAGGGTCACGCTAGGCTTGGCATGACCTTCTGATGTAAACATGCGTGGCTACTATGGCTCCACTGACAGCAAAGGTCATGGAAATCATTACATAAACCAGCTGCATCAGGACCATAGACCCAGACATGGTCCTTGCCAACAGCTCAGGCCTGGATGTCTCCATGGTCCTGGTAAAAGTCTCTCCAAATCAGTATGACTCTGGAGGCAGCAAGGTCCTCAAACACCAATCTTGTCTCAGGTGGTTGCTTAAACATCAGGGTTTGCATAGCTCTCATTGGTAAGAGGAGCTATGGACATCAACTCAGACCCTGTGCACCAGATGGAACCCAGATAACCCCATAGCCCTGTGTTGCAGTAAAAACCACTCAGATTCTCATGGCCTACCCCAGCCCTCCATTTATCCTTTGGTTTTGCAATAGACCATGGGTATCTCCATATATCCCAGCTGTGGTAGAACCACAGACAGAGACATGGTCCCTGGTAGTAGTCCTGGCCTGGATGTCAGCATGGCCCAAGGAAGTAGGCAGATCACTCAGATTGGTATGTCCCCGACAGCAGTGTGAGCCTTAGACATCAATATGTCCCCAGATAGCATCTGAGACCTCCAGCATTGATATTGCTTTTAATGGTATTAGGAGTCACAGACATCAATAGAGAATCTGGCTGCAGTAGAGTCATGGGTCTAGAAATAGACCTCAATAGAAGCTCTGGCCTGGATGATACTATAGGCCACGAAGATTGGCTTGGGCCCTGTGGTGGCATGGTTTTAAGGTACCAACAGGCCACACGTTGTGGCCTAGAGTCCAAGTATCTGTGTGGCTTTTGGAGACACCATGGGCCACAGAAATCAACCCAGACCACAGCTGTAATTGGAGCACAAGCTTAGACAAAGTCCTCATAATTCATCCAGAAAAGAGCTTCGCTCTCGTGCCAATGCCAAGGGTCTGGGGTAGAGCCTGAGATAATGGTGGAATCTAATTGTCATATTGCAGCTAGAGCCATTGTTCTAAGTGAACTTTGCTACCACCTGGGATCATAATAACATCAGGAAAAATCTTAACTCTGACTTCAGAAAATGATTACTTTAAGCTCCTGGAGAAACAAGTGGTATGTGAGGCCTCAACGACATGGTCTCTTTTGAAATTAATGGCTAGAAGACTTACTAGTGCTCATTCTAAATTTCTGATATGCAGTTGTATATGCAGTAATTATTAATCTGTTTGTCACAACCCCTTTAGGAGTGGAACTATCCTTTCTCAGAAGTCTCATTTCAGAAATCATGCATATCATATATTTTAATTCATAAAAGTAGTAAAATTACAATTATAAAGTAGTAACAGAAATAATTCCATGTTTGAGTGTCACCACAACAAACAGAACTGTAATAAAAAGTAAAAGCATTAGGAAGGTAGAGAAACACTGGTATAGGAATTTTCCCATTGGCCTCCGAATTTATCCTTTCTACACATTTTTTTGAAATAGATATGGGTGGCCTGAAGTTGCCAGAATTTAACATAGTGCCTTCTGACTTCAGACTTTTAGTGATCAACATTTCTCTGGATTATGGAGATTAAACATGTGTACAATGTTTGTATCTAGACTTACTATATCCATGTTGATTTATATCTTTTGAATTGCCATTTCAGTCCTCCAATACATATTTAATAAATTTATCAAATTGTATTCTTCCTCTTGAAATAGCAAATTCTTTTTTTCATGACCCATAAGTGAACTGTCACTGACACGTTCTGTTCACCATCTTTCATTCTTGAGTGCCATATGGTATTCAGGGAGACACAAGATGAAAATCTCAGACATTTATTGTGGTTAAGTTTTCTCAATCCATTTAATAACATAAAGCAAACTAATTCACAAATGAAAGTCCATTCACTTTAGAATTTGAGGATTTTCTTAATTCTAAAATTAAACTCAGTAATAGAAAATTGATCTAAAGAAAAGGACAGAAAAAAAAGATCTATACCAAGACCTAAGAGATAATATCTAATAAAAATGAATGTGACCTCTGCTATTTATTTTACTTGTCATATCTACTCTAAGTGTATCACCTATGAGTAATTAAGGATCAAACCTTCCAGAAATGCATACCACAGAAATAATACTAATCAGAATTTAATCTCCGTACTTGAACTGAACTACACATTGACAACTGATGACTAAACTGATAGATTTCTGCTTTCTTTGTTTATATAGATAAGAATCTTGGTAATGATAGAACATGTATATAATACTATAATACTATTGTTGCCGTTCCAAAAGAAGTAATATAAATACCCAATAACAGATTGAGGCAAAATTTTCAGAGGTGAATATATTTTCTGGTGTTAACTTCTTTTGCTTTCAATTACATTATAAAACAGCATTACCAGAATAATTTACAGGAGATATTTTACTTGGATGTATGGTTACAGGTGGTAGGAGTCATGATGGTAGAGTGAATATATTTCAGTCAGAAAAAGAAGCTGAGTTTTTGCATCTTGAACTGCAAGGAGGAAGTAGAGTGACAAAAATGAGAAATGGCATATTTTTCTGATCTCATATCTGGCCTCCAGTGACACATTTACTCCCAAAAGCATAAGTCTTCTAAACTTCCACACACATTGTCACCAACCAAAAGATGCATATTCAGGTGCCACCGTCTTTGGAGTACATTCCTAGTCAAATCCCCAGTTTGTGTTGGAATTATCAGAGAAAATATAATAGATAAAAATAGAGCCTGATGTGAACTGTGAATGATAATTACATTCATGGTCCTTTCCTTGATTATAGTCAAGGTGTCCAAAGCCTTATGTAAGTAATCCATGTAGCATGGATTCTTCTTTCATCAAGTTTTCCTCAGATATTACTACAGTCCTGTACTTTTATTCCCATTCCATTTTATTTTTTGTGTAGTCATTTTATTTTATTATCTTAACAAATATGTTAAATACTTTCAAAAACTCTGAAGTCATTATTTATTTTTCCATTGAAAAATGATCTTTCTGTGGTGCTATACAGATTTCATGATCATATACCTTCAAAATTTTTCAGTTTTCTCTTAGTTATTCAACTGTAAAACAAACACCTAAAATGGTCACATTAAGTATGAAAAAGGTGTACTTCGGCTCACACCTTGTAGCTTCTGTTTCACAGTCATTCAGCAATGTTGATTTTAGGTCAGTAGCAAGATAGCAACCATTATAACACAGAGAACAAAAACCCGCACCACATATCACCATTTGAAGGGGAAAACAATAGAACTAGGACCCAAGTAGCTTTCAAAAGCAAGACAATGACTTGAAATCCTCCTACTAAGCCTCAAAATTTAAAAGAAGCACACATTTGTCACTCTCTTTAATCTACATTGGATGTTCAGAGACATTCTATATCAAGACCCATTTATATTTTGTCTTTGCTTTTCAAGCATGCATTAATTTTTTTCTTCTAGATTTATTCAATGGTATGCCCCACAGAAGCCACTGCTCTGGCTGTTATTCTTGTGTTCTGTGTTTGAACCTTTACATTTTTTGTGTATAGCTTTTATTAATTTGGTCTATTGCAAAAAGAGAAGGACATCATATAATTACATATAAAAATATAAGGAATATACAAAACTAAATAAACAATTTAGATAATATATTAAGGATGAGGTTAAATTTAGAAATCACTATGAAGTCTAGAGTATGAGCAAAGGAAAAGGGGAAAGAAAGGCTGTCTTTGAATTTTATTGCATTCACAAAGAGAGAGTGATAACATAAAAGTGCCTACTTCAGGGCTTTCTTCATTGCTGGGACATAGTTGCACTTGTAGTTCAGACTGGCCTTAAACTACTAGAAATCCTTATCCCTCAGCCTCCTATGTACTGTGAGCAAAAATTTGGGAAAAAAATAGTGTTGCTGTTTTCTAAAAGTCATTTATTCTTAATGATAGCTTTATAATCTCATATGTAAATATAATTTATACATATTACTAAGGTCACAGTTTGAGCATCATTTATAACATCTTTAAAATATTTCATTTAAGATGCAATCACTAAAATTTTCTTGTAGGTGTACCAGTATTACATGCAAACACTCTGCTAATGTAGTCATCAGACTAGTGTAAGTCAAAATCAGGTACAGCTTACTCTCTTCATCCTTTGGTTCTTTCCCCACCTAATGCTCTTCCCCAAAACTGCCCGTTCTGGTAGTAAAGTCTGTGTGTTCAAGGTAAATGAAAGAATAAAAACTACATTCATATTTATTCAGATGTTATACTCCTTAAGATAAATGCATTTAATACTGTGCTTTAAAATTTTAAATTCACATATTATTCATTTTGCTATTCAATGGTATAAAAAAGAGAAATTAATACCATCCCTTCTCTGGCTTCCCCAGCAGCCTTTTTACTAATTCAGTCATCTTTTTATGAGATAAATGTGTGCAGCCACTTGTTCTTTACACTAATTGAAAAAATGCTGATTTTGTGCAATGATGGACTACAGAGCCGACTGGAAATGTTCTCTGATCATAAGGACATTTGATCATTTTAAATGGAGCTCAGGGACCAGATAGAAAAGATACTAATCCATCTGCTTCTGGAAGTCTGCACCTCACACAGAGAGCCATTTCTTATTCTGCTCATTACCTCTGAGAAATAACTTTAAGTGTTTTTTATCTGAGTTCTAATAAGGAAAAAAATCACTCAAATAATGCCACTTGAAATCTATATGTGATTTGGATAGTGTAATTAGAATGAACAGAAAATACAGTGACCGAAATGATTAGCAGGCCCGAATATTGTCTTACTTTTATTCAAACTAATTACTAAAATTACTTCTTTTAAAATTGAATTTATTCCAGCAAAGTATAAATGCAAAGGATATGATGTCAGTTATTTCTCTTTTTCTGCTGAAATGTTTCTCTGCAGATCAGTGATTACTTGCACAGATATATATCATTTTACCCTGAACATGCAGGAGCAAAATTCTCTAGTATTAAGGACACTGGCTGCATTTGGGTATTTCTAAATTGGATAATATTTGAACAGTTTTTTCAAAAATACATAAGTATGGAATAATAGTAATGACTTCAGTCAAAAAGTCTGAAATACTGGTACTTTTATTTTAGTTGAAGGACCAGTGATGAGAAATAACTGCTAGAATTTTAGATTTAAAATTAAAAAAAAACAACTTAATGAGTTACATATCTGAGGAAAATCATTACATGCAAACATTAAGAAATAGAGCACAATGATATTTTAATAAGACTTTAAATTAGGATATAATAGACATGCTCAGGAGTGGCACAGGACATGTTCTTCATCTATAAAGACCAAGGAAATATAAAAACTGGCAGGGCCTGCGAATCCAAAAGCATAAGATCCATTTACCGAAAAGGAAGTGTGTAGCAAGCTTATATGGTGAATTTTCTTTGGACTGCTATCCTATAAATAATGACCTAGAGAATTATTATTAATTATGAAAATTTATTCCTGGCTTAGGTTTGTTTTCAATTAGCTTTCTTATAACTTCATTAACCCATATGTTTAATCTGTATTCTGCCACTTGACTCAGTTACCTCTTCTTAGCATGTCGCATCTAGTTTGCTGTGAGTGTGCTGGCAAAATCCTTGCACCTAGAGTCCTTTTATTCACTCACTCTCTCTTGCAGAAGTCCTGTATATACTCTCCTGCCTAACAATTGGCCATTCAACTTTTTATTACAATAATTACAGCAGCAAATCTTCATAGTTTACAAGCATTTGGCAATATTTCCACCTTTCTATTTAAATAAAAAGGAAAGGTTTAAGTCTAATACAGTATAACTATACACAATAAAATCAATTATCACGTAAGAATTATATTTACAATGTCCAGTTCAATTGTACTTGGCATATTTGAAGAAAATCCTCTATTATCTATCTTATTTTGATGAATTTGAAAACTTTTATATGTAAATAATTTTTCTATCATAACTTGCATTACCATCCTAAAAATATCTTTTATTTATATAAACATCTTCTTAAGCAACTTAAATTTTTATGCTTTTCAATCTATAAACTTTACTTCTTTTATGTAGGTTTATTTTCTGAGTAATTAATTTGGTAACAAGGAAAAGCGTAAACTATAACTAACTTGTTCTCAACACCAGAATAGACCTGAGAAGGATATATTACCTGAGCAACCTGGAAATGCAAAGAAAGGAACTTTCAAAACTATAGTAATGTCAAAAAAACATGGCTGCCTGGACAGTTACCTAGAATTTTTCTTCAAGGTTGGAACATTTGTCTATGGCCTCCAGGCCTCAAATATCTGACAGAGTCTTCTATAAAGCAGGAATGTTGAAGGACTATCCAACTTTATCTTTATAAAACTCAGTAGTCACTTTCTTTTGTGTCCTGCTTTTTCAGTTTGAAGAACTTACTGTCACCTGTCAAGGCAGGGGCAGTTTCTTGCCAGAATGCCTAGCTTTACCACCAGAATAGCAAAATCTATACTGAGGCTCTTCAGTGCTCTTTGTCCTTTTTTAAAATATTGCTGCTGTCAGGATCAGATGTGTCTCACTCTAGTTAAAAGCCTTATATTATTCAAACATCTTAATGGTAATTTTCTATTTTTATTTTTAAAACATATCTTTAAAATGTATCTGTTTGGCCTTGAAAATCTACTGAACATGACTATAGTTTTGCTTGTTACAAATGACTAACTACTAAACTGACTTTATTTATTATTCTAAATATATTTAAAGGATTAAGCTTTATACAACATATTTGCAATTGAACTTCTTAGGTGAAATACCTTCAACAAGAATAGAAACATATATGCAGTATCAGAAAAATAACCTGCAATTTGGATCAATATACAAATCCATACCAATGTAAATATGTAAGACTAATAGTTGCTTTTTAGTTTAAATATATTAAGTGTACCATATTTTCTATTATTTATATATTATATTCCCAACTTTCCCTTTAGAAAAGATTCCTGAATCTAATCTCCTTTGCTCAGCTTTCTCCATGTGCAGGACCAAAAAAATTTATGACCAACCCCTCTGAATAATAGTAAACATCCATAATCTATTGAAAAACAAAAATCACCTATTTCATCTCTTGTGAATGTGCATATTAAGTTCTTTAGACTGCTTCTTGTTATCTGGGTATGATGGTATCTCTAGGGGAATCTGAGGACATTGAGATAATGGGCATGTCCTGGGAAACCAAGCAGTATCATTTTTATCTATCCTCTGTGTAATGAGAAAGTAAAAGTTGTATCTGAAGTTCTTGCTGGAAAAGGGTATGAGACTGGCTCATCTTAGCTAGTAGTTTTGAAGTTGATCTGGATGCAGAATGTTGAGGAATCTGCAACAGAGGCATTTTGAGGCTGGATCACCTGGGTTATTTGTTTTCATTAGTCTGTTCCTTTTTCTTTTAGGAAATACAAACATTTAAAGGTAACATATATTCTGTATTGTCACAAGTTTGGAATGTGCCATTTGCACAAATCAACTAAAGATCATTATTTTGTTTTATGTTTGAGAAGATAAAAGACATCAATCAATTTTTTAAATCCATTTAAATGGATAACCAAACCTCTATTCATGCTTTAAGAAAGGATGATATGTAATAATAAGGCATGAGGACTCTATAACTAAGATTTAGCATGTCTAATGCAATCTTACAGCTGCTTCCATGTAGAGGTAGCAGCATACACATCACCTGTCTTAATTTTTCTTTGCTTCTTTCTTTACATCTGTAGTCCAGATTTTCAGGAGGCTTTCCCCAGTTGACTCAATCTCAATTATTTTTAAAGGAATTCATAGTTTTTTGCCTTCATTGTAATCAAAAGCAAAACCTGTCTCCCAATGCTACATATTTTCTAATTTCCATTCTGAAGTTGACATTCTTAAAATGTTTAGGTTGGTTTTTATTCAGCACTTTCTATAATTCAATGTCTCTCAGCAAGTACTGTTTCATGTTTATTAGCATTTAAACATTTTATAGTCAACAAACAATTATACAGAATTCAGGCATTCTGTGTATTTCCTGTTTTAGTTGTCTTTTTTCCTTTTATATTACTTTAATCTTTCTTTAAAGACTTTATTACTTTTAAAATACTTATTTATTGTTATGACTATCTACATCCATTTTCCTTTATTTCCTTAGCATCTAAACACATTTTTAAATATACTATATCCATTTAGAGTTTTTTTTCCATCTGGATCTAAATTTTTGCATGTCTGTTGCTCTCACTGACTTTATGAGCCAAATCTTAAACTGCTAAGCAACACAGTGGTTAGGCCCTTTACAAGGCTTATTAGCATATTGCCTGGTGACTGACTTTTCCCTCTTCAAATTGGTGAGAACAGAATCCCAATATGCAGGACCCTTCCTGGCTGCAGTCTATCTGACCCAGGTAAGGGAGGTTTTTTGGTTCATGTTGCAATTGCTGTTTCTACCTAGCTTCCTGTCACTGAGTAGTGTGCAGTGTGCTATATATACACTCCATTTAAGTGCTGGGAACTTTTTTTATAAGGCTCTATATGGATTTATATGTCATGCATTAGACACCAAATGTAGTAAGCATTCTTGTTGAATTATCTTTGGACTGTCAGCTCACAAAAAAAATGACCTGGATACTTATTATTAATTATGAATGCCTTGATTTAGCTTAGGATTTTCTCCAACTAGCTCTTAAAACTTAATTAATCCATATTTTGTTTTAATCTATGTTCAGCCACTTAGTTCAGTCTCCTCTTCTTAGTATGCCACATCCAACTTGCTCTGAGTCTTCCAGGGAAATCTGTGTGCCTCAATTCCTCCTCCACTTTTTTTTTTTACCATTCCTATATCCTTTTTATCTCCTGACCAGTAACTGAGTATTAAACTTTTTATTATACTAATCATAGCAACACATATTCACACAGTGTACAATTATTCCACAAACTAATAAAGAAAATAGGAAGTAGAAGAAAAAGTTAATAGAAATGCACTGAAGAAAAATATAAGAGGCAAGTAGCCAGAACACAAGTTCTTTGGGTTATCTGCTTCTTCTAGGATGCACCAAAATGGCATCATCTCACATTACTGAAAAAAAAAAACAAATGCATTTATACTCTCTTATGTGTCATCCAAAACCAGACCCTCCATGGTGAATGCATATTTTTTCAGGGTCTCGGAGGAAAATAGTCTGTAGTATAAGTAATAAAGAGATTATGAAGAGCAAACCAGCTTAGGCTGAGGCCACCAGCCCAGGATCAGTACAATATCACCTCAGGATGCATGTGAATCAGCCACAATTTTCTTTTGACTTTACTTCATTGTGTTATTTACCTTGATATTTCTCATGGAACCATGAATAATTGAAAAACAATTAAAAGGGACAAACGATATCAAGAATACTACTACCTCTTTGTTTTGTTTTCTTTTTATTGAAAAAAGACTTTTCCTTAAAATTGAAAATCATAATATAAAAGCAAAATACTAATGAGACATAAAAAGTTTCCAAATAAAGAAATATAAGAGAAAAAGATTATAAACAAATCACTGGATTCATTTCATATTTCTATCTACTGTTGGGCATGGGGCTTACATTTAACTATGGTTAAATGTAATTAGGGAGACAACGTTGGAGAAAACAAAAGTGTTATTTGCAAGGAGATGTCAAGAGAAGGTAATTTCTTTGTTATAAGTGGGAACTTATATCTACTTCATCCCCCTAGACTTCAAACATAGTTTAACTTGAACCTCTGTGGGTTATGTACATACTGTCAAAGTTTCTGTGCATTAATTAGTGTATTAGTCTTATTGTATTTGAAAAACATTGATTCCTTGAAGTCATCCATCACCTATGGCTCTTAAAATCATCCCATCTCCTGTATAACCACCTTCACAATGAAGGGAAGAATTGGATGAGGGCATCCAATTTAGGACTGATTATTCTATAATATCTGATTCTCCACGCATCATTCAGTTATAAATTTCTTTATTGGTTACATATAGCTTAGTCTTCTTATTAACTAACTCTAATATCTTAATTATTTTTTGATGCAGTTTCTCTGTGTTGCTTTGGAGTCTGTTCTGGGAATTAGTACTTGTAGACCAAGTTAGCCTCAAAGTCATAGAGATCTGCCTGCCTCTGCTTCCCAAATGCTTGGATTAAAGGGATGTGCCACCCTGACAAGCCCTTACATCTTAAATTAATCCATTTTTATTAGTTTATGTTTTAGCATGAGGCTCATGGTTTGTTACCTTTTGCTTCTTGGATAGTTACATGGCTTCTACCTCATTTGACATCTACATGACATCTGCCTGACTCTGCCTACACTCTCTATATAGATCGTTTTTAGTTTGACTTTACTCGGCTAAGCCATTGGACCAAATAGCTTTATTCATTAACCACTAATAGCAATACATATGCAGAATGACATTTTACATCAATATGTTATAAGAAAAAAAACTCGTCCTATGTTGGCTGAATAAGGTACTCTTCTATGAGTACAACACAGTGTTGTTAGGAGTCATTTTATTGCTACATTTTTGTTTAGCAGAATAATAGCACTTAGTTTTATAATAGGACAATGGCCTATCTGCTCTCAGATTCCTGGCTGAAACATGAGGGTTTGCTTGTTGGGGTCTATGTCCTGCCCTGTTCCCATAGCTGGCAAGTCCCAAAGAAAATCACACAGAGGTTTCCATAAGATTATAAACTGAATGGCCCATTAGCTCAGGCTCCTTATTAGCTCTTGTAACTTATATTAAATTATTATCCTTATCTATGTCAGCCACATGGCTCAGTACTTTTTTCAGCGGGGCACTTAACATCCTGTTTTTTTGGTGATCTGGGCAGGAGTGTGAAGAAAGGGTTTCCTCCTTTCTAGGATTCTCCTGTTCTTCTCATCCCACCTCTACTTCCTGTCTGGTTGACCCACCTATACTTCCTGCCTGGCTAATCAGCATTAATTTAAAACATGATTGATAGAATACAGACAATTCTCCCATACCACCTGGGTCACCTAGGCCCAGGTTTTATGTGTATATAATTGACTACATTGGCTCATCAATCTGTTGTCAGAGGCTACTGAGACTTCAACATCTTGTAGATAACAAAAAGTTAACTGAGATACAGGTTAATCCTGACCATAGGAAACCTCAAAAACTACTCACTTCATCTAACAAGGCCAAACCCACTTCAATAAAACCATACCTCCTTATAGCATGAACCCTTATGAGCTTATGGGGGCCAATTATCTTCAAACTATTATATCCTTCAATATCATATTCTCACCTTCCTATAGGTCATTCAAATAACATTAACAAAAAAGACTAAATTATAGCACAAATAAACTAAATTTGATAGACATCAGCAGAGTGTTCCACTAGAGATATATAATATACATATTCCTGAGTGACAAATTGAATTGCCTTTTAAGTGATAGTATTATTTTGAATTGAGGGATATAAGAAAAAGTAAAACACAAAATTTTATGAACAGAAAAGGACTAGATCTAAGAGATCACCTCAGGGGTGATCTCTGTAAAATCTCTCTCTCTCTCTCTCTCTCTCTCTCTCTCTCTCTCTCTCTCTGTCTTTCTGCATGTGTATGTAAGACAGAAAGAGAGAGAGAGAGAGAGAGAGAGAGAGAGAGAGAGAGAGAGAGAGAGAGCATACATTTGGAAAACACCTGTGGTTCTTTGGCACTCACATATAGAGAGGAAAACAAATAAACATGTTAATAAGTTTCATCCTTTCTCTAGAAATAAGTTACTGTGGATACAATATAAGGTTAAGGTTAGTTCTACCAGTCACTCCCTTCATGGTTCTACTTTACCTTTTTCAGGAATATACATGTACCATTTATTATTTGACATAACAAGCAGAAGAGTTTAAAGGATAGTATCATGAGAATATAATTATCAACATAAATATTTCTTCTCATTTTTTGCCTTTATCTCTTTTACTGGCATAAGATTTTTATGCAGTAGAAGATATTACTGTAAAATTTAAAAAATTAAAACTTCCACTTTTACTTTCCCTTTGTCGTTGATATTTATAGATAACACATTGTCTAGCTCTTAGTGAAATCTCAGACATTTGAGTAGATTTAGAGTAATGACAAGTTCAAACAGCACAGTACAACTGGCAGCAAGTATATTATTCATTGACTCTGTGACGGGCTCACATTCCATCCTCAGTACTTAGATCTTAAACCCTGCCAGGAAACCAGAGGGTCATTTTCAGATGAGAAAAATGCATGCTTTGAATCTCCAGATTCTCATGTTCTCTTAGGTAAGGGCCTCAAGGCTGTCTTTTTCTGCTATTTGAAGAATTTCTATTTATTTCTCCTAATTTAGAATGTTGAATAGAACATGAAAATAGAAAAAATGGTTTTCAATTTTAATTTTTAATTAAGCGTATATGGGTGTTGCCTGAATATACATCTGTGCAACATGTGCACATATTACCAGTTGAGACAGGTTGAAAGCATCAGATTTCCTGGAATCTGAATTGCAGACATTTGTCAGTCAATGTGTATGTGCTGGAATTAAATTTGTGTCCTCAGGCAGAATAGCTATTGCTCTTAAACTCTGAATCTCTCTCCAGATCCTGTATTTTTTTTTGTTGAAAATAGATTAATTTCTCATGCAAAATAACCTGATTATCATTTTCCCTCCTCAACAACAGACAATACCCCAACTTTCCCACCCTTCCAGATAAATTCACTTACAGTCTTTTATTATAAAATAATAAGCTTTCAAAAGACAGCAACTGAACATGACTAAGTGACCCATAAAAAGATAAAGCTAAATTTAGATATTGAAGTTGGATATGCCCAGCCAACTTTAAGAAATGAGTACCAAGGTCAGGAAATAGAGTCAGAGACCAACTTGGTCTCATAATTAATGATCCCATAAATATACTAGACTGATAGTTGTAATATATAAGCCGAGGACTGATGTTGACACATATAGGCCCTATTCTTTCTGTTTCAGTTTTATTGAGGTCATATATATCTTTCTTAATAGATTTAGTAAATCCTGATCTTGTTTTTTTTTTTCACTCCATGCCCTCTTACTCTTATAATCTTTCTATCTCATCCTCCTTGAGATTTTCTGAACTCTGTGGTGGGAGGAATTTAATGATTTAATAGAGACTTACAATTTAGATGGTCAGTCTGACACAGTTCTTTGCTGTGTCCCTATCTGTTCATATGGTTGCTTGAGGAAGTATCTCTATTGGTAACTGGATAAGAAGCTGAATTATGCTTATAGTAGAATATCATTAGAAATTTACTTATTGATTTTTTTTTGTTTTTTCAAGACATTTACTTTGTTTATCAGCCCTAGCTGTCCTGGAACTAACTCTTGCAGACCAGTTGAGGCTGGTTGAGGCTGGCCTTGAACTCACAAAAATCTGCCTGCCAATATATACCAAGTTCTGGGATTAAAGGCATGTTCCACCACCACAAAGCAGAAATTTTTTATTGATTTTTTTCACCAGTCATGTTTAGTTCTACCACAGATCTCTTGAATATATAGTCTGATTCTTGTTTACCCAAGTGGTGGTATATGGGTACCTTATCTTGGAGTAGTCTTAATTCAAATTAGACAATGGTTGCCTGCTCTCACAAGTTTGTTTTTTTTTCTAACATCATTTTCCTAACACAATTTGTAGGCAGATTGTAGCTCAAAGACTTTATGTTTCTGTTTGTGTCCATGTATCTCTTTCAGCAAAGGACCCACCCACACCAAAGCATCTAAAATATAGGATGATGACACTATGGAGGCACATGCTTTAGTTCTCCATGTTCAAGGAGTTGTGTAGGTGTTGTCCTCTGCAATGGTATTCCTTGGTCAGTTTTCAGAGAGCAACCCTTTGTTTTGGCATTATTCTGGTTTGTTTCCAAGGCATGCTCCTGACCAACTGCTAAATTAAATGCAACTCAATCCTGTAACTGGAAGCCTTGCTTTTCTACAAGAGATGGCCAACTGAAACTCCATATCCCCCATTACTAGGAGTCCAGATTAGGAATACCTTCATAAAGTGTAAGAAGTCTCCAGCTCACTAGATTTCCACAACACCCATATTTCTGCCAAGTCCTTCCATACTCTCTCACTCAATTCCATATTCTGCCAAGGTAATTGATCTTGCTCCTGTCCACAACCACCACCAGTATACCAAAAATATCTATTCTACTTCCTCTTCACAGGGAGATCAATACACCTTCCTGCAGAGCCCTCCTCTATACATATCATCTCTGGGTCTACAAGCTGTAGCTTTATTATGAATAACTTATAAGTAAATACATATCATATTCATCATTCTGAGTCTGGGTTATTTCCCTCTGGATGACTTTTTTCTGGTTATACTCATTTGCTTGCAAATTTCATGATGTTCTTTTTTATTATTTATTAAAAATTTCCACCTTCTCCCCTCCTTCCATTTCCCTCCCACTTCCCCCTCCCTCTCCAGTCCTAAGAGCAGTCAGGGTTCCCTGTCCTGTGGGAAGTCCAAGGTCCTACCCCTCCATCCAGGTCTAGGAAGGTGAGCATCCAAACAGACTAGGATCTCACAAAGCCAGTCCATGTAGGAGAATCAAAACCCAGTGCCATTGTCCTTAGCTTCTCAGTCAGCCCTCATTGTCAGCCACATTCAGAGAGTCCAGTTGGATCACATGCTCGTTCAGTCCCAGTTCAGCTGGCCTTGGTGAGCTCCCATTAGATCAGTTCCACTGTTAACAGTTCAATAATGTTCTACTCTGTAAATGTACTAAATTTAATTTATCAATTCTTGTGTGGAGGGACATCTAAGTTACTTTCAGTGTCTGCCTATTATAAAATAAATCCACAACGAATATAGTTGCAGTAATGTTCTTATGACAAGGTGGAATGTCCATTGACTATATGTTCAAAAGTTTGATAGCTGATTCTTGTGATAGATCAATCCCCAACTTTCCAAGAAAACGTCATTTTGAATTTCCATAAATGATGGACAAGTTTTTAATTTCATCACTGCTGGAGGAGTATTCTCCTTGCTCCACATCCTCAGCAATGTGAGCTTCCACTTGTGTTATTGATCTTAGATATTGTAAAGTTTTAAAGTGGAATCTCAAAGTAGCTTTTATTTGAATTTTCCTGATGACGAGGATGCTGAATATTTCTTTGTTTCATAACAATTTGAGATTCCTCTACTGAGAATTCTCTGTTTAGATATCTACCCTATTTTATTATTCATTTTACATACCAACCACAATTTCCCCTCCCTCTCTAACACCTGTTTCCCCACACCTCCCCTAAATCTTACACATATCTGCTCTTCAGATAGTCAAATCCTCCCATGGGGAGTCAACAAGATCTGGCATATTTATTTGAGGCACTGAAGTCAACAAGTACCCCACATATTAAAAACCCAGCTCATGCACCAGGGCTCCTGACCCTAGTGCCAGGGGTCTTAATTGGATTGTTTGGAGTTTTCTTTGTAATATCTGTATCTAATTTCATGAGTTTATTTTTATAAATTTTGATATTAGACCTCTGCTCTATATTCAGTTGGTAAAATCCTTATGTTATTCATTAGGCTACTACTTTGTCCAATGATGGTGTCCTTTACCTTACAAAAGCTTTTCAGGTTCATGAGGTCTCTTATATTAATTGTTGACTGTTATGCTTGCCCTATTAATGTTATGTTCAGAAAGACTTTTCCTGTGCCCGTAAGTTTAAGAATGTTTTCCCTTTTCTGTCTGATTCTGTGTGTCTGAAATTATCTTTGGTACTTAGATCCACTTTGACTTGAGTTTTCTGCAGAGTAATAAATGTGGATATACCACCTTTCTTTTTTTGGAGATATCCACTTTGACATGCACCATTTCTTGAATGTGGTGTCTTTTCTTCAGGTGAGTGAGTATATGTGTTTGGATTTATGAATAGGTAGTTTCCATTGATAAAAATGTTTATTTTGATGTCAATACCATGAGGTTATTATTAATATAGCTGTAGTGTAATTTAAAATCATAGATTGTGCTGCCTCTAGCTGTTCTTTTGTTATTTTGGATGATTCAAGCTATCCTGGCTTGTTTCATTTCCATTTTAGTATACCTATTATGAGCAGTTTTTGAGACAGTTCCATGAGATGCTGTGAAGAAGGTACATACTTTTGTTCAATGAAATGTTATGTCAGTATCAATAAATATTATGTCAGTAACCAAAAGGTACATTTGATTTATAATATCATTTAGGTCTATTAATTCTCTGTGTAGTTTTTATCTAGACAACCAATCTACTGGTGATAATGGGATATTAAATATTGAAGTCTTATACCATGATTATTTAGGGGTCAGTATGTTATTAAAGCTATAATAGTGTCCCTTTTAAATCATGGGTAAAATTTTGTTTGGGAAAAAGATGCTAAGAATTAAAATGTCTAATTTGTTAATTTTTCAGTTGGTGAGGGTATAGTGTCATTGCTTATCTATTCTGAATAATTTTGGTTTGAATCATATTTTGTTAGGTATTAATATTGCTACATTAGTTTGTTTCTTAAGTACATTTGCTTGGATTGCCTTTCTCTAGCCATTTACTCTGACGTAATAACTTTCTTTGATATTAAAGTATGCTTTATGGAATGCAGCAAAAAGGATTGGTCCTGGTACCAGTGTTTTAGTTTCTGTCTTTTTATTGAGAAATTGAGATCATGGGTATTAAGAGATATAAATGACAAATGATTATCAACTGTCTTTTTTCTTTTTTTATTGATTTATTTTATCTCTACATTTTCTCTGCTCCCCTCTTTCCTCTCCCCACGTTCAACAATCTTCCAAGGTCCCCATACTCCAAATTTACTCAGGAGATTTTGTCTTTTTCTACGTCCCATGTAGATTTGATCTATGTAAGTCTCTCTTACTGTATTCATTGTGGTCTAAGTTCTCTGGGATTGTGGTTTGTAGGTTGGTTTTCTTTGTTTTATGTTTAAAAACTACCTATGAGTGAGTACATGTGATAATTGTCTTTCTGTGTCTGGGTTACCTCACTCAAGATAATATTTTCTAGCTCCATTCATTTTCTTCCAAAATTCAAGATGTCATTATATTTTTCTACTATGTATTACTCTATTTTCCTTATCCATTCTTTGCTCAAGGGGCATTTAGGTTGTTTCCAGGTTCTGGCTATGAGAAACAAAGCTGCTATGAACATAGTTGAGTGCCTGTCTTTGTGGCATGATTGAGCATCCTTCGGATATATACCAAAAAGTGGTATTACTGGGTCTTGAGGAAGGTATCAATTTCTATTATTCTGTTGTTTGTGAGAATTGTGGTGGCGATTTTGTTGATCTTGTGTGTGTGTGTGTGTGTGTGTGTGCGACAGAAAGAGAAAATGAGTGAGTGTGTGTAAGAGAGAGAAATAGAGAGAGAGAGAGAGAGAGAAATTACCCTTTCCTTCCTTTAATTTTGGTGATAAAGAATTTTCTATTCCATATGTTTTCATGGATGTAATTAACCTTGACCTTCTAAAGCTTCAGCTTTCTCTCTAACAACTTCTACTAGATTTGTAATAAATATTGCTTAAATTTAGATTCATCTTGAAAGATTTTATATTATCCATCTATGATAATTGAATGTTTTGCTGACTATGGTAGTCTGAGTTGGCTTTTGTGGTCTCTCAGAAGCTGAAGTACATCTGATAAGAGCTTCTGTGTTTTAGAGTCACCACTGAAAAGTCAGTTGTAAATATAACAGATCTATATTTATGTGTTCCTTGTTCTTTTCCTATTGTCTCAATATTCCTTCTTTGTTCTATATATTTAGGGTTGTGATTATTATGTGGTGAGGGAACTTTCTTTTCTGGTGCAATCAATTTGGCATTTTGTGTGCTTCTCCTGCCATTACAGACATCTCATTTATCTCATTTTTAGTTAAGAAAGTTTTCTTTGACAATTATGTTAAAAATATTTTTGTAGGTATTTGATCTTAGATTATTCTCCTTGCTTTATTCCTACTTTACTTAAATTTAGTCTTTTTATAGTGCCTCAAATTTCCTGATTGTTTTATATCATATTTATTTATTTTTTTAATTTATAAAAGTTTATTAATTTATAAAAATTTTCATTTCCGCCCCTCCTTCCAACACCCTCCCATTTCCTCCACTCCCTCTCCTCCTCCCTCTCCATCCCTAAGAGCAGTCAGGGTTTCCTGCTCTGTGGGAAGTTCAAGTTCCTCCCCCCTCCCTCCAGGCCCAGGAAGGTGAGCATCCAGACTGGATCCCCAAAATCCAATATATGCAGAGGAAACAAGTCCCAGTGTCATTGTCAATGGCTTTTAGAAAGACCCTGTGCCAGCCACATTCAGAGAATCCGGCCACATTCAGAGAATCTGCTTGAATCACTTACTCATTCAGTCCCAGTCCAACTGGCCTTGGTGAACTCTCATGATATCAGTCTCCTTTTATCAGTGGGTGAACGAACTCTTCACGGTCCTGCCTTTCTTGTTCATGTTCTCCCTCCTTCTGCTCCTCATTTAGACCTTGGGGGCACAGTGCAGTGCTCCAATGTGGGTCTCTGTCTCAATCTCCATCCATCAATGGGTGAAGGTTTCCTCTGATCTTGCCTTCTTTGCTCACGTTCCCATTCTTTCTGCTTCTCCTTTGGACCTAGGGAGTTAAGTCCAGAGTTCCAATGTGGGTCTCTGTCTCTATCTCCATCCATCGCCAGATGAAGGTTCTATGGTGATATGGAAAATATTCATCAGTATGGCTATGGGCCAAGGCTGGTTCAGGCACCCTCTTCTCTGTCCAGACAACCATCTGGGGATCTCTCCTTGCACCTGGGATCCCCCAGTTTCCTGAGAAACCGCCACACTGATTCCCACAATGGCTGCACAAGTTTGCATTCCCGCCAACAATGGATGAGTGTTCCCCTCTCTCCACAACCTTCCCTGCATAGGCTATCATTGGTGTTTTCGACTTTAGCTAATCTGACCGATGTAAAATGGTATCTCATAGTTGTTTTGATTTGCATTTCCCTGATAGCTAAGGATGTTGAGCATGACCTTATTATCTTTTGGCCATTCGAAGTTCTTCTGTTGAGAATTCTCTGTTCAGATCAGCACCCCATTTTTTAATTGGGTTAATTGGAGTTTTAGTGTCTAGTTTCTTGAGTTCTTTGTATATTTTGGAGATCAGGCCTTTGTCTGACGAGGGGTTGGTGAAGATCTTCTCCCAGTCAGAAGGTAGCCTTTTTGTCTTACTGACGGTGTCCTTTGCTTTACAGAAGCTTCTCAGTTTCAGGAGGTCCCATTTATTCATTGTTTCTCTTATTGTCTGTGCTACTGGGGTTCTACCTAGGAAGTGGTCACCTGTGCCTATGTCTTGTAGACTGCTTCCCACTTTCTCTTCTATCTGGTTCAAAGTGGTCAGATTAATGTTGAGGTCTTTAATCCATTTGGACTTAATTTTTGTGCATGGTGACAGATATGGATCTACTTTCATTCTTCTACAGGTTGACATCCAGTTATGCCAGCACCATTTGTTAAAGATGCTTTCCTTCTTCCATTGCATACCTTTAGCTCCCTTGTCGAAAATCAGGTGTTCATAGGTTTGTGGGTTAATATTTGGGTCTTCTATTCAATTCCATAGGTCGACTTCTCTGCTCTTATGCCAGTACCAAGCTGTTTTCAATACTGTAGCTGTGTAATAGAGTTTAAAGTCAGGGATGGTTATACCTCCAGAAGTTCCTTTAATGTATAAGATTGTTTTGGCTATCCTGGGTTTTTTGTTTTTCAATACAAAATAAATTATTATTCTCTCAAGGTCTGTGAAGAAGTTTGATGGGATTTTGATGGGGATTGCATTGAATCTATAGATTGCTTTTGATAGAATTGCCATTTTTACTATGTTGATCCTCCCAATCCAAGAGCAAGGGAGATCTTGCTATTTTCTGGTATCCTCCTCAATTTCTTTCTTTAAGGACTTAAAGTTCTTGTCAAATAGGTCTTACACTTCCTTGGTCAGAGTTATCCCGAGATATTTTATGCTATTTGTGGCTTTCGTGAAAGGTGAAGTTTCTCTGATTTCCCTCCCTGCTTCTTTATCCTTTGTGTATAGGAGGGCAACTGATTTTTTGGAGTTGATCTTGTACCCTGCCACATTATTAAAGGTGTTTATCAGCTGTAGGAGTTCTTTGGTAGAGTTTTTGGGGTTGCTCATGTATACTATCATATCGTCTGCAAATAACGAGAGTTTAACTTCTTCCTTTCCAATTCAAATCCCCTTGATCCCCTTATGTTGTCATATTGCTATCGCTAGAACTTCAAGCACTATATTGAAGAGGTATGGGGAGAGTGGACAGCCTTGTCGTGTTCCTGATTTCAATGGAATGGCTTTCAGTTTCTCTCCATTCAGTTTGATGTTAGCTGTCGGCTTGCTGTAAATAGCTTTTATTATATTTAGGTACGATCCTTGTATCCCCAATCTCTTCAACACCTTTATCATAAAGGGATGTTAAATTTTGTCAAATGCTTTTTCAGCATCTCATGAAATGATCATATGGTTTTTTCTTTCAGTTTATTTATATGATGGACTACATTGATAGATTTGCGTATGTAGATGAAATTTTAGTTTTCAGCCCTGCATCTCTGGGATGAAGTCTACTTGATCATAATGGATAATTTTTCTAATGTGCTCTTGGATTTTGTTTGCCAGGATTTTGTTGAGAATTTTTGTGTCGATGTTCATGAGTGAGATTGGCCTGTAATTCTTTCTTGGTTGTCGCTTTATGTGGTTTTGGTATCAAGGTAATTGTAGCCTCATAAAAAGAGTTTGGCAATGAATCTTCTGTTTCTATATTGTGAAATACATTAAGGCGTATAGGTATCAGCTCTTCTTGGAAGTTCTGGTAGAATTCTGCATTGAAGCCATCTGGCCCTGGGCTTTTTTGGGTCGGGAGGTTTTTGATAATAGCTTCTAATTCTTCGTGACTAACAGGTCTATTTAGATTGTTCACCTGGTCTTGATTTAACTTTGGTAAATGGTATTTATCTAAAAAACAGTCCATTTCTTGTACATTTTCCAACTTTGTGGCATATAAACTTTCGTCGTAAGAAAAATGAAGAATAATGATTCTCTGAATTTCCTCTGTGTCTGTTGTTATGTCCCCCTTTTCATTTCTGATCTTATAAATTTGAGTGTTCTCTCTCTGCCGTTTGATTAGGTTTCTAGGGGTTTGTCAATCTTGTTGATTTTCTCCAAGAACCAAATTTTTGTTTCGTTTATTCTTTGGATTGTTTTCTGTATTTCTATTTTGTTGATTTCAGCCCTCAGTTTGATTATTTCCTATCTTCTATTACTCCTGGGTGAGTCTGCTTCTTTTTTTTCCAGAGCTTTCAGGTGTGCTGTTAAGTCTCCAATGTGTGCTCTCTCCATTTTCTTTAATTGGTCACTTAGTGCTATGAACTTTCCTCTTAGCACTGCTTTCATTGTGTAACATAGGTTTGAGTATGTTGTGTCTTTATTTTCATAAAATTCAAGGAAGACTTTAATTTCTTTCTTTATTTCTTCCTTGACCCAGGGATGATTCAGTAGTTGACTGTTCAACTTCCATGCGTTTGTAGGTTTTCTGGTGTTCAAATTGTTATTGAATTCTAACTTTATTCCATGGCGATCTGACAAGACACAGGTGGTTACTAATTTTTTTGTATCTGTGGATGTTTGCTTTTTACCGAGTATGTGGTCAATTTTCGGGAAGGTTCCATGAGCTGCAGAGAAGAAGGTATATTCTTTCCTTTTGGGGTGGAATGTTCTATAGATATCTGTTAAGTCCATTTGATTCATTACCTCTAGTAATTCTCTTATTTCTCTGTTGAGTTTCTGTTTGATTGACCTCTCATTGTGAGAGAGGTGTGTTGAAGTCTCCTACTATTAGTGTGTGTGGTTTGATGACTGCCTTGAGTTCTAAATGTTTTTCTTTTACATAATGGGTGCTTTTATATTAGGGGTATAGATATTCAGGATTGAGACTTCCTCTTGATGAATTGTTCCTGTTATGAGTATGAAATGTCCATCTCCATCTCTTCTGATTGATTTTAGTTTGAAGTTAATTTTGTTAGATATTAGAATGGCCACACCGGCTTGTTTCTTAGGTCCATTTGCTTGGAAAACCTTTTCCCAACCCTTTACTTTGAGTAGATGTCTGTTTTTGTGGTTGAGGTATGTTTCTTGTAAACAGCGGAATTTTGGATCCTGCTTTTGTATCCAATCTCTTAGTCTGTGCCTTTTTATTTGTGAGTTGAGTCCATTAATATTAAGTGATATTAATGACCAGTGGTTGTTGATTCTGGTTATTAGTTTTGTGTGTGTATGTGTGTGTGTAGTAGAGTTTGTGTGTTTCTCTTCTTTGAGTTTTGGTTGTGAAGTGTCGCTACATGTCTGGGTTATTGTAGGCAGTGTTGCGAATGTTGGATTCCTTGGGTTTCGATTTTCCTTCTATTACTTTCTGTAAGGCTGGATTTTTGGCTACGAATTGTTTAAATTTATTTTTATCCTGGAATATTTTGTTTTCTCCGTTGATAGTGAACGATAGCTTGGCTGGGTATAGTAGTCTGGGCTTGCATCCATGATCTCTTAGTTTCTGCAGTACCTCTCTCCAGGACCTTCTGGCTTTCATGGTTTCCATAGAGAAGTTAGGTGTAATCCTGATAGGTTTACCATTATAAGTTACTTGACCTTTTTCCTTTGCTGTTCTTAATATTCTTTCTTTAATCTGTATGTTTTGCGTTTTGATTATTATATGGCGAGGGGATTTTTTTTTTGATCCAGTCTATTCGGTGTTGTGTATGATTCTTGAACCTTCATAGGAATATCATTCTTTAGGTTGGGAAAGTTTTCTTCTAAATTTTTTTTGAGTATATTTTCTGGGCCTTTGATCTGCAATTCTTCTCCTTCTTCAATCCCTATTATTCTTAGATTTGTTTTTTTTTATTGTGTCCATGATTTCTTGAATGTTTTGTGAAGAGAATTTGTTGGATTTGCTGTTTTCTTTGATCAGAGCCTTTATTTTCTCTATGGTATCTTCAGAATCTGAAATTCATTCTTCTATCTCTTCTATTCTATTCCTTATGCTTGATTCTGTAGTCTCCGTTCGTTTACCTAGGTTTTCCATATCCAGCTGGTTCTCAGTTTGTGTTTTCTTCATTGCGTCCATTTCAGTTTTCAATTCTTGAACTGTTTCCTTTACCTATTTGATTGTTTTTTCTTGGTTTCCCAGGGTATCATTCACAGATTTACTCATTTCTTCAAACTTTTTGTTATATTTCTCATCCATTTCTTTACTCTTTTCTTCAAACTTTTTGTTATACTTCTTATACAATTCTTTAAGGGAGGTATTCATTTCCTGTTTAAGGGACTCTATTGCTTTCATAATGGCACTTTTTCCACTTCTTCTGTGTTAAGGTGTTCAAGTCCTTCTATTGTAGGGTCTTTGAGATCTGGTGTTTTCATCTTGTTTTTCAGATTGTTGGAGGAGGTCTTGCCTTGGCGTCTGCCCATCTCTTCCTTCAAATGCTCTCTATTGGATCTTCTGGTACCTGGTCAGGTTCCCTTGTTGGGCAGGGACTTCACTGACAAAATGCCTACCTTTCCTCACACAGGCTATTGAAATACAGGCACGCCCTTCCTCCGGGTTGTGCCTACAGCCCAGGCCCAGTGCACAAGGCAGCTGAGCTGGGGAAATTTTATGGCCCCAGTTGGAAGGGAAAAGTATAGGAAGGTGTACCTGGATGAAAGCTGGGATGGCAGGCAGGAGAGCTTAGCAGGGTGGAGCCACCATTGCAGGGTGACCTGGGAGTCAAGGGGGTCAGGGAAAGGCTGAACTCTTCCTCGTGGGGCTCCTGCCACAGGCCAGAAGCAAACTCACCCCTCCAATGGCTGTCTGCTAGAAGTCACTGCCCCTTGCTGGTCAAGAATGTTGCTGAGCTGACACAGGGCCCACCTCTCCTCAGACATGCTTTTAAAACACAGGAACTGCCTCCTGCCGGGATGCGCCTACAGCCCAGGCCCCGCGAACAAGGCAGCTGAGCTGGGGAAATTTTATGGCCCCGGGGGGAAGGGTGAAATATAGGAAGGTGTACCTGGATGGAAGCTGGGATGGCAGGCGGGAGAGCTTAGCAGGGTGGACTATTTCATATTTTTTGAATTGCTTATTTTCTTTGACTTATATATCCATGTTTTCAATAATACCTTTAATTCCTTAAGTACTGTCTTCCATCTCTTGATTCTCTTGCTGAAAATTACCTCTGTAGTCATGTTAATAATCCTAAATTTTTTATTTCCACAACTTTCTCTGTTTGTGTTTTCTTAATTGATTCTCTTTATTTTAAGTTCTTAAACAATTAACTTTTATTCATTTCCTATAACTGTTTGGGTTTTCTTGTACTATTTTAATAGAATTATTCATGTTTTCATTTTTGTTTGTATTTTTCTGGATTTCTGTAACATGAATTCTAATTGTTCCTAATAAAAACCCAGAGTCAGATATTTTGGGATCAAAGCTGAGAAATTAGAGAAGCAGTGCAGTCTGCCACTAAAGAAACCTTTTACCTCTACTGATTCCTCAGATAAAAAGGGAGATCCTGACCTCAAACTGTATATACAAATTGCATCCTATGAAAGCATCCTCAGACTTCATCTCAAGACTGCATTACCAGAATCCATCCTCAGACTGTATTAAGTATAAGAGTCTTCTTATTGAGTAAGGGACACTCCAGATACTTCTTGGAACTCACAGCAGATTTTTATTTAGTAAATGTAATAGATATTGACACTTGCTGTGACTAGTCTAGCATGAGGCATCCAATGTCTGAGCAGAAGAATCATTTTAAAATCATGTAGTATTCCCTGGATTGTTCTACTTTTTGGTTCCCTTTAGGGGATGACCAACAAACAAGAAATTCCCGGTACTGTATCATAGGTGTCTGTGAGTTATTTATTACACTGGAAATGTAAATGATCTTTCTATACTTGATAAGAAATTTCCTTTTTAATTATGACTGGATTGCAACCTCCAGTAAGAGTGAAATGTTCAGAGAAGTTGTTTTCATATCCTGGTCTCCTAATGATGCCTTGATCTCAGATTTAAAACCATACAAAATAAGCTTCTGTTGGGATTCAGAAATGGCTCAGGGATTACTATGTTTGCCCTAATGGTAAACAATCTAATTCCATTCTCCAAACTAGTATAATAAAAGGAGCGGGGATCAAATTCTACAAGTTGTCACATTGTTCTCTGATCACTGTTTCTCAATTATGCCACATGTGAATATGGAAATACACATAGACTCACATGTAAAAGTAATTTTAAAATATAGACTATCATTAGACAGATGGCTGAATAGTTAACGGTGCTTGCTACATTTTCCAGAACACTAGATTTTGGATTCTAGACCCATGTTTGTTTGCTCACATACAGTTATAACTGTAATTCCAAAGCAACTGGACTCCACTAGCTCCCTAACTGAAATTAAATGTTGTTGTGGGAGAGAGGGCCTCCTTTTGGTCCCAGCCACCCAGCTAGCTTATACTCGAAATAATTACACAGATATTGTATTAATTAAATTACTGCTTGACCCATTATCTCTAGACTCTTATTGGCCAACTCTCACATCTTGATTTAACCCATTGCTAATAATCTGTATGTCACCATGAGATCATGGCTTACTGGGGAAGATTCAGCATGTCTGACCTTGCATCTCCATGGTAGCTCTCTCTCTGCCCTTCTTCCAAGCATTTAGTTCTGTCAACTCCGCCTACTTAAGTGCTCCCTTATCAACAGGCCAAGGCAGTTTCTTTATTCAGAAAATGAAAGCAACACATAGACAGAAGAACCTCCTACATAAAAATGTGAAAATAAATTATACACAGACAAATACACAACACATTAATGAAATAGAATGAATCTTAAAATAAAAAAATCGTTTGTTGTTTAAGGCATGTATTGTTGGTACTTTGAAATGACATCCCCTTTGAATCAAATTACATACCAAAATCTTTTAATATTTTGTATTCAAATTGATTTATTAGGTCTTTGTTGCAAGGAGGGCTACATGTTTCCCAGCCATCGGCAGCACAGACCCAAAACAACTACAGAGAAGCTGTATTAATTAAATCACTGCTTGGCCCGTTAGCTCCAGTTTCTCATTTGCTAACTCTTATATCTAAATTTAAGCCATCTCCATTAATCTGTGTATCACCACATGGTTGTGGCTTATTGGCTAAAGTTCTGTCCAGCACCAGCAGGCTACATGACTTCTCCCTGTTTCTACCTCCTTTTTCCCAGCATTCAGTTTAGTTTCCCCAACCTTGCTAAGTTTTGTCCTGCTATAGGTCCAAAGCAGTTTCTTTATTCATTAATTGTAATCACAACATACAGAGGTGAATCCCACATCGGTTCTTATTTGGGGGAACTAGTTCTCATTCTGATTACCAAAAATTAGTAGATCTTTATCTATATTCAAGATTGAACTCACACCTGATTCTCTCTAATATATCTTCATGAGTCCACTATATGGCACTGTATTTATAATTGCAGATTATTAAGTAATCCAGTTAGAACCAAAGTGTGCAAACCTGAGTTCGGGAATAGTGACAATATAATATGTACACTTTCATGTAGTTAGCTGAAACTTCTATTAAGATTTTGGGTTAATTGGATTGTTTGGTTGATTTTTAATTATAGAATTAATGACAACCTTACTCATAATTTTAATTATTTTGAAAATATTCATATGCCAGAAAGCAGATGGTTTGAAAGATCCCACATGGAAGTCTAGGAGAATGCTATTGGAATTGTTAGTTTTGTGTCTTCAGCTCTTCCCTCTAATCTGCAAGTATCTGAAAAAAATGGTACCATCTCCTTTGCCAACCATTATAAGCCATAAGTTTCTCAAGTGCACCTCCTTTATTCATGATGGAATGTTGAAATGCTCAATTTTGGGCAGATGTTCCTGATTGCTGTGTATCCATGTTTATATTGAAATAGTCTAGCAGATATTAACATATCCTAGATGAAGGTATTTTCTGAAACTCTACCGAACACTATGAGTCTCATATTCTTTATTTATTCTCTTCTGTGATGCTTTCTGGGTTTTGGGAGTATGACAAGGCAGTGATACAGTGTGTGTTGTACTCAGCATTTTTACCACATGTGTGTCTGTCAAAATTATAGTAATTGTAGTGATGTTTTTCACAGAAATAAAAAAAATATTACCTAAATTTTGTATGGAATCATAAAATGTCAGAATAGTCAATACAGATTTGAGAGAAGAACAATTTTAATTATCCATTTTCAAAAAAATCCTCAAAGGTTGATCATTTACTAATAAGAACAATGGGTCCTAAGTTATATTCAGGTGAGCTCAGAATTCTGTAAGATCATTATGCAGTGAGGTCGCTATAGATTGCTGCGTGTATCAAAATCTTTTAAAATATTTATTGCCTTAAAGAATTGATCAGTGTTTGAGATGATAAGTACATTAAGATTAAATTCATTTAAATAATGTAGAAAGTGTGCATGTGTCAAAACATCCCAAAAATATGTATGTGTGTGTGTATATATATATAAATATATTTTACATTTCCATGTAATAGAAAACTTTAATTAATTTCAAGAATGTAAATTAGTGTCATAAAAGTACTGAAGCTAACAGTGCTTACTACAAACTAAGGACAAATAGGGAGATGGAGGAAGTGACAGGTTGGTAAACAGCACTCATTATCAAGGAGAAACAAGGGTTGATTTTGCTCTCGGTCCCCTAGGAATGTGATTGTTCTAAAAAAAATTCTCTGGTGGCTCCAAGAACAGTTACCTAAAAATTATGAATGTTTTATCACTTTTAAATGGGAAGTGTTTAAGTTACTGACTTGCTAATTTAATTTTATCATTGTATTATTTGTATATGTACAGAAACATCATCTTGCAACCAAAAACATGTATTTATTATATTATTCAAAATAAAAATAAATACAATACCCTGTGCATCAATGTTCTTTTAAAAAATGAAAAATACACTTGCTTTTAGAGTAGTTTAGACCAAACCCAAATTTTAATTCTTTACTTTAATTCTCCACTTTAATTCATGCTCTGTATCTCCCATCTGTCTGTAGTTTGTGTCCACTTTCCTGCTTGTAATTTATCTGTTTTATGCATCTCATTTGTCTGCTCCCATTATCTGTCTGGAATGCCTATCTTTTTCTAGCAAAGGGCTTTATTCCATTGTAATAAGTGGAAGAGAAACATTGTATGGGAAAGAAATGAGGAGTACTTTTGGTTTTACTAAGATATTTAGTCATATTTTTCAAAGGAAAAAAAGTACTTTAGTGACCAAATCAGATCCCCAAAATAACTCACAAAACTTCACATGGGTGTTATTAATCTGCATACACATGTTGCTTTCAACATTTTTCAGATAACTGTTGTTTAAGTTTGATTTTAACAAATTATTGCATAGTCACTGTATCCCCCAACACACACACAAACAAAATTCCTGGTTAGGATAATGAATGTGCACATAAGTTTCAATCTATATATTGACATGGTGTGTAAAAGTTGAACACCTGGTAAATTCAAGACATAGGAATGTTTGTTAAATTATTTTCTAAAAGGCAGTTTAAATTTAAACAGGCTAAATACACAGCTAGATAGAAAACTAAACAAATTATTTTCAATGATCTCAAGATATATTATTTACTTGGTTAAAAGGTCTTACAAATATTCAGTGTCTGAAAGGCAATAGGTATTTTCAGAAGACTAATTTACCATAATGATGTTCTGCATTTTAGTGCAAAATTAGTATTTATTTGTATATAATTTTAGTGAAACAACTGAATGAATCACTTGTGCATTTATACCTTTTAATTAATTCATCAATATTAAGTAAAATAATAGGCAAAACAGAATACTCAAATCTCTAGGTTACACAGATCAGTTTATTAGATTGATTGTGTTGATATTCACTTCACAGTTTTGACTTCCTGTTTGAAAATTAGATGTAAACTCTAAAAAAAAAACACAGCTATTCTTGGCTTTCATATGTATTGGCTTACTTCAAATATGTTTTCTCCACAATCTTTATTGCTGTCATAAAGCTACTGTCCTCTAACAATACAATTATTTTCTACTAAAGAGCAAATTTTCCAACACAAAATGGAAGCTCCTCCACAGGTGGCGTTTACATTACAGACAGTACCAGAGTTCTGTGTTTCTCAATTACTGTGATTAAATGATTTATATTTTCATAAAAAGAGTTTGGTAACTTCATATGACAGACTATAAAAGTTTTAAGATAGTTACATGTTTTGTCTTTGCTAAGGAATTTGGAATCAAATAAGTTCCTCTCTCATATAGTAGTTGAAATATTTGTGATGAATTATGAATTAGCTGCTAACTGGAGGAAAACTTGTTCCTAAGAGATTCAACATGTTTCCCCACACTGTTATTTTATAATGAAAAATTTGCTACCATTTAATACTTTGCAATAATACTTTGCAATTTTTTGTTATATTAAGCTAATAATTTATTTGGGGTTATCTGTCTATTGTGTTATTTTCATTGGTCAATAAAGAGACTGCCTTGGCCCCTTGATAGGACAGAAAATTAGGTAGACGGAGTAAACAGAACAAAATGCTGGGAAGAGGGCTATGAGCCAGACGCCATGGAGCCAGCCACCAGGTCAGACATGCTGAATCTTTCCCGGTAAGCCACCACCTCGTGGTGCTACAGATTATTAGAAATGGGTTAATATCAAGATGTGAGAGTTAGCCAGTAACTAACTCTCTAGAGGTAATGGGCCAGGCAGTGTTTAAAAGAATACAATTTGTGTGTTGTTATTTTCGGGGCTAAGCTAGCCGTGCAGGAGCCGGGTGAGGTGAAAAGCAGGCCTGCCCGCAGCTCCTTTCTACACCCACACTGTTATTTTATAATGAAAAATTTGCTACCATTTAATACTTTGCAATAATACTTTGCAATTTTTTGTTATATTAAGCTAATAATTTATTTGGCTTATCTGTTTTAAAGTCATTAAACCCTAGTTATAAAGCATGGGATATTGTTTATTAAATACTGAAAATAGGTAAAACTGATATGTGCTCAATATGGAATTGCTCATGTAAACAGTGAGTTGAATGGATTAGACTTTTGCTTGGTGACCTATTGAGGATTTGAGCCAGTATATTTAAGAGCAACATAGAACATCAAAGTACATTAAAAAGGATTATAATCAATTTTTAAAGATATTTTCAATGCGTATAAGTGTGTTTAAAGGTTAAAACATTTATAGTACTATTTTGTTATTTTGCAGTTTTAAAGAATGCATGTCGATATTTTCTCCTCTTGAAAATTCTTCAAGAGCCACAGCCTTCTTCTCTGTCCACCTAGTTTTGCATTTTGTGTGTGTGTGTGTGTGTGTGTGTGTGTGTGTGTGTGTGTGTGTGTGTTGTGTACAAAATGCAAGTAATTTTGTCCAAATACTCTTGGGTATTGGTCATTCACTAGATCAAATTTGACTTACTGGGTGCCAGATCCTTACAGAAAACTGATGATCCTTTACTTAGAAACCATCCATTTCTACTAGCACCTCAGCTTGGACTGGGATTTCATTCCCAACTCCCCTACCAATGATGGAATTTTATCTAGTTTAAATTCGTGCAAGTGTTGCCTGTGGTTATTTAATTGCTATGAATTCATATGTGCAACTTCTCTGCTATGTCTGAACAGCACTATTTTCTTGTAATCTTCTACTGCTATGTCTCCTTTTTCCTGTTCGGTATCCATAATGAGGCCCAAGCCTTGGAAAAGGGTGGTGTGTTATACACATCCATTTAACGCTAAGGATTTTGAAGTTACTCATTCTCTACACCTTGTGCCACTTTTATTTATGTTTTAAATGCCATCCATTTCTAAATAAATCTACTCTGATGATTTTAGTGAGCAATATTTTCTGTTATGTAGAAAAAGAATATCACTGGGTGTTTGTAATACTATGTCCATTTAGTAGAGTAATAGTAGTAGATACTTCCTGAGATAAAATATTTTAACTTTATAATTATTTTACATATATTTGCTATAGTTAAAATGAAATATTTTATGTAATATTCAACATTTCCTTGTTATTTTCAATTTTAATATAAACCAAGGAAATATTAAGTTATATGTGGGTTGGGAATGCGGTACTGGCTGTTATAATCGTGGACAGTGACTCAGCTTGTAATGATACTCTTGTGAAATCTTCTGGAGAAGTTGGTGCATCCTTTCCCAGGGTTTCACCAAAATATGATGTCACTTAATCCAGACATTCTATTTGAATGACAAAATACTTTTATGAATAGAAAGGAATAGCTTAATGGCAAATTATCCCTTCTTTTGTTAGCTATGTGAGCCAGTAGTCAAAAGTTCCTATCAAGCTCTTACTCATTCAAGTCACACTGCATTCAAGTGAAAGCTATATCCATTCTTATAAAGCAAATTGTGATTCCAAAACTGACCAGCATGCATTCATGTACAGAATTTTTCTTTTGCATTATTCATCTTCTAAGGCTAAGTATCTTTTGTCAAACCTTGCTGTATTGTCCCATCTATTTCCCTCCATCTATTTCAACAGAAAGGCTTTATTTGGCTTTTTCTTTTCTCTGTAACTTCATTTCATTGCATGATTCTTATAACAAATATGTCTATGACCATAAATTTCTTCTTGAATGTAGTTCCTAAACTATCTGTGATTTTAATAGAGCCCAGTTCATTATTTATTAGTTTAATTTTGTGATACTTCTAAAGGTCTACGTTATGACTATAGTTTGAATAATTATCCTTATATTTTTATTCATGGAAATATCACATAATCACATAATAACTAGGTTTGTATGATTTCTTTTAAATGTTATGTAAAAGATTTTTGACAGTTATACAAAGGTATATCATTATAACATTAGATAATTATTACCAATTTTGCTACCATATGTGTTTCTGTTTTACAGAAATGTTACATAATATAATGCAAATCTATTACGAAGAATCATTAAGTTTGGGGACAACTAAATTTGAAATTATATATATTTTATATTGCATGATGATTTTTAAAGGCCTGCTTTCCCTTGACATTAGTGATTTTAGTCACTCAGTTTTCTGACCCAACTCTGAGTTAATAAAATTCCCTTCACACTCATTGCAACCCAAAAGTAAAGGGTTATTTCAATGATCAATTTCCTGAGCATTCTATGGCTACTATATATTTGAAGATGATATTAAATGAACTTAGAGACAATGTGTGTCTTAGAGATAATAAAGTAACTAATTCAGATGTTTAAACATTCTTAGAAGCATTATTAATACCTAAGTCATACTGATTTAAGACACTTTAAAAGGATTAAAGGTATATGTTTACTCCTTCAAGTACTAATATATACAAATTAGTAGAAGTCAGAAATCATATTTTCCTTGAAAAGGATCAATTTTGACCTTCACTCTTTGCGAATATCAAAGTCTGATGTCACATGGACTCCTTCCATTTTTAAAAGGAATTTTTAATTTTTTTAATGTAGACAAATTCAAAATAAGAGGATGTGTCTTGCAGTTCACACCAGAATTTTATGGTCAGGTTTATTTTATTTTATTTTTCTGGTAGAAGAGAATTTAAGTTGTTTTCAGGTTCTGGCTATGGCAAATAACGCTACTATGGACACAATTGAGTACATGTCATCGTGGTATGATTAAGCATCTTTAGAGTGTATGCCCAATAGTGGTATTGCTGTGTCTTGAGGTAGGTTGTTTTCTCGTTTTCTGAGAAATCACCATACTTACATCCGAAGTGGTTGTACTCAGTTTGTACTCCCACCAACAATGGAGAAGTATTCCCTTTGCCCCACATCCTCTCCAGCATAAGTTTTCAACAGAATTTTTTATCTTGGCCATTCTTTTTTTTTAAGTTTTTTTCTTCCAATTTTCTTTATTAATTCATAAAAATTTCCACTTCCGCCCCTCCTCCCAATACCCTCCCACTCCCCCCACTCCCTCCCCTCCTCCCTCTCCAGTTCTAAGAGCAGTCAGGGTTTCCTGCCCTGTGGGAAGTTCAAGTTCCTCCCCCCTCCCTCCAGGTTTAGAAAGGTGAGCATCTAAACAGACTAGGATCCCAAAAAACCAGTACATGCAGATGAAACAAGTCCCAGTACCATTATCAATGGCTTCTCAGTCAGCCCCCATGTCAGCCACATTCAGAGAATCCTGTTTGATCACATGCTCGTTCAGTCCCAGTCCAGCTGGCCTTGGTGAGCTCTTGTATCAGTGGGTGAACACACCCCTCGCAGTCCTGACTTTCTTATTCTTTTGATGATCATTTTCTTGAGCTCTTTGTATATTTTGTAGATAAGCCCACTATCTATGTGGAGCTGTTGAAGATCTTTTCCCATTCTGTAGGGTGCCGTTTTGTCTTGTTGACCATGCCCCTTGCCTTACAAAAGCTTCTTGGTTTTAGGACATCCAATTTATTAACTGTTTCTTTCAGTGTCGCTGATACTGGGGTTCTATTTAGAAAGTAGTCTCCTGTTCCAATACATTCAAGTCAACTTCCCACTTTCTCTTCTGTGAGGTTCAGTATGGTTGTTTTTATGTTGAGGTCTTTGATCCATTTGGATTTGGATTTGTGCATGGTGATAGATATGGATCTATTTTCATTCTTCTACATGTTGATGTCCAGTTATGCCAGCACCATTTGTTAAACATGTTTTCTTTCTTTCATTTTATATTTTTCGCTTCTTGTCAAAAGTCAAGTGATCATAGTTGTGTGGATTGATATCCAAGACTTTGATTTGGTTTCCTTTGTTCTCCTGTCTGTTTATATGCCATTACCAGCCTATTTTTAGTAATATAACTTTGCAGTAGAGTTTGAAGTCAGGGACTGTGATGCCTCCAGAAGTTCTTTTATTGTACTGGATTGTTTTGGCTATCCTGTCTTTTATTCTTTTCCATATGAATTTGATTATTATTCTTTTATTGTCTGTGAAGAATTTTCATGGAATTTTGATGAGCATTGCATTGAATCTGAAAATTGCTTTTGATAAGATTGCTATTTTTTACCATATTTATTCTATCAACCACAGAGCATGAGAGATCTTTCTATTTTAGGTGTCTTCTTCAATTTCGTTCTTTGAATATTTACAGTTCTTGTCATACAGGATTTATACAGTAAGCCAACAGCCAGCATCAAACTAAATGGAGGGAAAATCAAAGCAACCCCAATGAAATCAGGCAAGACAAAGTTATCCACTTTCTCCATATCTGTTCAGTATAGGACTTGAAGTTCTAGCTAGAGCAATAAGTCAACAAACGAAGATCAGGTGGAGACAATGAGAAAAGAAGTCAAATTCTCACTATTTGCTGATGTATGAAAGCTTACACGAGTGACCCCTAAAATTCTAAAATGTAACTTCTACAGCTCATAAACACCGTCAGTAATATAGCAACATACAAGATTAACTGAAAAAAGACCCCTCCCTTACAAAGATAATAAACAGACTGAGTAAGAATTAGAGAAACATCACTTTAACAAATGCCACAAATAACCTATTTTGGAGTAACTCTACTTGCTACTTTTAATCATTGAGATTTATAGATATTTTATATCAACAACTTTAGATCATTTATATATATATATATATATAGAATTGGTTGTTATTAGTACCTATAAAATTATTTTAGAATGCTTTCTTATTTTGAGACAGTATTTCACTCTGTAATTGATATCTAGTTGAAAGTTTTGATGATCTGACTCCTGCCACCAAGATCTTGGAAGTCTGACCCATGATATTTAGTTTACAATGTCTTATTTACTTTACAAGCAATTAAACATCAAGGAAACATCCTCCCACATCTAATTTATTTTTCTTTCACTTATTCTTACATTTTCAAAATGATTTATTTAACTCTCTTCTTCTTTTTAAAATTCCCTTGATATAAAACAAGTAAGTTTGAGTTTGTGCACTGGATTCCAAGTGGAATTTTATCTAAGTAAGCTACTTAAATGTTACTTTATAGCTATAATCAACAGTCAATGTTAAGTGTAACTCTTCCTTATGTATGTTTGGGTATATATGCTCATGTGGGGGGTGGTTATATCTACAATGGGCAGTTTAAACCTCATCTTATTTGCATTTTCTAAATGTTCTATTTTTCAGCACTCATATCTGCCTTATTTCATTTCCTGGCATATTTTACCTGTGCTTGTATTTAACTCCTCTGACTCTTACTTTCAATTTCTCAATGTTTGTTTTCTTTGCTAATATAATAAATATTGAGGTATAATCTCAAGTACCCCTTCCCTTTTCAAGCATTTTTTTAACCTTCTCTGAAGAAGTCCTAGATTCTCTAGCATTCCTTCCAGAGAGGCTTTTATTTCACTTTTGAAAATAGTTACATAATTCCCTACTTGTATTTTGTCTCCCCTGAATTTACACTTGTGAACATTATGGCAGCCATGTTTTTTTTTCATAACATCTCATCAATATCATAAACGAAGCACAAGATGTAGTTCCTTCCTTTGAAACTAAGCAATCATTTTTAGACTCCACAGTTGGGACAATGATATTTTGACAACATTTAGCAAACATCGTAGAGAAGTGTTCAGTATATTTAAATATTATCATACAATGACTTTTGTACAGGCAGCAATCTTTAACAGCTATGCCATGAGAAACCCAGAAGTAATTTTTATGCTATTGATGAACTTGGCCTCCACAACTCTATCAGAGATATTAGAAGGATATATACTATTATCTCAGTAAACAAGAAATGCACAGCAAGCAACTTCCAAAACTAAAGAAATGACAAAGACATCTGACTGCCTAAATAGTCACCCAGGGTTTCTTGTCAATATTGGGGCATCTGCCTTTGCCTACAGGCCTAGAATATTTGACAGACTTTTCTGTAAAGCAAGGATTTTGAAGGATTGTTCTACTTTGTCTTGGAAAAATTCATCAGGCTCCTTCTTTTATGTCCTGCTTATCCAATTATTACAGGATATTTTCAGGCCCTAAGGAAAAATCAGGTTTTTTTCCCAGCAACTAACTTTGCTATAACAAATGCAAAATACATATGGAGGGGTTCTTCAGTGCCTATCATTCTTTTCTGAAGTAAATTGGTGCTGCCAGAAGCAGATGCATCTCCCTGTCATGAAAAATCTTATATCATTTAAACATCTTAAATGCCATGTTCTGTAAGTCTCTGAAGTATTTGAAGACAGACTGTCTAAAATATAAATCTTTTTAACATTGAAAACATAACTATACATTTAATTGTTTTAGATGATTAACTACAAACTTGTATTTCTTAAGTATAAATTACATTTTCAAATGAGCTGCATAGGAACACTATCTTAAACAATATTAGAAACAGAAAGAGTATAACAAAAAAACTTTAGATTTGCATAAAATACAAAAATACATGCCAATATAAATTACATTAGAGTACTGGTTATCCAAAAGTATACTCAACAAGCCACTATTTTACCAAATCATTTTTATAGTTTATCATCTTGATTTTTCCTTCATAAAGATCACTGAATATAATCTCCTCTGCTATTTTTTCTGATCGCTACAAGTAACAAAAATAAAACATTCATAAAGTATGTAGGTGATTTGATTTAGCATTTCCCTTAATCTTTTAGCAGATATTGTTTTTGAGCATTATGATTTAAAATGTTTAATTTAATAAAGTACCACACAAGATCGAGACACCGTGTTTATTTCCCATGTTAGCTCGTTTAGTCTCTTTATATTACTTGAGTCTTTCTGTAAAGAGCTTATTATTTTTAAACTATTTTCCTATGATGTCTATAACAATTTTTTTTCTTTTTTGGGATCTAAGTACATTTATAAACATACTACTGCTGTGGGAATTCCTTCAGCTAATAGCCTTTAAGATAACAGCCCTCTTTAGGCATGGTCTCATGTACTATAAATTCAGATGAAAAACTTGCATGGGCCTTTTAGCTGCTGAATTCGGTTCCAGTTCCCATCACATGTAGAGTACTGAAGACCACTACTCTTTCTGTGAGTTTATCCTCCAATAAATAAAGTTTTTTAATACTCTGCTTTAGGCTATTATGAAATTATTTTGTAAGCCAACAAATTGACACCCAATGTGGGGCAAATGTATCTACATGGTGCAAATTTATCTACATAAAACCTGAGAGAGTTTGAGAATGAATTATAGACACGAAAGAACAGAGTTTAGAATGGCTTCTTGGTAGCAGCATTTTCTCAGTTGGTGTCTATTTGCTAAAGGCAAACATAGACACAATTCCTTTAAGAGAAAGCTTCCTGACTGCATTAGCAAGGAAAAACTGTGTATCTCCTTTACAAGGAAGCTACCTGATTCATGCCAGCCCTGTTATTCAACAATTAAATAGGGCTTGTGAGCAGTATGATACAAATTACTTAATTGCAACGTATATCTGGAGCTGGGGTGGTGAGCAAGGTTAGAAAAGGCAGTAAACATATCTTTGCCTTGTTGGATGGGGCAGAACCAACAGACAGGGCTGCAGAATTGGTCTTACTCTCTTGATTATCATTAAAAAGAAAGGCATTCATAGTAAGAAAATGATTACAGATATGCAATAAGGACATGTTCAGGCAAAAATGAACCTGTAACTGACAGTCAGTGTGTTTAAAAAAATCTAAGGAGTCTTTGGAGAGAAAGGGAAAAGAGTATAGACAGTTATAAAAAGAAGCTAATAGTTTTCTAAAAATAAAACAAAGTATTTAAAGAGACAGCAAAAGTAATTGACAGACATAGATTAATGGAATAAAGATAATACATATTAAAAAGTAATAGATAAAAAAGCCATGTAAAGATGAAAAACACACAGAGTCTGGATTACATATAGTATTGTTTTTTCTTTGAATTTTTTACACTATCAATGAGTTAAATACAGAGAGACATTTGATTATGGAGACTGCTATGCTAAACCAAAACATATATTTTAAAAGTACCTTGACTTCAAAATTTGAGTCTAAGGATATGTTTCTTTGGACAAAATGTTCTTGTTTTACTTTTACAGAAGAAAACAACCTGAGAACTCCTTCAAAGCTAATGTGGTTTGATGGAACAAGACCTCATAAAAGTTCTCTATGAACCCTAAAAATACTTTGCCCAACAAATAGCAGGAAGCAGTTTGAAGAAACCAACACCCAAATTTCCAAAATAATTATTTAAAAAATTTTTATTTAATTTTAAAGGGAGTATGATATAGAGATGAAGACTTTGCATTGCTGTGGATCCTCATCTATTGATAAAAATTTCAGGGCTATTTTCTAACACTACATATAGGTATTTCTGCATTAAGGTATTTTGTTTGTGAAGTTCATTTAAAAATGTACTGTATAATTAAGAAATACAGATCAATAGATAGCTATTTATGATAGTCAAACTTGTAGTCATGATAGTTAGGTTTCCTAGATAGTCAGAGATATATTTCAGTTAGATAATCTTTAACACATCAATGACCTACAGAACATAACATTTTAAATGCTTTAAGAACTTAGACTTTTCTTGACAGTGACAGATGTCTACTTCCAGCAGCACAAATTACTGTGGAGAGGTTGATGGGCACTGAGGAAACTTGGTATGGAATTTGCCTGCAATATGAAAAAGACTGGTCATGTGGGCAAGAAACTGCTTTTGCCTGGATTTCTTGATGGCATACTGTGTAAACTGGACATATAGGGCAACAGAAATATGACTTCGTGATCTCTAGATCAGCCAAGCTTACAGGGTGAACATGAAATCCTGCCTAAATAAAAGAAAGAGAGAGAGAGAGAAAGAGAGAGAGAGAGAGAGAAGAAATGAAGGAAGGAAGGAAGGAAGGAAGGAAGGAAGGAAGAAAGGAAGAAAGGAAGAAAGAAAGAAGAAAAATAAGGATTCTTCAATTGTAAGATGTAAAGTTTTTCTGTACTTGGCAGTATTATGTAGTAGTCAATAGCATATTTCCATTACCAACCTATGACTTAGGTAGACATTTCAAATTAAATGAATAAAAATTGTAATTAAGTGAATTAAGTGAACATGGCTAATTATAGTTTTAGTGATTTTTCTACAAATGCCTACTTATGCATTTTCTGCTGATGTTCCTTAAATTAACTGTTAAACTCAGTGTCCATCACTACTGCTCTTGCGAGAAAATTGGTTGAATGACTTTCTCATTGCAAATTCCATTAAAAAGACATTTACTCAGGTAAATTTAATCAAATAAAACAAACTCATTGTGGGGTATTTCTTTTAAAGGAAACAGAATAAAACCCCAGAGAAGAGGTTATCTCTAAGGTAACATGCTTTAAAATTCAACTGTCTTGTAGCTGATAATTTGTAAATCTTTGTAGGTTTAGGTCACCGCCCAAGTATTATGGGCATAATTTATATTTATAAACTGTGTCCTTTGTTTCATATTTGATACTACATAGGTTCATTTTTTTGAACATCAAGCAGTACTGTGTAAGTAAAGATCAGTTACTCTAAACATCAGATAAAATGAAACTTAAAAATTTGTGCTTTGAAATAAAACCCCACTATATATCTTAGAAAGGTTCAAGCTCATTATTCCTTTGCCTCCAGATTCTGCATATTTTACAAATATGCTAAGGTGACTTAATAATTAAATTAAAAGCTTACTCTTTCCTGGTTTAATTTTTGAATAATGTAGAAAAAAATAATCCCACAATGAGATACTATATAAATTTGTTTTCTGTGATCTTTCTGTATTTAGGAATAAATGTGCATTTCTTAAATGTGCTTGAGTTTTAAAACAATGTCTTCTGTTAACTATACAAAATTCAGCCAATAAAAACTGTCTTTTAAATACTTTTTTTTCCAAAATGAATAAGATCGAATTTATGAATGAGTATAGAAAGGTTTTCTGTTTTTAAACATACTATTTTCCATGGCTGACAATTTTTCTTCTGTAAACAATGTCTCTTTGGCTTCCATGGCATAATGAATAATAGTCATTAGGATCAGCCTGCATTTATATGTGTGGACACATTTTTCATGTCACTGGTAATCTGTGAGTATTTTGCAATACAATGAAAGCCTATTTGGGTAGAAAATTACAGAGGCATAGAAAGGCAGATTATCATCTCCTAGGCAGCCTTTATTTATAAGGCAATTCCTTCAGCAGTGTCTCCCATTTGATGAGCTTAATGCAGAAGTAGAGGAATAAATGCTAAGTACATTATAAAGACAAGGAGGGTGGTAATTATTGGCAAGGCTTTTGTTTTTATAATTAACTTCTCCTAAAAACGGATAGTTTATGAGAATAATTTTGAATGATGCAAAGTGCTGTGGGTTAAGAGGGTTTGTTACTTTCTGCTCTGCTGAAAGACATAAATCAAAATAGGATTGATATTTAAGGAAAACATATTTTTGAAGCAGAAAGTTTTCTTCCTCCATTTAGACACGAAGTCAAAAAGTTCATATATAATCTATACTACAAGATCAATTTATCTTTAGATTGTTTTAGGAGTGTTTATAATATTGTATAATATATGAATATATTGCTTTAAGAATACATTAAATCATGAATAATGTGCATTTCTTGCTAACATCTACGTGGTTTTGAATTCTCTAAATACCGCTGCTGAAAATGTCTCCTTTTCACTTTACTTCTGCTCAGGGAAGGTGAAAGAATTTCCAAGAGTCTGAACTGTAACTCATAATTTATCTTAAACTAGAAGCGAGTTTTAGAAGACTGTAGGCTACAGTAAAATATATAGTTTTATTGCAATTATATGGTAAATCATGAGCGCTTAAATATTATTTATAAAATCATTTTGTAATATTTTACAAACAATACATATAGTAAAATTTACCTTTAAAAGCATATGAACAAATTTTCAAATACAATTTTGTTAAGTGATTCTTAATGCATTTATTTGTATGGTATGTATTCCTAAATTTATAATTAATACTTTAAAATATAATAGACAGTATTAATCCATATTGTCAATTTTATTTTTTATATTTTACAACATACTCTTGTATGTCTATTCTATTATAGTTTCCTTTTTTATATACATAAGCATTAGAAACCATCAATCATTATTAGATTATGAGGATACATTATGTTCTGTACAAAGTTAAGTATGCACGAAAATTGTCCAGGGTGAAAACTTTCCAGGGATTGGAAAATTATATAAATATACTATCATATCATTACTAAACAATTTCAAGCCAATGAAAATTGTAGTGAAAGATTTTATATGTTAAATAACTTAAAACCATGACCCAAGTTATTTTTTAAATTTACTTGTGCTTCCATTTGTGTATTATATTAGAACGCAGTATCTTTTCTTCACAGTCATTAATTTTTGAGTACTTATTGTTTCCTGTAAAAAGAACAAGGTACAACATTTTATTATGAAATTCCTTCCCCTTTCACTCAGAGACTTACCCACTCTCAACAGATTTGTACTGTTGTTAACATTAATTTAGTTTTACTAACACAGTTGATGCCACATAAAACCTGTTTACATAATCATTTGAGGCATTATATAACCTTTTTGTTACTACGTAAACATTTTCTACAGTTCTATTTTTTTTTAAATATCCTGTGTAATATCTTTCCTCTACCTAATCCCTGGTGACCCTAAGGGATTTTTCTGTTTCCATAGTTTTGATTTTGTCCTGACTTTCATACAGTTGAAATCATATAATATCTATTATTTAATATTTAAGGAAATCACTTAGTGAAAGACAATTAAATATTCTCCATGCCACCCATGGTTCAATGGCTCATTTGCTTTTAATGCTGAATAATACTTTGATGCTAGAAGACCCGCAGATTATCCAGACACCTGATGACTGGTCTGTTCTGAGCTTTGGCGTTGATGAAACCAGATTCTAGAAACACGTATAGGCAATGCATATGTGACCATAATTTTCCACAATGTTTTTCATGTGTATATCTATATTCTAGCTGAAAGAGTAATATGTGTTTGAGATTTTATTCCATGGCATTTGTACCAACTGACTCTACACTAATTTGTTACTAAATAAATGACAACTGGAAGTCAAGCTAATTCACATGTTTCAGTGTGATTGTTCTATTTATTTTAAATATCTTTTAAATGTTAATGGTTTAACAACAACATACAGCCAGAATAATGCCTAGTATTTGTTAGCAAATGAAATATAATAAAATGTTTCTCACCTGAATTTCAGTGGCATTAAGCAAAGTGTAAAGTATATATTTTAAAAAGTCTTCACATATTTATATACACTTTTGATATTACAGTGAGCAAATACAGCAGAGCAAACAGTTCTATTGCTAAAAGCATCCATTAAATAGCTTCTTAGAAAGACAAGTGACCAAAGGAAAAACAGATAACTATTGAGAAGTCTTTGTAACATTGACACCTCTAAAATTGTTAGGAATTACTCATATATATTTGTAATGTGTGGGTGCCATTTATCTGCTGAATATATTATGCTATATTTATCCCTCAAAAGATAAAAACTACAGTTTAAAATGTCATTAAATTTTTAATATTTTATTGAAAATAGGAAGATTTTGGAATTGATTAAAAAGAAAAAAAAACCTTGTTCTCAAGGCAATGAACCAAAATTAGTTGCAGTCATATAGAACTTCAAGATACAATGTAGCAGGTTTAACGTGCAGTTCAAACATGATACAAAATCACATTTTAAGGTTAATTTTAAGAAATTTAAATTTTTGAAGCTTCAGTTGAGAATTTTGATTTTGATTAAGTAGAATGAACAATAGTGGTGAAAATAAAAATGGAGAAAAAATCAAATTATTCTTTCATTAAAAGTTTTAGCAATTCAATGAATGAGAAATGAAACATGTAGAATTACTGCTACCTCGACTTCCTTAAAAGTGTTAGTTTTACTATTGATTTTAATTTTTCCATCTTTCTATTCCTTCCATATATATCTGCTTTGCCCCATCACATCTCTCTTTGCCATAGCAAATATTATTGGTAATTTTACATAGGTATCAAAAGTATATATGTGAACATTGATTATATAGATTGTTTCTATTTTAAGACTTCAAATTTTTAGATTATTTCCACTGAGAAGAATGCAGAAGGCTACATTATTGTAACACATTACAAAGTCTTGAATAATCTAGTAGTCTTGCATCAAAGTATGCCTGTAAACAATAACTTGGAAGTTTCCAATGTAAATATTATTTGAAAATAGTAAATTCAAGTTACAAAAACTTTAACATATTTGATGACCATCTTTTAATGTGAAATGTACTAAGTATAACATCACATATCCTCATGGGCATTGACCATTATAACATGTTGAATGTCAAGATCTCATATGAACTATAAACTCATACAAATGAGAAAACATTACATGCTTTCAGCTTAAAATGGCACAGAATACTTAACATTCTGACTTCATCTGTCCCAAATTAGAATGCCTTGAGCATATCAAGTTGTATTCATATCAAAACAAAAACCAGAGTGCTTTGTAGGAAGCACTATATTGTGAAGTCCAGGTTCTCATATCTCTGGATTACGATAAAATATGATGGACTTCGAATACATTCATCACTCTAGTATTAGCAGTGTGACATATATATGCTCTCTTGTGCCTATGTTTAATAACCAGCTTTTCTTTATAGATGTCCATGATTCCATTCTTTCCAATATCTTAGGGTGAGTTTCATTATCACAGCTTCACACAGTAGAATGTTGCAAGACAACTGATACTGGAACACCTTGCCTGACCCCAGCTTCTCTCTGAAACTTGAACAAGACATAATGACTTTCTCAGTATTGAAATCTTATATGCTTTCAAAACTCCAACCATATGAGTGTTATTGACAAGTTTTATTGTTTGCTAAGGTATAGTCTGAATCAGTTTCTCACTGCTAACCCTCAGAAAAGTAATATTACTGAAATGAGGGAACACCCTTGTTGTACAGTAATATCCTCAACGATTAACAAGATCCATCTCAGAGAATGATTCTATAACATATTGAAGATTATCTTATTAATCTCAAAAGAGAGGTGAAATAAAGGACACTTGAAGTCTGGGTGATAAAAGACAGGTAAAGTGATAGGAAGCTCATTTTAGACACAGAATTTTGATATAAAGGTGAAATAGCAATGTCTTCAAATGGAAGGTGAATCATTTAATACTACAGAGAAGCTCCTTGAGTTGAGGAAATAAACATCTCAAAGGTATTTGGAAGTCCCGAAACTGAAAAGAGTCACTTGGTCTCTCATTCCCCCTGCATATCTAAGTAGTGATGACTGCTGAATGATAACTTAGAGACAAGTTGAGATGCTTAGTGAAAGCATAGAACAGCCAAACTGCCTGCAAGAGACTCACATCAACTGTTAAATTTCACTGTCTTACTGAAAATGGCTTGCCTTCAGTATAGCTTGAGTTCCAAATTTTCCCAGATTAGATGGAGTACTTTTGTCTCTCATAAAGAAATGATAGCAATGTCCCTTATCTCTAAGGCTTTACAACTTTCCACTCTTAAGTCTTTTATCTGTTTGATTTCTTTGTGTCTGCTCTCAGTACATTTTTACAGATTAGCCCGCATATTTATCACAGGATTTGTAAATTCATTGGATGTGGGCTAAAAATCTGTAAAATCTGTAAAAAATATGACTTTAAACTGTAGCAAAAGGCTTATAATTAAAACATATGCATAGGAATTTTAATTAGCTACAACAATATATATATTATATATATGTGTGTGTGTGTGTGTGTGTGTGTGTGTGTGTGTGTGTGTGTGAGTCAATGCTTATCTAGAATATACTGTATATGTAACTTGGATTCAACTTTTGTTTAGAAAAACAGACAATTTACAAAGCAACCATGTTGCTTTCCTCCATCTTGACTGATAACCTTCATTCACAATGTAAGCAGCCACATAAGTAGGAACCATCTCAACTTAGTTTAAAGTATGTATGACTTGTCACTTCACCATCTTAAAATGACCATATGACATAAATCAGCAATTATAAAACTTTTCAGTTCTACTGAGCACTGGGATTATGATTGTATCTCTTTTGAGACTAAGAAAAAACAACATGTCTCAATATTTTGGATTGATATGAATTTGTATAAAATGAGAAAACTGTAAAGTTAAATTTGCTATAGTATACAACATACGTTGCTAATTGTGCAACACTAAGTTTCTACAAAATTTCCATGAGTAACAACATGTTTTATAAACATGATTCATAAATTCCTAAGGTCTACTGAGATTCATAAAATAATTAAAAGTTTTATTTTGATATTAAATTATTGGAAAATATGGATCAGTAAGATTAGGCACTGTTCTGGTAGAGGATCTTCATTAATTTTCTACCATCCATGTTAGGAAGCTCACAAATGTGTGTAGAAATAGCAGTCAAAATCACTGACCTCTATGGGTCACATATACCAATCACACACATACACACACACACACACAAGTGCACATACACAATCACACAGATAGAAGCAGACAGACACACATGCATACACGCATGCACACATGCACACAAATAACTAAAAGTAATATAAATAAAATACAAAAGAAATTGAAACAAATGTCCTATAAGAAAAACAGTAAAATCAAATAATTTTTATACAGAGCAGGAGAGTTACTTTATTGGGTAAAATTCTGACATGTACTGCTGTTTATTTCTGACTTTTCATTAATTATCATTGCATTCTTGGGCGTCTAAATGTTGTGTTTTCCAACATGGATATGTACTTTTGTGTAAACAAACATGTGTGTGCAACTGTTTGTATTAGATAGAGTTCAATAAAATCATGTATTTTTTTTATTAAATTTTGCTGCATGTTACAATTGTTCTCCATAGCAAAAAATAAATGCAGTCTCAACAGTAAAATGTCCAAGGGGATGTCCCCAACTAGTTCCATGGGCAGCAGAGGAGAGGGTGCCTGAACTGACCTTATTTTACAGCCACACTGATGAATATCTTGCATATCACCATAGAACCTTCATCTGGCGATGGATGGAGCTAGAGACAGAGACCCACACTGGAGCACTGGACTGAGCTCCCAAGGTCCAATTGAGGAGCAGAAGGAGCGGAACATGAGCAAGGAAGTCAGGACCACGAGGGGTGCGTCCACCCACTGAGACAATGGGACTGATCTAATGGTAGCTCACCAAGGCCAGCTGGACTGGGACTGATGGAGCATATGATCAAACTGGACTCTCTGAATGTGGCTGGCAATGAAGGTTGACTGAGAAGCCAAGGACAATGACACTGAGTTTTGATTGTACTGCATGGACTGGTCTTATGGGAGCCTAGTCTCTTTGGATGTTCACCTTCCTAGACTTGGAGGGAGGGGGAGGACCTTGGACTTCCCACAGGGCAGGAAACCCTGACTGCTCTTAGGACTCCAATATATTAATTATTTCCAGCATTGTGGATAATTTTGATATTATTCAATAAAATTCAAATTTTACATAATATATATTATAATTACATGAGTATGGTACACACATATGCATATACAACCTTTCATAAATAGCTTGTGTTTATGTTTAATAAAGATATAATATGAAAAGCATTCTATTTTTATAATTTATGAGCAGACTTTTTAATATTTCTCATTTGTTATCTTGTTCATTTCTTGGTTTTCAGCATCAGCATATAAAAAAACAAGAAAGCTATTTCTTAGTTCTTCCGCCTGCTTCTTTTTCTCAGCCTATTTTCCTAATTCTTTCTTTGTAACTTTGTTTTGACTTTCAAAAGCAAAGGTGATAGGATCCATAGCATTCTGGATATAGATGAGGAATACCAGGACTCTGAGAAGGTTTTTATGTGATAATCTGAGTGAAACAGAAAGCAAAGGAAGGGAAAATCCAAATTCCATATCTGATTGTAACTGTGAAAATTGTATTCAAATATATTCTGATTAAAACAGTGTTTCAAGAAAAGCACTGACTTTTATTTGTTCAGCATATTTATCATAAATAGCTATGGGAAAGTTTATTTATCTAAGTTAGCATTGGAAATCTTTCATTTCAATACATTAGATTGGTGGGAGAGAATAAAATTAGGAGCAACATTACATAATTGCATAGGCTTATTGAGAAAGCTTATTTGATCATAAACTGAGTATGACTTGAACAAATATAACCTTCTTTCAGTAGAGATAAACTTTTAAGAGTCTTTCTTTACATTTTAGGATGATAAGTACAACAAACTGATCGTACCAGAAAAAAAGATGAGGATATCTTTCTATTATTTTCTAAATTCACATAAAAAGTAACAGGTTTCTTTGTGATATTTTTATACGTACATAATATCAGCCTTCTCTTCCCTGGAGGCTCTTTTAGTCCCACTCCTTGTACTCTTCACACCAGCATTCCCTTTTTCCTTTTCATGCCACCATGAATTTAAGGGTCACTATAATAAAGAAACCTAAAATATATCAAATCTGTTCAGAATCACTGGTTGAAAGAGCTAAAATTTGGATACCCTGTGCCTCAGAATAGTATCTTATGAACAGGAACTGCAATAGTAATACTCAACATATAAGAATCATTTAGCACCATAAATTTATGATAATCTACCAGAAAGAGTCTTGTTTCATGATCGTTTAGCTTTCAGAAAGTATTATCACCAACAATGAATTAGTGGTTTCTTTGTGACCCATTTATTTCAAAGGTGAGAAAACCTAGATATGTGAATGCTAATTGGCAAACTGAGGAGACTCATTATAGCTTCAGTGTGCAGTAGAACATGGAGAGAAGTTTGATGTGAGAGTTTTCTACAACCACTCTGACAAACAGTTTCTCATTCTTTTCCTACACGATTATTTCACTTCACGTCCTTGTCTTGTTTTATTGTGGTTAAACTGGATAGATATACCCTCCAAACTTCTTTGTTTCTGTGAATAAATGTTTTTTTCTTATTTATAAGACAGTCAGGAGGCAATACCTATATCTCTAATGGATACTGCAAACTTGGGGTTTTATCTTTTCATGATGGATTGGTTTGTGTGGTGTGCGAGGTCCTTCTGTTTATGTGTTGCTTTTATTGGTTAATAAATAAAGAACTGATTTGAGCCTATGGTAAGGCCATAACAGAACTAAATGGGAAAGCTAGGCTGGATGCTGGGAGAATGAGCGTGGAATCAGAGAGATGACATGAAGCTGCTGCCGGAGATAGACGTGCTGAAACTTTGCTAGAAGGCCACGACCTCATGGTGATGCACACATTACCAAAAATGGATTAAATTAAGATGTAAGAGTTAGCCAATAAGGAGTTAGAGCTAATGGGCCAAGCAGTGTTTTAATTAATATAGTTGCTGTGTGATTATTTCTGGTCTAAACTAGCTTTGTGACTGGAAACCAACAAGTGGCCAGCTGCTACACTTGTGTACGCTACAATATGTGTACCAATACTTTTCTATAAACTTAGGATAAATGTGATATTCTGGTGGAGTCTTCATATTCCAAAACTTTGCCAAATTTTATTGCCCATAACTGAAGACATTCATTTAAATTTTCTTTGGAGGTATTATAACTAATTCATTTCTCTGTATATTAAAATATAATTCTAGTTAGTATACAACAAACTTCATATTTATCACATATTTTTCCTAGATATGTGAGTCATAATTAGTTGTTTCCTTACCTCTTTGGCCTAATTATCTTAACTTAATAGCTATACCTTTGAGTTACTTAAGAATCAAATATACTTGGAGTGATAAATATGAATTCATTTATCAGAATAAGTACAATCACTTGACTATACAATAAATTGTACCCTTGCTCAATCATTGTTTGAGGTAAAAATAAATTGTTCCTAAATTTATCCCAATCCATGGTTTTCTTTAAAAACATGTCAAGTCACCCTAGTACTACCTGCCAAGCTGATAAATTTGATGAATGACATTTTTCCAAAGCTAATAGAATTGTCTATCACCATAAATGTCCTTTCTTTTGCACCTTCTCAAGTTCTCTTCTGAATGGAGTGCCAGATGTAAGAGAATAAGAATAAAATAGTGCCACACTAATGCAGAATTGAGTAGAATAAAGGGTTATTCATTTATTTAGAGGACTCACAGATCACAGTCCTCTGCACAAATGAGGAACAGGAACCCAATCCAGCCACCAAAGTAGAAAGAGACCTTGATAGCTTTATGGCTGCATTTATAGTATAAGAGATAACACCCAATGGGCTGATTTCTTAATGGCTATTGGTAGAAAGAGTTCCTACAGCAGAGCCAGAATACTATGTTGCTGATTATGTAAGGACCAAAAAAAATTGTTATTTTAAACTTATAAGTTTCTTTTTAATAATTGCAGATATGGGCTACAGTAGTTAAGATTACTGGCTGTTCCCCCAGAGGACCAGGATTCAGTCTCCAGCAACCATATGATAGTTCAAAAAATCTGTAACTCCCATTCCAGGGGAATCTGTTGCCTTTCAGGCCTCCATGAACTTCAGCCATAGATGTTGCGCACAGACGCATATTAAGGAAGGCAAACACCACTTAGATAAAAATAAAACTGACAAAATCTTCCAAAAGTGTATAAAGACTTTGTAGAGCTTTGAATATATTACAAAATATGTTTATGAATACAATTGTATAAAAACCAGAATGTCCTCAAAAATAAAATTAAAAATTAAAATAATAATGTAAATATCAACTATATAAATTTTCTTTTGAGTGGGGGAAAAAAGAAAAATATAACATACATTAAGAGGCCTGAGGAGATAGGTCCCTAAGTAAAATAATGACTATGAAACCAGGAGAATCTGATTTTAAATGCCTGGTAGCCATGTAAAAACCAGACATTTTTGTTGGTACCTGTATTGAGATAGTCAGAGACAGGAGGATCCCAGAGATTTATTGAAAAAACAGTCTAGTAAAGATGGCAAGTTCTTGACTCAATCCCAAATCCTCTTCCTAAAACAAATTGGAGAAAAACTGAAGGAGAAATTTCAATTTGACCTTCAGCTTACACACACTCATGTACAGGCAAAATCACCTACATCTATCAGAGCACAAATATGTATGTATTTATAAATGTATGTATGTGTTTATATATGTATGTGTTTGTATGTCTGTATGTATGCATATGTTTGTCTGTCTAGCTATCCATCCATCATCTATCTTTCAATCTATCATTGACTTATCTCTAACATATACCAAGGTGTATCTACAAAGAGACATATGCATATATTAACAAGTAAGAAATGAGTATTTCCCAGTTGCAGACAGCTCTTTAATGACTTTTGCTTTCCTTGATAATATGTCATGCAGCAGTTCTCATAATTTGTATATGTTTAAATCAGGAAGCATTATAGAAAATGTTCAAAAGAATTCAGTGAACAGAATGTAACAAGATAGATCCTCAAAAATATGTACAATCTTCTTCTCATGTGACTCCTCACCTGCTTATGAGTAAAAGAGTTATATCCCTACTTAAATCAAGAGTATTTCTCTTTTTCAGCAAACTCAGAGACAGTTAGTAAAGCCTTTGTAAGCAACCCAGATGAAATGAATATAAAATATTACACACTCCAAATCTACAGGGGATGCTAGGAAAATGGGGAAACTGTAAACTCCTTGTTCACCTTGTCAATAACAAACCCATGTCTTTCTCATATATTTTATTTTCTCACAGTGCATTATCTTACATCACGTATACATATAGAAAATGTCATTTTTTCTAGGATAACTCTGCTGTATATTTGTCTTTTTTATTGTAAGAATGTGATGCTGACATTTTGTATAATGTTATATGATTTTTATTTTAAGATTTAAAATGCCTTACAGTTTGTTTTATGGATTCTTTCTAAACTGAATCATAAAGTTAAAAATGGGGTTTTCTTATTGCATTTACATATTCTATTTCTAAGTGTTTTTCTTCATGTTTTGAAAGAAAATTTGAGGTTTTATTACAAATAAATATGAATATATTTATCATTTTTAATCAAAAACTTTTATTTTTATTAGATGAAAAAGAAACAACTTAATTTTATACAAGTAAGATATGTATCTGCAAACATAAAGTATGATAGAAAAAACTTACAGAAAACAAAGAGCAACAAATAAAAATAAGATGAAGATATTAAAATTGGAACATTTTGGGTGTGATCCCCCCCAAAACTCATGATAAGATGTGGCTGTCAGAAAGATGGAGCAAAGAATGTGGGATGTTTAATATGCATGTAGTGTTGATGATATGCACAGAGAGATCATAGCCTATCCAGAGGGAGTTAGGTCTCTGACCAGAATTTTAACCTTTGAGAGAATTAACTATTCTAAGATTAACTGTCTTTTACGCAATGCTGTTTTTGTCTTGCATTTCTTCCATTTCACCACTAACTAAACCAAGCAACCCTCCACAATGTCACTGCCATAGTATTTGGACTTCACAGATGGCAGAAGTGTGAGCTAAACAGACGTTATTAATTTTTTACCATCTCATGCTAGGCATTTTTCTATGCTCATAAGGAAGACATTTTCTTACTGCTGTCAACTTCTCTGTAAATACAGCTACAAAACCTTAATTTACTCATCTATTTAAAATGTGTTCTTAAATACACAATGGTTAAGGTTTTACTTCATCCTGTTTGTGTTGATTTGTTTCATTTTTGTACCATTCTTTCTACTATATTAGTGACACTCTCAACTTTTGTTCATTGAAATATTTGCTTAACTTCTTTAAATCTTATTCCATTGAAAAACTAACTAATACTATAATTTCTATTCAAAGTTATGTATTTACTATGTTTAAAATATTTCTTACTATGGTTTATAAGTTCTTATTTTTGTCCCAGTTTTAGAATAGTTTTGACATTTGCTTATATTATATTAATAGTACTATGTGTTTATATGATTTAATATTTGATAATACAGGAATTAAGAAATTTATTTGATTTTAGAATTCTAATTTACTGATCCAAGTTGCCATTGCTTTTCTTATCACATATTCTGTGACTGTATTTCTTCTGTATTTTACTGTTCCTCATTTCATTTCATTGCTTTTATTACATCTTGGATTTCACATGAACACACATGCATCTCAATAACAGGGTCTCCAAATGCAACACCTGAGAATACCAGCAAAGACTGTTTTAAAGAAAATTAGATAACTGAATCTTTAGCAATATTGAATTATTATGCAGAATGTTCACTGTTAGAAATCATACCTAATATATATGTAATGTACATCCTTATTCATTCTGTTTGCAAGATTTTCCTCTTTATTCTTTTTACCAATGATTCAATGTCATCAAAATTTACCAATAGCACTAATCAGCATATTTTATTGATAAATATTGTTTTAGTATTAAACTTGATTTGTAAATATTGTTATTATCAAGAATAAAGTTATGGATGGCTGTGATGACGTCAAATGGTCAGAGAGTTCTAAAGTGCTTCTGACATTGAGTGTGATGTTGGATTCATTTCAGAGTTTGCACATTCTTTGACATTTACATTCGGTTTGTTAGAGTTTTATCTAGAACTTTATCCTCAGATTTCTTGGGCATTTTATCACTCAATAAAATGTAGTATTTACAATGTCCTTAAGAATCCCCAAGTGTGTCAGTTTGCTCCTCTTTCTGTGATAAAGATCATAACCAAATGCAACTTGACGAGGAGAAGGTTTATTCTGGTTAGAGATTGATCACAGTCCATCATAGAGAGGAACCAAGGCAGAAACTCAAACAGAGCAGAAATCTGGAGTCAGGAACCAAAGCAGATAGAATTGAGAAATGCTGCTTCCTTTCATTTTTTGCAAGCTCATTTTAAATTAACATTTATATACAGCCCAGAGCCACCTGTTCATGAGTGTCACTACCCTCGGTAGCCTGGACACCCAGTTGTTAGTCAATGAAATTCCTGCAGAGCTCCTGAAAAGTCCAACCTGACAAAGATATTTTCCTAATAGTGGTTTATTTTTCCCAATGATCCTGGGTTTTGTAAAGTAGACAAAATAAACCTAATATTTAAATTAAATGGATATATTCATATGTGTGTGTTCATATGTTCATTGTATTTTGTAATAAAAGACAAAAAAAAACATAGTTCTTTTGTACAAATGTCAAGTGGTATGTGCTTGATGTCGCTGGTTGTGTGATTCAAAAGGTGTGTGAAAGCATGGGGCACCATTGTCTCGACCTGTTTCTTTTTTTCCAGTGTTGCAGCATTAAATGTCTCACAATTTGAAAATGCTTTCATTCTATCATGCATATTCCAATTATCTTGTAGCTACTCGATGAAATAAAACTAATTTGAGAATACTTCACCTAATTAGCAGTTTTTGCCCTGGCACCATACACAGTAAGTGATGTTACCATTGACTCAAAACTATAAATATTGAAAACTGTGATTATCTCCCAAGCAATAATATATATTTAATATATATGTAAATGAACTCTGAGTAAAGCATGTTGTGTTGAGCTTATTACTCTCCCTGACCTGCTGCAGCACCAGTTCTGATTATGAACATCAAGATGCTTAACTTGCCCTGTTCTAACCCTCGAGAAATTCTATTCTGAAAAGACTTCCCTAATGTTTTAAACATTTTTACATGCACTCATAGACTTCAACCCTGAAGAAGGATGTATCCTCTAGGTATATTATAATCCATCTTATTATCAGAAGGAAAAAGATAGTAACAGCTATGCTTTTAATGTAGATTTCCTTGAAACCTCTCAGCCAAGCTCTAACATATAATTATGTATATAAAAAGTAAACATTAGGAAGTATATATATATTTGGGTTTCTGAATAAATACATAAATGATAAAATTTTGTTTTTAGTTTTTTAGATTATAAAAACATTATATATTTCCCCTTTTCTTTCCTCCCTCAAAATCATCTTGTTAGCTTCACTCCCATTTATCTCTTTCAAATCTATGATGACATTTTTAGATTATTCCTAATATATAAGCACACACACAAATATATTCACACAGGAAATTTTATGATAGCTTTGCTTTTTATCAACATCGAATATTCAAATTCAACAGGACAAAAAATGGTGAATGAAATCTGCCTCTTCCTACTACAATCCTTATTTGATTCTAAGCTTCATGATCACCAATTTCACAGTGTTCCCTACGCAGGCACATACTATCCATATGATGTTTATCCTAAAAAAGCAAATCAAATATTTTTGTTAAATACTCTTACACAGATGTTTATATTTTATTCTTCAAAGTGATCATTTCATTCTTTAGCTTCTCTAGCTCTGATGTTTCAAGTTTTTCTTGGTTAGGACTTGTCACATTTTTTGAGGTTCACTATGTTCAATTTATAATATAGTAGAAGTTAAACATTTATTAAATAAATACACTATATTTGTCCTTTTTGATCAGGAGGGGTTTTCTAGTTCCATCCATTTTCCTGCAAATTTCAAGATGCCCTTGTTATTTATTGATGAGTAATATTACATTGCATAAATGTAACACAATTTCTTTATCCTTTCTTCCATTGAGGGACATCTAGATTGTTTCCAGGTCCTAGTTATTAAAAACAATGTTCCTATGAACATAGATATGCAACTCTCCTTGTGGTTTGTGCATCCTTTGAATATAATCACAATAGTGGTATTGCTCAGTTCTGAGGTATATTGATTCCCAAGTTTCTGAGAAACCACCATATGGATTTCCAACTTGGTTGTACATATTTGCACTCTCATCAGCAGTGGAGGAGTGTTCTCCTTACCACACATCCTTTCCTGCATAAACTGCCATCAGTGTTTTTTTTCTTTATCTTAGCCATTGTGATACATGCAAGTTGACATCTCACAGTTGTTTTGATTTGTATTTCCGTGACAGCTAAGGACATGTTATGTAATCACTTATAAGTGGATATTAGACATAAAGCAGAGGATAACAAGGCTAAAAATCTTTAACCCCTGAGAAAATAGGTAAAAAGAAGGATCCTAAGAAGGGCACACATGGAGTGCCTCAGGAAGGGGAAATAGTTAAGCTCTCCTGAGTAAACTGGGAGAGACCGTAGAAGATAGGTAGAAAAAGTCACAGTTGGGTGAAGGACAGAGGGGGAAAATAATGAAAGAGATACCTTGGCCATCAGAGGGGTGAGTTTTGCAGCAGGGGCCTAGCGAGGAGGATCTCGGACTTTCCCCGACCCCATAGACTCCCAGGTCACCCTGCAGTGCTGGCTCCACCCTGCTAAGCTCTCCTGAATGCCATCCTAGCTTCCAACCAGAGGGCCATCGGAGGGGTGAGTTTGCTACGGGCCGCAGAAGGGGCACAGCAAGGAAGAGCTCGGACTTTCCCAGACCCCATAGACTCCCAGGTCACCCTGCAGTGCTGGCCCCACCCTGCTAAGCTCTCCCGCCTGCCATCCCAGCTTCCATCCAGGTACAAATTCCTATATTTCTCCCTTGCCCCTGGGGCCATAGAATTTCCACAGCTTAGCTGCCTTGCAAGCTGGGCCTGCGCTGTAGGCACATCCCAGAAAGAGGGAGTGCCTGTGCTTCAATAGCCTGCCTGGGGAAAGGTGGGCATTTTGTCAGTGAAGTCCTTTCCCAACAAGGGAACCTGACCCGGTACCAGAAGTTCCAATAGAGAGCATTTGAAGGAAGAGATGGGCAGACACCAAGGCAAGACCTCCTCCAACAATCTGAAAAACAACATGAAAACACCAGATCCCAATGACCCTACAATAGAAGGACTTGAACACCTTAACACAGAAGAAGAGGAAAAAAGTGCCATTATGAAAGCAAGAGAGTCCCTTAAACAGGATATGAATAACTCCCTTAAAGAATTGGATGAGAAGTATAACAAAAAAGTTTGAAGAAATGAGTATAGAAATGGATGAGAAATATAACAAAAAGTTTGAAGAAATAAGTAAATCCATGAATGATACCCTGAGAAACCAAGAAAAAACAATCAAACAGGTAAAGGAAACAGTTCAAGAATTGAAAACAGAAATGGAGGCAATGAAGAAAACACAAAACGAGAACCGGCTGGATATGGAAAATCTAGGTAAATGAACGGACACTACAGAATCAAGCATAACCAATAGAATACAAGAGATAGAAGAACGAATCTCAGATTCTGAAGATACCATAGAGAAAAGAAATGCTCCGGTCAAAGAAAACGGCAAATCCAACAAATTCTCTTCACAAAACTTTCAGAAAATCTGGGACACAATAAAAAATCCAAATCTAAGAATAATAGGGATTGAAGAAGGAGAAGATCTGCAGATCAAAGGCCCAGAAAATATATTCAACAGAATTATAGAAGAAAACTTTCCCAATCTAAAGAACGATGTTCCTATGAAGGTTCAAGAAGCATACAGAACACTGAATAGACTGGATCAAAAAAAAAAATCCCCTCGCCATATAATAATCAAAACACAAAACATACAGATTAAAGAAAGAATATTAAGAGCTGCATAGGTAAAAGGTCAAGTGACTTATAAAGGTAAACCTATCAGGTTTACACCAGACTTCTATATGGAAACCATGAAAGCCAGAAGATCCTGGATAGAGGTACTGCAGAAACTAAGAGATCATGGATGCAAACCCAGACTACTATACCCAGCCAAGCTATCGTTCACTATCAACGGAGAAAACAAAATATTCCAGGATAAAAATAAATTTAAACAATTCGTAGCCACAAATCCAGCCTTACAGAAAGTAATAGAAGGAAAATTGCAACACAAGGAATCCAACATTGCCATCACTGCCTACAATAACCCAGACATGTAGCGACACTTCACAACCAAAACTCAAATAAGAGAAACACACAAACTCTACTACAAACACATACAAAAAAAATAATAACCGGAATCAACAACCACTGATCATTAATATCACTTAATACTAATGGACTCAACTGACCTATAAAAAGGCACAGACTAAGAGATTGGATACAAAAACAGGATCCAACATTCTGCTGTTTACAAGAAACACACCTCAACCACAAAGATAGACATCTACTCAGAATAAAGGGTTGGGAAAAGGCTTTCCAAGGAAACGGAACTATGAAACAAGTGGGTGCGGCCATTCTAATATCTAACAAAATTGACTTCAAACTAAAATCAATCAGAAGAAATGGAGATGGACATTTTATACTCATAACAGGAAAAATTCATCAGGAGGAAGTCTCAATCCTGAATATCTATGTTCCTAATATAAAAGAACCCACTTATGTAAAAGAAAAACTTTTAGAACTCAAGGCTGTCATCAAACCACACACACTAATAGTAGGAGACTTCAACATACCTCTCTTACCAATGGACAGGTCAATCAAAAAGAAACTCAACAGAGAAATAAGAGAATTACTAGAGATAATGAATCAAATGGACTTAACAGATTTTTATAGAACATTCCACCCCAAAAGGAAAGAATATACCTTCTTCTCTGCAGCTCATGGAACCTTCTAGAAAATTGACCACATACTCGGTAACAAAGCAAACTTCCCCAGATACAAAAACAATTAGTAACCACCCGTGTCTTGTCAGATCACCACGGAATAAAGTTAGAATTCAATAACAATTCGAACACCAGAAAGCCTACAAATGCGTGGAAGTTGAACAGTCAACTACTGAATCATCCCTGGGTCAAGGAAGAAATAAAGAAAGAAATTAAAGTCTTCCTTGAATTTAATGAAAATAAAGACACAACATACTCAAACCTATGGGACACAATGAAAGCAGTGCTAAGAGGAAAGTTCATAGCACTAAGTGACCAATTAAAGAAAATGGAGAAAGCACACATTGGAGACTTAACAGCACACATGAAAGCTCTGGAAAAAAAAGAAGCAGACTCACCCAGGAGGAAAAGAAGATAGGAAATAATCAAACTGAGGGCTGAAATCAACAAAATAGAAACACAGAAAACAATCCAAAGAATAAATGAAACAAAAATTTGGTTCTTGGAGAAAATCAACAAGATTGAAAAACCCCTAGAAACCTAATCAAACGGCAGAGAGAGAACACTCAAATTCATAAGATCAGAAATGAAAAGGGGGACATAACAACAGACACAGAGGAAATTCAGAGAATCATTAGCTCTTACGACGAAAGTTTATATGCCACAAAGTTGGAAAATGTACAAGAAATGGACTGGTTTTTAGATAAATACCATTTACCAAAGTTAAATCAAGACCAGGTGAACAATCTAAATAGACCTGTTAGTCACGAAGAATTAGAAGCTATTATCAAAAACCTCCCAACCCAAAAAAGCCCAGGGCCAGATGGCTTCAATGCAGAATTCTACCAGAACTTCCAAGAAGAGCTGATACCTATACTCCTTAAGGTATTTCACAATATAGAAACAGAAGATTCATTGCCAAACTCTTTTTATGAAGCTACAGTTACCTTGATACCAAAACCACATAAAGCCACAACCAAGAAAGAGAATTACAGGCCAATCTCACTCATGAACATCGACACAAAAATTCTCAACAAAATCCTGGCAAACAAAATCCAAGAACACATTAGAAAAATTATCCATTATGATCAAATAGACTTCATCCCAGAGATGCAGGGCTGAAATCTAAAATTTCATCTACATACGCAAATCTATCAATGTAGTCCATCATATAAATAAACTGAAAGAAAAAACCATATGATCATTTCATGAGATGCTGAAAAAGCATTTGACAAAATTCAACATCCATTTATGATAAAGGTGTTGAAGAGATTGGGGATACAAGTATCGTACCTAAACATAATAAATGCTATTTACAGCAAGCCGACAGCTAACATCAAACCAGACCCAAAAAGCCAGACCCAAAAAGAGGAATATGGTATGTATTCACTCATAAGTGGATTCTAGCCATAATTAAAGGTCTTTGAACCTATTATTCGTGATTCTAGAGAAGGTAAATAAGAAGGTGAACCTGAAGAAAATCATGTAGTTATCCGCCTGGAGATTGGAAATAGATAAGAGTCCCAGGTAACCTCGGGTGCATGGGGTGTGTGGGAGGGTTGTTGGAAGGGGAGAGGGTTAGAGAGAAGGGAGTAGGGGAGGAATGGGGAAAGCTCGGGGGACTGGGATGGGGGAGGGAGGAAGGATGATATGGGATCAGGGAAGAATATATCTCAACTAAGGGAGTCATTTTAGGGTTTACAGGAGACTTGATTATAAATGGGATCCCATGTCCAAGGAGAGATCCCCAGATTGTTCTCTGGACAGAGGAGTGGGTGCCTGAACTGCCTTGGCCCATAACCACACTGATGAATATTGTGCTTATCACCATAGAACCTTCATCTGGCGATGGATGGAGATAGAGACAGATCCACATTGGAACACTGGACTTAACTCCCTAGGTCCTAACGAGAAGCAGAAGGAAAGAGATCGTGAGCAAAGAAGGCAAGACCAGAGGGAACCTTCATCCGACGATGGATGGTGATACAGACGGAGACCCACATTGGAGCACCAGACTGAGCCCCCCAAGGTCCAAATGAGGAGCAGAAGGACGAAGAACATGAAAAAGGTAATCAGGACCGCGAGGGGTGCGATCACCCACTGATACAAGGGGACTGATCTAATGAGAGTTTACCAAGGCCAGTTGGACTGGGACTGAACGAGGACGTGATCCAAGCAGATTCTCTGAATGTGGCCGGATTCTCTGAATGTGGCTGGCCTGGAGTCTTTCTGAAAAGCCATTCACAATGACGCTGGGACTTGTTTCCTCTGCATATACTGGATTTTTGGGATCCAGTCTGTTTGGATACTCACCTTCCTGGACCTGGAGGGAGAAGGAAGGAACTTGAACTTCCCACAGGGCAGGAAACCTTGACTGCTCTTAGGGATGGAGAGGGAGGAGGAGAGGAAGTGGGGGGAGTGGGAGGGTCTTGGGAGGAGGGGCAGAAATGGAAACTTTTATAATTTAATAAACTTTGAAAAAGAAAAAAAAGAAAGAGATACCTTGATGGAGGGAACCATTTTGAGGCTAGGAAGAGAACTGATACATGGAAAATTCTCAGAAATCTGCAAGGATTGCCCCAACTAAGACTCTTGGCAATTGTGTAGAGGATACCTGAATGGACCTTTTCCTTTAATAAGATTAATGGCAACCTTACTTGTCATCTAAAACCACACCCAGTAACTGATGGAAGCAGATGCATTGAACTACAGCTAAGCACTGGGCTGCAGTACAGCTGAACAGAGGGAGCAGAAATCACATGAGAAAGAGAGGAGGTCAAGATTGTGATTTCTAAAACCATAGAGACATCTCACCACAGCTACTGGGATCTCATGGACTCTGGAATGACAGCTGGGGAACCTGCAAGGGAAAAAGAGTGGGCACTCTAAATATGGGTGAAAGTTATATGGCTTGACCTTTCAGGGGTTCCTAGTGCGTTTCCAGGACTTATTCAGGGTATATTAAGTGTCTTCTTAGAGATAATTCCCTATGGTGTATTACCTTGATTTGTGGGGGGGAGGCCTTGGTCCTGCCTAATCTTGGTATGTCAAACTTTGTTGACTCTCTAATGGAGATCTTTTCTCCTCAGAGGAGTGGATAAGACATGGGAAAGTGGGAGGTAGGGAATGGGAGAAGTAGAGGAAGGGATAACTGATGTTGGTATGTAAAATAAAAAAATTATTTTAAATAAAAATACAGCAATATTTTATATCATTTCTCCTCAATATGCCTGCTTTGCCAATCCTGTGTCTGATATTATCAATGTAATATGTAGAACCATTCAAATCTATCTAGTGAAATGGAGTTCAAAGCTGATCTCTCATTCTAAGCAGTCAATAAATAATTCATTGAATAAAGCTTTCTTCTTTATGCTATTGCAGGGTTTTTTTGAAGAGGAGAGAATTATCACATTACTAATTATATTTAGATAATAAAAAATTTATTTATTCTCTTTTACATTAAACAATGAAATGAACACTTCTCAGTGGCATATCTTTATGGCAACCCTTAGTATATAACGTATTATGTTGTACACAGTAAGTTTAAACATATGTGCTATGAATAATGTTGAAAATAAATAAAATTTTTACAAATGATTGTTTATCTAAATGGAAACAGAAATTATTCATAAACTATGAATTGGTTAAAAATCTAATTGAATTTCTCTTGTTATAAAAACATTTAAATGGATGAGAATTTACACATTTTGTGTTAACTGGTACTGTGATCTTGATGGTCTTGCTAAGGTGAGTTTTGTTTAGATTTCATGGGCATAACTTATTTTTATATGTTGAAGACACAATCATGCCGCAGATAGGGCCACTGATTCTTATAATCATCCTAAAACACTTTCCCTAATATTTCTTAAGCCTGAGGTGTAAGGCTTATGCCTTACTTGTACAAAAGTAGTTGGGATGCACTACACTCAGCTGTTGTCTCCATTTTAACAAGGTGTGCTTGTTTCTGTAATAATCTTTGCAGAACAAAAGAGGTTCTTTGGTAAGGGGTGGGACCAACAAACACTTTTCTGTGAACTTAAGTATAAATATTTAGAATATAGTTGAGAATTATGATTGATTATTGAATGTTGCAGCAAAGGGTTCTCTTTTATGGTTCAGGACCTCATCAGCTGTAGGTAGATGTCTTGGACACCACTCCTTCATAAAGACCTAAAGAAAATTAATTACTACTGAAAAAGGGAGAATCAGTCTTAGTCTTGTTTAGAGATAAGCCCTTTGCTAGGATATCCAAGTCCAGGGGTCAACACTAACCACATACACACACACTAGTAGGCAAAACAGTACACACATACACACACATACATATGTATTTTAGCATGTGTGTATGTATATGAGAGTATGAGACCGGTGAAAATATATCATATCTATTTATGTGACAAAATTAATTTAAAAAGATGATGCAAATTTAAGATATAATTTGGTAATATGAAAGAATTTAGAAGAGAATGTAAAATAAGTCAATGAAGTGTGTATGTATTAAATTCTCAAAGTAAAAAAAGTGCAAAAGATGAGCTGCTAAGACAAAGGAACACCTACACCCACCAACATAAAGAATGTGTCCTAGTCTCTGCTTTGCAGAAAACAAAAAATCCCTATCATCTCTGTTGCATACATAAGTGTACGAATCCTTATGTTTGATACCTATTACTGATCTCCTTATGGTATCTATTGCTGTGATAAAATACTATGATAAATGTACTTGAGGAAGAAAGAGGTCAATTAACCTCTATCATGCAACATCCATGAAATTCAAGACATGAACCTGGGGGCAAGAACTGATGCAGAGGCCATGAGGAATGCTGCTTACTGCTTGATTACCATTTGCTATCCTGTTTTCTAATAGTAATCAGAACATGTGCACCACCACTCTGTGTGTTTTGTCCTCTCATATCCATCATCAATCAACAAATGCAACAAAAGCCCCTCCATAGGCAAATCTGGCAGCAGCAGTTTCTCAACTGAGGTTCTTTCTTTCAAAATGACTATAACTTGAGTCAAGTTGATATAAAACTAGTTAGCACAATGACATTCCTTTCTTTACAGACCTTGTCTGAATAAAATGTTGATTCAATTGGCCTGGATGCCTTCTAGGAAATTCTGCATATTTATAATTTAATAAACTTTGAAAAAAATATGGTAAATACAAATAACAAACATAATTTAAACTTGTACCAATATACAAAAACTATACCAATGTAAATTATCCATAAATAATAGCTCACAAGTGTGGATACTCTATAACCCACTATTATCTTTTTTTTTTATTTCTGAACCTATATAGTTCCACCCAACCCTCTACCTTATACAAGTAATAATCAACAAGCCCTATACATTTCCCGAACCTGAGTACAAATTTTTTTGGGAGAGGGGACAGAGTCTTCTAGAATTGTTTCCCAGTCTCATGGGGGTGATACTCTCTTTATAGGATCCTGCAAAAGTATTATGATGGTTAGGTTTCAAGATTACTGTCTACTGTATTTGCAAATGATTTTGAGCAGTCAATGGGGTTATTTCCAAAATTCTTATTTGGAGTTCTGGCCAGAATGTTATGAGTAGGTGCATCATTTCTGCAGCTGGTACAATAAACTGGTCTTCTCGTTAGTGCTATCAGCATCATAATGTCATCTCAACCAGGTGTAGTTGTTGCTGTGGGGACTCATCCTCTTCCTGAAAATGTCAAAGATTACTGGCTACTGTTGTCTTACAAACCACTGTAGAAGGTGTAAGTTAGTTCTTTTTTTAAATTGATTTTATTGAGCTATACATTTTCCTCTGCTCCCCTCACTTCCTCTCCCCTCCCCTTCAACCATCTCTCATGGCCCCCATGCTCCCAATTAGCTCAGGAGACCTTGTCTTTTACTACTTTCCATGTAGATTAGATTCATGTATGTCTCTCTTAGGGTACCCATTGTTGTCTAGGTTCTCTAGGATTGTGATTTGTAGGCTGGTTTTCTTTGCTTTATGTTTAAAAACCACTTATGAGTGAGTACATTTGATAATTGTCTTTCTGGATCTGGGTTACCTCAGTCACAATGATGTTTTCTAGCTCCATGCAATTGCCTGTAAATTTCAGACACGGTAAGCTAGTTCTTATCTGTAGCTATTTTAATTGAATGGCCACTGGTGTGAGAGGGAAGAAATTCACTCCTGAACTCAGTCTGCAAGTAGATCAGCTGAACAATTACTTGACTTTAATCAGTTTAGACTTTAATGTCCAAACGTGGCCATTCCAGTGTGAAAGTTTCAGAATAGTAAACTATCTTAAACGGTTATGAATTGGACCAAAAGCAAACAAAGTATTAAATAGGATAAAATTTGCTTTTCTTCTTATGGAATAGCATGAAAAATCTTAAGAACTTAACTACTATCTCATTCTTTAGGTTACAAATAAGTCACATACTTGCCCAGTCATATGAAATGGGATGAAACTTGATATCTGGATGAAGGGGAGGGTTTTGGATGAAATCTGGATCATGACAATAAATGCTACAAATCTCTGAAACGTATTCTATATGAACATAATGTATTTATTTGATTTGTCCTTTGCTATGTTGATTCCAATTTGAAAAAAAAATCATCTTATCAAAGAACTATGAAAAAGTTTTAACGTCTATTTTATATATGTAGACTGACTTTCTTTTCCATTGCTAAGTGCCAAAAATGACATGGAGAGTTATTGTTAATTATGAAATTTTTTTTGAAAGTAATTTTATTAAATTATAAAAGTTTCCATTTACGCCCCTCTTCCCAACACACTCCCACTCCCCCCCTCCCTCTCCTCCTCCCTCTTTGTCCCTAAGGGCAGTCAGGGTTTCCTGCCCTGTGGGAAGTTCAAGTTCCTCCCCCCTCCCTCCAGGTCCAGGAAGGTGAGTATCCAAACAGACTGGATCCCAAAAATCCAGTATATGCAGAGGAAACTAGCCCCAGTGTCATTGTCAATGGCTTCTCAGAAAGACTCCAGGCCAGCCACATTCAGAGAATCTGGTTGGATCACATGCTCGTTCAGTCGCAGTCCAACTGGCCTTGGTAAACTCTCATTAGATCCGACCCCTTGTATCAGTGGGTGATAGCATCCCTCGCAGTCCTTCGTCATTTTCTTCGTCCTTCTGCTCCTCATTTGGATCTTGGGGGGCTCAGTCCGGTGCTTCAATGTGGGTCTCCGTCTGTACCGCCATCCAACGCCAGATGAAGGATCTATGGTGATAAGCAAAATATTCATCAGTATGGTTATGGGCCAAGGCCGGTTCAGGCACCCTCTCCTCTGTCCAGAGAACAATCTGGGGATCTCTCCTTGGACCTGGGATCCCATATATAATCAAGTTTCCTGTAAACCCTAAAATGACTCCCTTAGTTGAAATATATTCTTCCCTGATCCCATATTCATCCTTCCTCCCTTCCCCCCATCCCGGTCAACCGAGCTTTCTCCATTCCTCCCCTACTCCCTTCTCTCTAACCTTCTCCCCTTCCAACAACCCTCCCCCCCCATGCACCCAAGGTTACCTGGGACTCTTGACTCTTTCCTACCTCCTGGCAGATAGCTAAATAATCTTCATCAGGTTTGTCTTCTTATTTAGCTTCTCTAGGATCACGAATATTAGGCTCAAAGACCTTTAATTATGGTTAGAATCCACTTATGAGTGAATACATACCGTGTTCCTCTTTTTGGGTCTGGCTTACCTCACTCAGTAAAGCGTTTTCTATGTCCATCCATTTGCATGCAAAATTCAAGATGTCATTATTTTTTGCCGCTGAGTAAAACTCTAATTTGTATATGTTCCACACCTTTTTTAACCATTCTTCTATTGAGGGGCACTTAGGCTGTTTCCAGGTTCTGGCTATTACAAATAGTGCTGCTATGAACATAGTTGAACAAACGCTTTTGTAGTATGTTCGGGAATCTCTAGGGTATATTCCCAAGAGAGGAATTGCTGGGTCCTGAGGGAGGTTGACTCCCAGTTTCCTGAGAAACCGCCACACTGATTTTCACAGTGGCTGCACAAGTTTGCACGACAAGGCTGTCCACTCTCTCCATACCTCTTCAATATAGTGCTTGAAGTTCTAGCAATAGCAATAAGACAACATAAGGGGATCAAGGGGATTCGAATTGGAAAGGATGAAGTTAAACTTTCGTTATTTGCTGACGATATGATAGTGTACATAAGCGACCCCAAAAACTCTACCAAAGAACTCCTACAGCTGATAAACACCTTTAGTAACGTGGCAGGATACAAGATCAACTCCAAAAAATCAGTGGCACTCCTATACACAAAGGATAAAGAAACGGAGAGGGAAATCAGAGAAACATCACCTTTCACGATAGCCACAAACACCATAAAATATCTTGGGGTTACTCTAACCAAGGATGTGAAAGACCTATTTGACAAGAACTTTAAGCCTTTGAAAAGAGAAATTGAGGAGGATACCAGAAAATGGAAAGACCTCCCCTGCTCTTGGATTGGGAGAATCAACATAGTAAAAATGGCAATTCTACCAAAAGCAAACTATAGATTCAATGCAATCCCCATCAAAATCCCATCAAACTTCTTCACAGACCTTGAGAGAACAATAATCAAGTTTATATGGAAAAACAAAAAACCCAGGATAGCCAAAACAATCTTATACAATAAAGGAACTTCTGGAGGCATTACTATCCCTGACTTCAAACTCTATTACAGAGCTACAGTAATGAAAACACCATGTTATTGGCATAAGAACAGAGAAGTCGACCTATGGAATCGAATAGAAGACCCAGATACTAACCCTCAAACCTATGAACACCTAATTTTTGACAAGGGAGCTAAAGGTATACAATGGAAGAAGGAAAGCGTCTTTAACAAATGGTGCTGGCATAACTGGATGTCAACCTGTAGAAGAATGAAAATAGATCCATATCTATCACCATGCACAAAACTCAAGTCCAAATGGATTAAAGACATCAACATCAATCTGTCCACTTTGAACCTGATAGAAGAGAAAGTGGGAAGTAGTCTACAAGATATAGGCACAGGAGGCCACTTCCTAAGTAGGACCCCAGTAGCACAGACAATAAGAGAAACAATGAATAAATGGGACCTCGTGAAACTGAGAAGCTTCTGTAAAGCAAAGGACCCTGTCAGTAAGACAAAAAGGCTGCCTTCTGACTGGGAGAAGATCTTCACCAACCCCTCATCAGACAAAGGTCTGATCTCCAGAATATACAAAGAACTCAAGAAACTAGACACTAAAACTCTAATTAACCCAATTAAAAAATGGGGTACTGATCTGAACAGAGAATTCACAACAGATGAACTTCGAATGGCCAGAAGACACTTAAGGTCATGCTCAACCTCCTTAGCGATCAGGGAAATGCAAATCAAAACCACTTTGAGATACCATCTTACACCTGTCAGAATAGCTAAACTCAAAAACACCAATGATAGCCTATGCTGGAGAGGTTGTGGAATGAGGGGAACACTCATCCATTGTTGGTGGGAATGTAATTATGAAATTTTGACCATTAGCTTAGATTTGTCCCACTAGCTTTTTTTGTTTCCATTATTTTTTCAGATTTTAAAAGTATTTATTGAATACCTACACATTAATTGCATCACATTCTATTCAGGTTATGTTTCAGTTCTACAAACAAGAAAAAACTGAGTGCAGTTATTCACTCTTTAGAGTTTCATGAGACTATGTCTAAAAATTTAAAATAATACACGAAACAGAGCCTCACAGATTTACTTAGCCCCAATGGAATTTCAGATTTCTTTTTTTTCTTTTTATTATTTTTATTTTTTAATTAATTTATTTTTTAATTTATTAATTCATTTATTTATTATTGAAAATTGCTGCCTCCTCCCCTCCTCCTGCTTCCCTTCTCTTCCCTCCCCTCACTCCCCCTCCCCGTTCCTCTCCAGTCCAGGGAGCAGTCTGGGTTCCCTACGCT